>NC_023750.2:23463611-23798008 GCF_000499845.2 Phaseolus vulgaris
TTCAATAATAAGAGAAACATGAAAGCAACAGATTACCTTCGAGCATTTATGCAGAGAAATTTATGAGAGTGAGATCCAACGCAAATATAACGTTGTGTGCCTTTAAATACAAGCATTGGTGAAGCATCAACACAAGAATCCATGTAACTTTCCAAAAGTCTTTCATGTGACCTCTGTTGCCTCTTGGAATGTCTGCTGACCAAGTTTTTTGGTGCATATCAACTACTTCCTGCTTCCCTTTATGCAACACCTTGTTGCATCGGTTAAATGAGAATGATAATAGTGGGGAATACCATGGGAATGATTCATCACCCCATGATGTAACATCTGTTGAACCCCTCTTTAAACGTTTAGAAAGAGAAGAACTGTCATCATTATCTTTGGAAGTCATCCTTGACTCAAGAGGACTATAATTTTCAGTACAATTATTAGAAATATGGTTATCTTGTCTGTCTGTGTTTATTTGCAAACAACTATCCAGACTGTCATGCAAAGAGCATGATCCTTTTTTCTGGAGAAGAGCCCTACAAAGCTTAAGAGCACTTGGATAAGTAGTAGAGAAATCTCAAGTCAATCCCCAAATTGTAAGCAACATGTGCAGCAGAAAGAGAGTTACCACCATCGTAAAGAAATCATCATCATCACAAACCTTTTCAATCATTAAAGCATCATGAAATGCCTGTTAAAGCAATTACCAAATTAGAATCCTTAATCTTAAGAAAACACTTATATTGAGCAATAATAATTGACTGAATTTCCAGAAGGAAACATGACTTTAGTGGACTCAAATTTATTGCATAAACAGTTTAGGGGTCAAGAATTTTCATGTATGTTAGAGGTTCATAAACTCATTCATCATTTGCCATCATCATATAGATCACAAAATGAAAAGAAATGAAAAGGCAATTTTCTCAGGAAATTTTATTAGAGAGAAAAGGGGTGAAGAATTCTCCAAACAAGCAAGCCTAAAGGAAATAAGCAATTGTCAGCTATCATATTTTATTATTCCATATTTAGCAGATTATAATTAAAGTGTATAACGAGAATATCCCTGAATCATAAGGATCTAATTACATCCCTGAATCATTAGGGATCTGATTATATTAAGTGTTGTTATTATATTTCCTAAATTAGTTTTCCAATCTTATATGTATATATCTGATGTACTCTACCAATAAAATCATTCTATTCTACCTTAATTTTGAGACCAATCATAGATGTGTATTTAACAAAATGAACATGCATGAAAAAAACTGAACAAGCTGACTTATAAAATATTATTTCCTTCATAAATCAATGAAAACAGTGTAAATGTCAAATACTTTACAGCTTACACCATGGTTCAAGACCAACTACGACTATTGAATTTACAATATAGTTCAGTACAACATGGTCCATGAAGAAATTGTGATTTCTGTTGAGACAAATAATAATGTCATTATAAAATAATGAAACCATACCTTTTTTATAAGTTGCAAAAGATTGCTGCAATCGATGTTACCAAGTTTATCCTTGACATTCTTTGTCAATAATGTTGAGCCAACCAACAATTCATAATTAACCTTACCACTAGGAGACACGGGAGATGATTCTATAAAGAAGAAATGGTTGGGAAGTACAACAGAAGGAAGTTTGTTAATCATCCAATTTCTGATTGCCGGTATTAATGATTCACCCAAGCTTTCTTTTTTCTTTCAGTATGATAAAGGCTTCAAGAAACACAAGTTCTGCTTTATTATTTCGACAAACTACAGCAGCATCATTTATATGTGGATGCGCCCTTAACAAATCTTCAACCTCTTCTAGGGCAATACGCTGTCCATTGATTTTTATAATGCGATCTTTTCTTCCCAAAAATACCAAGTCACCACTAGGTAACTGTTTGACTAAATCACCTGTTCTAAAGTATATTTATTTATGGCAACCATTGACAAAATCATCACAGCTATAACGTGGAAGCAACTTTGCAAATGCATCAGACATTTCCTTAGATTCGTTGTAGTAACCCCTAAAGATGCAAGGACCACCAACGTATAGCTCTCCCTCGTTTGATGCACCATTTTCACTAAGAAGAATCACATCACAGTTAGGAATGGGTAAACCTATTGGAACACTGGTTAGCCTTTCTTCCTTAAAAATAAATGGCATTCTCTTGCAATCAAAATATGTACAGTCACCGGAGACCTTAGTTAAAAAAATGGAAAAGAAAACATAAACGCATTAGCCAATGATAATTATACAAAACACTAGAAAAGTGTAATATGACAAGCACCATGGCAACTCCTTTCTAGTTAATTACCTTAGTCTATAATATCCAACATGCATGACTAGATAAGCATTGAATAGCAGTAACAAAACAACCCTAAAACAAGACAGCAGCCAAGAAAAATTTGAAATTACCTTGATGCATCAAACAAAACAATGCTGTATTAAATTGTGGGGGAAATGTCATAACAGGAACCAGACAGCAAATTTAAATTATGAACACTGTTGAAACAGATTACACTGTACAAAGATAACATTCTGCTCTAACCTCAGTGCTTCCATATAAATTCAAGACTGATGTCTTCGGTAATAGAGTTGAAAGCATCTCCCACAAGGTCAAAGGAAAAGTTTCACCGCTAAGCACAAGCAATTTCAGGGAATTTTCAACCCGCATGTTAGCATTGGTTTTCAATCCAGGAAGAATAGTCTTCATTAGTGATGGAACAGTTGTGAGCCTATTAACAAAATATGCCTACAGAAGCATTTAATATAAAGGCAAAGTAAGAAATTGAAAGAAATATATTCTATTACTAAGTACCAACTGATACTGTGATAGAAACAAATAGAATACAGAATGCTTTCCGAACCTGTGATATTTAAACAATAAATTTGTAATATTGTTGGATTATATTGGCAATACATAAATCAGAAAAGCACATAAGAACTACCATACCTGCAGGAAATCTATTATAGAATACAAATTTTCTTTTAGCTCGTTGAAGGGAGGAATAACTAACACACAAGCAGTCAAAATTGAACTGAGAAATTCTTGCAAGTGATCAATGAAGCTAACGGATGTCTTAAACAACAACAGTTCATGTCCATTCAGTGGATACATTCCTTGCATCCATGAAAAGCGATTAGAAAGACCTGGCAAGAATGCAAAAGTAAAACAAATTGTAATATACTACAATTACAATATATATATATAATGTACATAATATAAAAATATTGCCTGAATATAGTCTCATGCACGAGTTGGAGGGCCTCGGCATGAGGGGAGTGTTGGAGATCCCACATCGACTAGAGAGAAGGACATTTCATAGTATATAAGTGAATGCAAACTTTACCTTATAAGCCGGTTTTATAAGATTGAGTTAGGCTTAAAGTCCACTTTCTAATATGGTATCAAAGTCATTTATAGTCTATCCTACCAAAAGTTTGTTGGGCTTATCAGGCCACCCACTATCGGACCGATATCAGACCACCAATAAATATAATCTCACCCACAAGTTGACAGCCTCAGCGTGAGAAGGTGTGTTGGAGATCCCACACACCTTATAAGTCGATTTTATAAAATTGAGTTAGACTTAAAACCCACTTCTTAATACATTATATTTGATATCTTCAAAGTGATTATAAATATGAGATCCCAATAGAGAGAAATTCATTCTCTATTCTTTTGTATTTTTCTCAAATTGGTATCTTCGCATTATCAAATAGATGGGGGAAGTGGCCTTTGAATTAAAATTACCTCCAGGAGCTCAAATACATCTAGTTTTTCATGTTTCAAAGCTAAAACCATTCCATAATCAAAATGAGACACCTAAATTGGAACTGCCACCGACAACTTTCAATAAGCAACCTAAGTTGCAATCCCTTGTAGTGCTTGATTTGCAAACTTCTACAGATTCTGATACAGCAGAGGCAGTAGTTCAGTGGCAAGGTTTGTACCCCGAAGATGTCACTTGGGAGAACCTTGATACATTACTTAATGACTATCCAACACTACACCTTGAGGACAAGGTATTTGTTGAAGAGGAAAGGGATGACATGGCCCAAGAGGAGGTAGTAGAAGATTATGATCATAAAGAAAGCACAAATGAGCAGCCCAATAGCGAGGCGCAAGCCCAAAACGAACATAGCACCAAGACTAAATCTTTTGATGACTATGATTGCACAGTTAAAGGCAAAATGAAGTAAAGGTTGAGAATCCCAATTAGGGCTAAGGGTAGAGTAATATTTCTCAGGTTGTTAGGATCTCTCACAGATTTGTTTTTTTTTTTTGTTGAGACATGTCCTTTTGTTGAGAGCCTTACATATGAAATACTACCAGAGAATTATCGCGTCTTTTTATTGTTTGTGGAGGAAGTCTGACCTGCAATATAGGTGTTGCATAATTAGAAGAATTATTCTGTAATTAAGTGCATATTTAATTCTCTATTTATTAGAACAAATTTATTGGTGATTTGACTTGATTTGTACAGCTTTAATCACCCATTAATTCTTGTTTTCATTACCTATTATTTCTTTCCTTAATTAGGTTGTAAACCGTCTATAAATTGAGACTGTAATGATATTTGTAAATGATCTCAAAAATATTTTATCTATTTCTTTCAACTTGGTATCAGAGCTCCTGATCTGGGAGACTCTTCTGCAATCTTTTTTTTTAGCAGCCTTCATTGCAGCAATTATTTTTCTGGGCAACCTTCATTGCTGCAATTATTTTTCTGGGCAGCTTTCATTGCAGCAATTATTTTTCTTAGCAGCCTTCATTGCAGCAATTATTTTTCTTAGAAGCCTTCATTGCTGCAACTTTATTTTCCTTCTCTTTTCTCCATTGACCACCACCTTGCACCATTGACCGTTACTGCACCCGCCATTGACCGCCGCCAACCACCACCGTCGACCACCGTCGAAAAATTCCGGTGAACTTTTTTTGTGAACAGGACCAAATTTTACCAATCTGCAAAGCTTAGTTGGTTTTGAGCTCTCATGGACTCCCTTAGTAAGACATCTAGCTATTGTTCCTTAACTATGAGTGCTAAGAGTTCTAGTTTCTTATCCTTTAATGCTTCTAGTACTGAAAATATTTGTGGATTATAGACTCTAGTGCTACTGATCATATGACACCTCATTCCTCTTATTTTTCATCCTACACTGCTTTATATGGTAACCAATATATTATTGTTGCTAATGAATACCCCCGTTACTGGTCGTGGTAACATTCACCTTCAACCTTCTTTTCCTTTAAAAAATGTGTTTCATGTTCCTAAACTATCCAATAACATCTTGTCTATTCAAAAGGTTACCCAAGATTTAAATTGTGTAGTGGTTGTGTTTTTCAGGATCTTGCCACGGGGAAGACTATTGGAATTGCTAAAGAGCAGGGCAGGTTATATTATTTACAGCATGAAGAAAATAAAAAGTGTTCTAGACTACAGGCACACACTTCTAATCTTCAGCAAGGCCGTGAATCTTGATCATCCTCTCAGATGTGGCTTCAACACAGACGTCTTGGTCATCCTCCATTTAGTACCTAAAGTCCTTATTTCCTTTTATTACAAAAGTGTTTCTTGAGTCTTTTCATTGTGATTTGTCAGTTTGCTAAACACCATCGGACAAATTTTCTTCCAAATGGTAATAAAAGTTCTAAACCTTTTGATCTTATTCATTCAGATGTATGGGGACCTTCACCTATTCCTAATATCTCGGGTGCAAAATTGTTTGACAGTTCATTTATTGATGATTGTACTCGGGTTACCTGGATATTCCTCATGAAAGATAAGTCTAAAGTTTTTTACCTGTATGTAAAGTTTTGCATAATAATTCAAAACACAATTTGAAAGTCCAATTAAGAGATTGCGTTCTGATTATGGAAGAGAATATGTGAACCAAAACTTTTCCAAGTTCCTTCATAAAAATGGAGTTGTTCATGAATTAACTTGTGTGGACACTCCTCAACAAAATGGGGTTGCTAAAAGTCAAAATCGTCATCTCCTTGAGGTTACTAGAGTTTTACTTTTCCAAACGTCTATTCCTAGATATTACTAAGGAAAGCAGTCCTGACTGTCACTTATTTGATTAATAGATTACTCTCTCGAGTTTTAGAGGGTGTTACTCCTATTCATCTTATGACCACATTCTATCCTTCTATTCCCATGTTGACTAGTCTTCAGAATCGTGTCTTTGGTTGTCCTGCTTTTGTCCATGTTCATAGTCATTATCAGGGTAATTAGATCCCCGCGCCATCAAATGTGTCTTTATCGGTTATGCCCCAAAAAAAGGGGCACAAATGTTATCACCCTCAAATTCGTAAAGTCTATGTTTCCAAGGATGTCACCTTTCATGAAACAGAGTCTTTCTTTCCTAGTTTTCAGCTTCAGGGGGAGAGTATTCAAGAAGCGAAGAATCTTGAGTTGCCACCTTTTCCTTTGTTGCAGGATTTCATTGTTAGAGAGGATGACAAAGACCCAGCACCAAAATCATTACCAAAGAAGAATAATAAGGACAAATATTTTGGAAAACAATATCAGCAAAGGCAACAAGAACTCGTCCTGGTCGAACAACAACTTCAATTGTCCGAACCGGTGGTAAGAACTCATACCTGTGAGACTCTTGAGGACACCTTAAACACTGCTTTTGAACCTAACCTAAATGATTTACTAATTGCCTTGAGAAAAGAAAAAAGATCTTGTGTCAAATATCCTATATCCCAATTTGTGTCTACAGAAAAACTTTATATGCAGCACCGGAGTTTTCTTTCAGCTATTGATTCTATTAGAATCCCTACATCAGTACAGGAAGCCTTAAAAGATGACAACTGGATTTGAGCCATGAATGAACAAATGAGTGCATTAGAAAGGAACAAGACTTGGGAGATTGTAGAGATACCAAAAGATAAGTAAGCAGTGGGTTGTAGATGGACAGTTAAGTATAAGTCTGATGACACATTGGATCAGTATAAAGCAAGGTTGGTTGCAAAAGGGTATACTCAAACCTATGGTAACGATTATGAGGAGACTTTTGTTTGAGTGGCAAAAATGAATACAGTCAGGATTATTATCTCCCTGGCAGCCCACTTTAGTTGGACGATGCATCAGTTTGATGTTAAAAATGTCTTCTTGCGTGGAAGCTTGGAGGAAGAAGTGTACAAGGAGATTCCACCTGGTTATGGTGTTGTTAATGAAGGAATAAGGTGTGCAGACTTAAGAAGGCCCTATATGGTCTTAAACAATCACCTTGTGCTTGGTTTGGAAGCTATGGTATATTTGGGGTACCCACAAAGCCAATACTCTGTTTATAAAACATTCTCATAATGGTAAACTCACTCTACTTTTGGTCTATGTAGATGATATGATTATTACAGGTGATGATGATTGAAAAACAAACTTTGAAGGAGAGACTGGCTGCTCAATTTGAGATGAAGGATCTTGGGAAGCTTAAGTACTTCCTTGGGATAGAGGTTGCTTACTCAAGACAAGACATCTTTATTTCTCAAAGAAAATACATCCTTGATCTCCTCAAAGAGACTGGCAAGTTGGGTTGCAAGACCACTGAAGTGCAAGAGAGCAAAATCATAAGATTGGGAATGATGAGGAAAATCCAAAGGTGGAGAAGACACAATATCAAAGATTTGTGGGAAAACTCATTTATCTATCACACACTAGGCCAAACATAGCTTATGCAGTTAGTGTGGTTAGCCAATTCATGCATGATCCAAGAGAAAGACACTTGCAAGCAGTAAATAGAATTATTCAATACTTAAAACCCTCTCCAAGGAATGGATTGCTATTCAAAAAAGGCAAAAACTTATCCATGAAAATATTTACTGATGCTAACTATGCCGGATCAATTGTTGATAGGAGATCCACCACAGGCTATTGCATGTTCCTGGGTGGAAATCTGGTGACATGGAGGACCAAGAAACAAAATGTAGTTGCAAAATCAAGTGCAGAAACACAATTTAGAGTCATGGCTCAAGGTGTTTGTGAACTATTATGGATGAAGATCATCCTCGATGATCTCAAAATAAATTATGAAGCACCTATGGGTTTGGTGTGTGACAATAAGTCCGCCATCAGTATTGCACATAATCTAGTTCAACATGACCGAACAAAGCACGTAGAGATAGACCGACATTTCATTAAGGAGAAGCTAGATAATGGTCTTATAGCCACCGAGTAGATCCCTTCAAGACTCCAATTGACAGATATGTTTACTAAGGGACTTCACAAAACAATTTAAAGATCTTACTTGCAAGTTGGGAATGATAGATATACATTCACCAACTTGAGGGGGAGTGTTGCATAATCAGGAGAATTATTTTGTAATTAAGTGCAGATTTCATTCTCTATTTATTAGGACAGATTTGTTAGTGATTTGATTTGATTTGTATAGCTTTAATCACCCATTTTTTCTTGCTTTCATTACCTATTATTTTTTTCCTAAATTAGGTTGTAAACCGTCTATAAATTGAGACGGTAATCATATTTGTAAATAATCTCAGCAATATATTTTATCTATTTCTTTCAACTATAGGCATTGCATTTGATTCCCTACAAAACCCCACAATAGTCGTATATGGTAGGTAAAGTTTCAAAATAGGCTTAACCCAATGGGTCAGTCCAAAAAATACCCCACAAAATGGGTCATACAAGCAACAAAATTGTGGCCTAAATAGAACCAGGCCATTTGTGGTCAGACCTATTTAGTCCTTGGCTAAATGGGCTTGATCGGGCCACTCATAGACTTATGGGTTGACTTGTTTTATAAAATACTAATTAATTTTTTTAAACTTAAAAGTAATATTATTTTTTTAGAACACGTATGCGTATTATAATTTATATTTATTACATATAAAATAAAATTAATTTTATTAATATGACTTCAATTTCAAAAATACATACTTTATTTGATTTTTTTTATTTTTAAAGCGGGCCAAAATGTCCATTGGATTGACACATGGTCATACTGGGTCAACCAAATGCAACCCGTTTAGGAAACGATCCGGCCTAGTACAATTTTAAAAGTCACCCTCATGCTGACTCATTTGACAGGTCTAATGGTTGGGTATTGGCTACCTAGCATGAAACTAAATGGATCTTTAAATAAGAGAATACGTCTAAACAAGATGTTTAATTCAAAATGGTACAACTATAAGTATTGAACAAATTTACGACACACAATTATATAATTCCTATCATCCAATAAGGATGTCAAAATAAATAGGAATCATAATTCTTATATAAGTCTAACTCACCTTGCAAAATTAGCTTGTAGGGTGAGATTTGTACTACCTAATTTGGTCATATCTCAATCAATAAAGGATCTCTAACACCCCTCTTGCCAAGAGTTGATATTTGTAGGTGGTCGAATAGCGGTTGGATAGAGAGTGATACAATATGCCTAAGAAAGATTATTAAGATAGATTCAGATATTAATTATCTTACAAAGTAGACCTTAAGTCTAACTATAATACAAAACAGGTTTGTAAGGTGAATTTTAAACCAACTTATATACTATAATTTAGTCATATCTCTAGTTGATATGATATCTTCAACAATAAATATTATGTTAAGAGTCAACAACCATAAAATTAAAGAAACTTGGAACAGAATCAGAAGATGTTAACAAATAATATTACATGGTTTTGTCATGTAACAAGGATACGATGTAATGAACATTATAGTAAATAAATATTGCTTTTATAAGCAATAACTACTACAACAAATCACTACAATAAGTTACCTGTTCAGTGCCACACACTCCTTTAGGCTTTCCAGTTGATCCAGATGTGTACATCACATAGCAAATGATCTTGTTTTTCATTGGCACACGCCATGCTAAATCTGTTGGACCACTACAACTTGTAGTTTTGGTCGATGGAGTAATTCAAAACAGGACAACTACTTGACTTTACCAGCCAATGTGATTCGTCAAGCTTGTCCAACTTTCTTTTACCAAAAGAAGATTGGGATCCTATAATGAGGTCAACATTCGAAGAAGAGGTAACAAGCAATATCCTTTCATTTGGCCAAAACGGGTCCAGAGGCAGGAAGGCTACTCCACACCTCATAACCGAAAGAACAGCTACAATATATTCAACAGAAGGAGACATATAAATCCCACTATCTTTGGCCTATACTCTTCACTTGATTCAGCCATCGCCTCTTCATAGGCATGACAGTTTCCAAGGACTCGGGTTTCTGTACAGTTCCCTCTTCATGGATGACACCATTGCTACCTGCAGCAGAATACAGGATGTAAGCACAAACTTTTCCGCATTCAAACACAAAAGATTAACCATAAACAGTAGAATAACGGTTTTCAGGCATATGTAAAAACTTTTAAACGTGGATATTGAGAAAGTGGAATCACATTTTCTTAACATGGACTAACCATCATCCATTCATGTCTTATTCACTTTTTTTTGTTACCATTAATAGGGAGAAATATCACTGATTTTCCGATAAATAATTTTATTACGAGACCTGATTGGCCACCTTAAGCAAGTTTCTCTTCCAACCACATTTTTCCATTTATAAAACTAAAACACTATACCTTGATTAAGAAATTCAAGTCCAGTTCTCCAAGCAACATAATGTTGGTGCCTTGTTCACTTTATAAACATTTCATAATTTTCGCAATTTTAAAATGAAAAATAACCTACTCTCTCACTTTCCTCCAATTTCGTCCAACCAAACACACCATAAAATAGCTTCCCCAAACTGATGGATCAACATCACATGAAAAACTCACATGACAATTCACTCAATGTTGTCATAACAAGCAGTAGTTTACACCTGAAAACTAACTGACTGACTACCTATCTAACGGTTGCATTGCATCCCTACCAAAGTCTCACGTTGATTAGGTGTTAGGTATTTGTTGCCAAGGGCGGTTTTTAATCACCCTTCTCCCTTAACTCACTGAACCCACTAAAGAAAAGTAGACAACACTTTGAATGTTGTGGTGTGAACTAACTAACACAATGCATTTAAGTGAAACACTATACTCGAATAAATTCCTCTATAAACAACTCTAGAAGAAGAAAAATGAAATAACCTTTTTCCAGAAACTCAAATTAGCTTATGATAAGCTAATATGAGCGAACTTCACCAAAAAAACTTACACAGACTAATTTTAACTCATTTCATCGTTTTTCTCTTATAAGTGTTCATTCAAAAATTTATACACCCTAGCTAACAATCTAACCTACAAACGTTCCATCGTTGAGTGAATAACTAACCTGGACATTGTGCAGTGATCAAGTGTGGGTCATCCCACCAAGCAGGATAGAGCAGAGGCGTGAGCTGAGGGAACGAACCGCGTTCAAGACGTGAGAGTAAGTGAAGCACCGGTCCCCAGGGTAGAATGGCGGAGATATGGACTCGACGCGCTTCTCTAAGAGGGTGGCGATGTCGCCGTTGAAGTCAATGGTGTAGCATTTTCGCGGCGAAACTCCCGGCAAAGGTGCGCCCCGCCGGTAGCGTGAATCACTGCGATTTTGTTAGGGTTTTCGTACGCAATTCGAAAGAATTCGTGGGAAATGCAACAGAACTGTACCTTACTCTTCTTCCCTGCGCACATAGTTTCATTGTTCATCTGTTTCGTTCCAGTTATTGTGCGGTTCGTTGTTTCAAATGAAGAGGCTTATACTTTTTATACTAAAGTGAAAAAACTATTTCTTACTTTATAAATTCCAATTTTGGTTTCTTTAAATATTTTATTTTTTAATGATTTTTATCTTCTCTATATTTTACAAATTTCGTAGTTTTGGTCTAATTTTTAATATATATATATACATATGTTTTTTTTATTTTTACTCATAATTATCTTTTTTTTCCAATATTTTATAATTGTATTCAATTTAGTGTCCAGTTATTTAAAATTATGTAGTTTAGTTCTTTCTATTAAATTATGTGTCACAATTATGAACATATGAACCCAGATAATTATATCTATATTTTATTAAATAAATATTTTTATGATATTTTAACTTTAAATATATTCAAATTGAAACATCTTTTCAACTATATTTTATTAGTTAAATAGGTAATATTTGTTTTGAATTTTGAAATTTTTCTTAAAAAATATCTTTAGTATTAGATAATAAGTTATATTGAAATTGAACTACTAAGCGACGTGGAAATATGGATGCATCAGAACATATGATATTTTTAATAATATCTTAAGTGTACAATTTAATTGGATTAAGAAAAATTATAAAATTAAAACTATAAATTTTTTAGAATGTAAAAAGACTAAATTAAAAAAAAAAAACATATAAGTCAAACTACTTCTTCTTTCTCTTCCTACTCTTCTTCTTCCTATCAAAACGGCAATATAATCTAAAGATTATGAAGCATAAAATTATTAAATAAACTTAGTTAGGGATCAAGTTTTCATATATATTATTTATACAATAATGTGTCATAAAATTCGTTAAAAGAGTAAAAAAAAAATATTTGGAGATAAAAAATCGTTATAAAATTGCAAATTACGGGTAAAAAAATACAAGTATATCAAAATATTACACCAGTTATTAGTGGGTTAGTTACCAAAGGAAAAAAATGTAAGGTTCACATGTTACTTAAAAGTAGAGTAAAATGAAATAATCTTTTAAGGGTAAAATTGGTCAAAAGTATTAAAAAGTTAAAGATAAAGTTGTTGTTAAGTCAATTCAATAAGAAATAAATTCACCAAATTCTATAAAATTTCAAACTAGAATAAATTTGTGTTAAAAAATAGTATAGTGTTCACATGATGTTGCATATAGTAATGCTTAGAGTTGCTATGAATTTAAATCCATGAAATATTACAATATCAGTATGTTTACCCACTCTTTTGATTTCATATCTCAACCTATATTCTTTGAGCTATTTGTGTTGTATTTAGTATTCATTTTCATTTTTTTCTATGATTTTTTAAAATTGATTTTTACTTTCCCCATTTCTCACATCCTAAATAACTTTTGTGACTAATTCTCAGTGTGTTTTTTTTTTTTTAAACAAATTTTTCTTAAGCATTTTCATTCCAAAATTGCAATGTGTTTTTGTTCCAAGAACTACAATGCATTTTGTGGATTTGGTGCCTCGAATCTTTTCGGTTCGTCTCTTGCTTATCTTTTTTGGTGCCTTTCGCTGATGCTGTTTAGTTTTTCTTTTCTTGTTTGATGTGCATGCTTTCCATTCGTATAAACAAACAGTAAAAGAAACTTATGCTACACATAGGCTTTCTTATTGTAATTGTAAAAGAAACCCACGCAATATTAAAATATCCACATTCTAAATGTAATTTTGTCATTCTCAATGGATTTCCAAACATGTTGTGTGTATTAATGAAAGGGAATTCCAAATATTAGAGTGGTGACATCGTTTTTAACTCGCTATGTTTTGTCTATGTAGACGTGTCATATGATTGATTCAACCTTTTAGTCCTCTTCATTTTTTATTTTTCTTTTAACATTTTGTTATGATGGAAAGCCTAGTAACTAATAATACAATAAATGTTGCAGATTACAATGACTTGTTTGTTCCATACCCACACTTCACTCAATGATTCTGAATTCTTTTAGACTTGTTGTTTATGAAAAAAAAACTCTGTCTCACTTCATTTTCATTTATCCTTGAAATTTCTTGTATAATTTTGAATGAATTAAAAGAGTGGAAAGATAATCAAAGTAGTTAGTTTTCAATAGTTGTGAAGATAACTATATAAATAAAAGAAGTGATATAGTGAGGTCTACCTTAAGAAGATACCAACAACATGCCTTATAGGACCATAGTAATGCAAAGAATGGAAGATAAAAGAAGGATCAAATATAAGTCATAATCATTCTAATATACAATACAATCTTCTTTGGTGCACGTGAAGTCAACTATGCCTTATTCATCATGAGTTTTTTTATTGATAAGGAATTGTATAATCTCGGAGCCCGTAGAATTGGAGTGTTGAGTGCACCACCTATTGGATGTGCCATCACAGAGAACTCTCTGGCTAGATGATTGGTAAAAGGGTGCTCAGAAAAGTATAATCAGCCATGTTGTTCAATTCCAAGCTCTCAAAGGAACTTGGTTCCCTTCACAACTCCTCCAAAAGCAGGATTGTTTACATTGATGTTTACAACCCTCTACTTGATATCATTCAAAATTATGGTAATCCCCAAGTAAACTTAGTTTCATTCATTCTGTACTAGTATGGGACGAGACCGAGTTGATCGAGACTCGGTCTCTCTGACACAGATGATCGAGACCTTCCACGGACGGCCTGACCGACCGACACACTTAACCATTAACGCTCAAACCAAGATCACTGAAGCTAAACTACCATTATGAATTAGGTAATGCAACCATAAGTGTAGGTTTATGACTCACCTTTCCGTTTTCTTGTCATAATTGGGAGGTTACTTGGCACAATCAATTGCAATCAATGGGAGGTTAATTGCCACAATCAATTGCAATCAATGAGAGGTTAATTGCCACAATCAATTGTCATCAAAGGGAGGTTAATTACCATTAATTGTATTTATTATTGTTGTCTCCTAGAACCACTATATATAGTGGCTTCCTTCAAGCAATGTAACACACAACAAACAAGCAACACACTTGCTTCCTCTCTCTTTTCATATACTCTCTATTTCTGTTCTTGGGTGTAAGTGTTTAACCCATATAGAGAGGATTTGTTTTAGGGCTATTTATCTATTAGTCTGAGAGGAATTCATTGTACTCCCAGTACCATTATAGTGGAAGTTTTGGCTCTCTCGCCGGTGGTTTTTTACCTCTATTTAAAGGGGTTTTCCACCTAAAAATTTCTGGTATCATTCTCACTTTACTTTGTTACTTTAATTTCTCATAATCTTTGGTTGAAATTATCACGCTTCCGCATACGATATCCCTACACATTGGCATCAGAGCTTTTCGATAATTCAACCAGAATCTATTGCTCAATAATGTCAAAATTGGATATTGAGAAATTTGATGGTAAAATCAGCTTTGCTATCTGGCGAGTCCAGATGCTAGCTGTTCTCACCCAGAATGGTTTAAAGAAACTTTTGACTGGTAAAATGATGAGACCAACCACTATGACGGAGGAGCAATGGGATGAGATGAATGAAAAGGCATTGTCTGCAATCCAGTTATGCTTGTCCCATGAGGTGTTGCGTGAGGTCATCAATGAGAAAAGTACAGCAGGCATATGGAGTAAATTGGAGTCTCTATACATGACCAAAAGTCTTGCAAACAAACTCCGGTTAAAGGAGCGACTCTTTACACTCCGAATGTCCGAAGGTACTCCCATCCAATCTCACCTTGATGAATTTAATTCCATCATAATTGATTTGGAAAATTTGGAGGCTAAAATTGATGATGAGGATAAAGTCGTTCTACTTATTGTTTCTCTACCACCCTCGCATCGACAATTCAAAGAAATTATGTTATACGGTAATTATCTTACCTTAAGCTTTGATGATGTCAAGACTAATTTACTAGCCAAAGAAAAATTTGATAGTCAAATTCATTCTGAAAGTTTTGGTGAAGGATTGGTAGTTAGAGGGAGAAACCAAGAGAAAGGTAGGAACAGTAAACATAAATCTAGGTCAAAATCTAGAGGCAAGAACTCCAAATATTGTCGTTATTGCAAGAAAAAGGGACACGAGATATCTGAATGTTATAAATTGAAAAATAAGCAAGATAGAGAAGATAAAGGAAATGGTAAACAACCAAAAAAATTTGCCGAAGCTAGTATTGTTGAAACTGAATCTGTTGGGGATTGTTTTGTAACTTCCAACACTGAACAAAGGTCTAAAAATGAATGGATTCTTGATTCTGGTTGTACTTTTCACATGTCTTACAATAGAGATTGGTTTACCACATATGAACCAGTTTATAATGGTCTTGTTTTGATGGGAAACGATGCTCAATGCAAAGTTGTTGGTGAAGGAACAATCAAAATCAAGACACGTGATGGAATTGTTAGAACTTTAACAGGTGTCAGATATGTCCCTGAGTTGAAACGGAATCTCATTTCCTTAGGCACCCTTGAATCTCATGGGTGTAGATACTCAGCTGAAGGTGGAGTTTTAAAAGTGTCTAAAGGAGCTCTTGTGTTACTAAAGGCAATTCAATGTGATAGTTTGTATGTGCTGCAGGGTTCAACAGTTACAGGTTCTGCAGCTGTTGCCTCACCCAACAAATATAACACCAAGTTGTGGCATATGAGATTAGGCCACATGAGTGAGAAGGGAATTCTAATCCTCAAGAAGAAGGGTCACCTTGGTAACCACTGTACTGGAAAGGTTGATTTCTGTGAACATTGCATTTTTGGTAAGCAGAAAAAGGTTAGTTTTTCTAAAGCCATACACAGAACCAAAGGTACTTTGGATTATATTCATTCGGATCTTTGGGGTCCGTCAAAAGTTCCCTCCAGAGGTAAATCTCGTTATATGATGACAATTATTGATGATTTCTCATGAAAACTGTGGGTGTATTTTCTCAAACATAAGAATGAAGCATTTTCCACTTTTAAAGAGTGGAAATTATTGATTGAGAATCAAACTGGCAAGAAGATAAAGAGGCTAAGGACAGACAATGGCCTTGAGTTCTGTTTGAATGAATTCAATGATTTCTGCAAGAAGGAAGGCATTTCCAGACACTTCACCATCCCAAGTACTCCACAACAGAACGGGGTTGCAGAAAGAATGAATAGAACTATCCTGGAGAGAGTTCATTGCATGTTCTCCCATTCTGGTTTGAGCAAATCTTTTTGGGCTGAAGCGGCTTCAACGGCATGTTATCTGATAAACCGCTCTCCTAACAGATCAATTGATTGCAACATTCCAGAAGAAGTTTGGTCAGGTAACCCTGTTGATTATTCTAATCTTAAAATATTTGGTTGTCATGCTTATTCTCATGTAAACGAGGGGAAATTAGAACCTCGTGCTAAGAAGTGCATTTTCTTGGGTTATGGCCAGGGGTTAAAGGCTATCGTTTGTATGACCCAGAATCTCACAAAATAATTCACAGTCGGAATGTGACCTTTAATGAAAATGCTATGCTCTCTTCTGTAAAAGATACTGTCATTTCCTCAATTGATACAGGTGACCAGGAAGATGCTCGAGAGAAGGTGGAGTTTGAGATTAAAACACCCGCTCATGAGGAAAATGTTCCCAATTCCTCCAGTACTCAAGATGATCAAGTCACTGTTATTGATGGTACAAATGAACATTTGAGTCCACATGAGCAATGTCCACCTAAACGACGAGGGTTACCACAACCGTGGTCTATGGCTCAAGAACTTCCACAACAGAGACCGAGAAAACCAACTCAAAAATTAATTGCAGAATCTGCCAACATTGCTTATGCTTTAACTATTGCACAAGAGATGGGTGAAGAAGGTGAACCCAAGAATTCCTCTGAAGCTATCTCTAGTGATGACTCAACAAAGTGGATTGCTGCTATGCAAGAAGAAGTTGAAAGTCTTCTAAAAAATGAAACATGGGAATTGATGAAGTTACCAGAAGGAAAACGAGACATTAGTTGCAAGTGGATCTTTAAGAGAAAAGAAGGGATCCCTGGTGTTGAGAGTACAAGGAATAAAGCAAGATTTGTTGTAATAGGTTTTCATCAAGAGAAAGGTATTGACTTTAATGAAGTATTGTCTCCTGTTGTTCGTCATACTTCAATATGTATATTACTTGCTTTAGTTGCCTTGTATGATTTAGAGCTGGAACAGTTAGATGTGAAAACTGCTTTTCTTCATGGTAATCTTGAGGAAGAGATTTACATCCAGCAGCCTGAGGGGTTTGTTGTTCCTGGAAAGGAAGACCATGTATGTCGTTTGAAGAAATCTCTCTACGGCTTGAAGCAATCACCAAGACAATGGTATAAGAGGTTTGATTCTTTCATGGTTGGACATGGATACTCCAGAAGTAGCTATGATAATTGTGTTTATTTTCAAAAGACATCTGATGGGTCATTTATATACTTGTTGTTATATGTTGATGACATGTTGATTGCCGCAAGAGATAAATCTTTAGTTAACAAGTTAAAGGCCCAGCTTAGCAGTGAATTTGATATGAAGGACTTAGGTCCTGCCAAGAAAATTTTGGGAATGGAGATCAACAGAGATCATCAAGTTGGAAAACTTTTTCTATCACAAAAGAAGTATGTTCTTAAGATGCTTGACAAATTTGGAATGCAAGATTGCAAAGCTGTTAATACTCCAATTGCTGCCCACTTCAAGTTGTCATCAGATCAGTGTCCAAAATCAGACGAGGACAAAAGGCGCATGTCACATGTCCCGTATTCAAATGCAATTGGAAGTCTCATGTGTGCTATGGTATGTACTAGACCTGATTTAGCTTATGTTGTTAGCATTGTTAGCAGGTTCATGCATAATCCAGGCAACGCACACTGGGAAGCCGTTAAACGGATACTTCGTTATCTGAAAGGTTCTCCAGATCTTGGTTTGGTATTTGATCAACATAGAGCCGATCCCGGAGGAGCAGTTGGCTATGTTGATGCTGACTATGATGGTGATTTAGATCGGAGAAGGTTACTTTCAGCTTACATCTTTACCCTATGTGGGTCTGCTATCAGCTGGTATTCTTCAGTTCAAGCCATTGCGGTTTTGTCCACCACTGAAGCAGAATATATTGCTGCTACAAAAGGTATGAAAGAGGCTATATGGCTTCGAGGCTTGGTAAGTGAACTTGGTCTTCAACAAGATGTTCTTGTTATATTTTGTGATAGTCAGAGTGTTGTTCACTTAACCAGGAACAATAAGTATCACTCAAGGACCAAGCACATTGAAATTAAACACCATTTTATCCGAGACATTATTGATACAGGAAATATAATTGTTGAAAAAATTCGTACGACCGAAAATCCTGCAGACATGTTGACCAAGCCACTTCCATCGGCTAAGTTTGATCATTGCCTGAACTTAGCTGGTATTATCCATACTTAATCAAGGCTTCATGGCGAGAGAGTGTTCCAGTCAAAGGCAAGTCAAGGTGGAGATTTGTGGGTTTATGACTCACCTTTCCGTTTTCTTGTCATAATTGGGAGGTTACTTGGCACAATCAATTGCAATCAATGAGAGATTAATTGTCACAATCAATTGTCATCAAAGGGAGGTTAATTACCATTAATTGTATTTATTATTGTTGTCTCCTAGAACCACTATATATAGTGGCTTCCTTCAAGCAATGTAACACACAACAAACAAGCAACACACTTATTTCCTCTCTCTTTTCATATACTCTCTATTTCTGTTCTTGGGTGTAAGTATTTAACCCATATAGAGAGGATTTGTTTTAGGGCTATTTATTTATTAGTCTTAGAGGAATTCATTGTACTCCCAGTACCATTATAGTGGAAGTTTTGGCTCTCTCGCCGGTGGTTTTTTTACCTCTATTTAAAGGGGTTTTCCACCTAAAAATTTATGGTATCATTCTCACTTTACTTTGTTACTTTAATTTCTCATAATCTTTGGTTGAAATTATCACGCTTCCGCATACGATATCCCTACAATAAGTGTGATCAATTCCACTAATCGGGCCCAATAAGGTAAGTCCATTAAAATAATATAAATAACACACATTCCAAGAAGAAAAGTACGTCATTATCAATGTACACACCCGAGTGTCGAATACCCTCTTTACTGACTTGAGCGTCGGAGTGTCTTCTGCATGTATCTCCCCCATTTGGCATTCATCCGAGACCGAGAGTCGAAGGAGTAGCGTGAAGACCATAAGGATCACAGTGAAACCTTAGCAACCTGCATGAAGGAAGGAGGAAGATGAAGTCTTCAATAGTTCTCTAGGTTCATCTTCCCTAGCAGGAACACATTCTTTCATGAGAATTCACATCTTTCATAATTTTTAATGTGCTTCTATCAATTTGTTAAATATCTAACAACATGTGTTTTTTGTAATGATTTTTGAAAAGAAAAGAAAAATCTAAAGTTTTGAGTTGTTGAATTGCAGACTTTAAAGTTATGGACCGAGGTTGCTGTGGCACAGAGAGAAACTAGGGGTTGCAGTGTTATCCAATCCTTTGGATGCTACTTGTTATAAGACTATAGAATATGTGTTTTGGGAACAATTATGATCCAACAGAAGGCGTTTACAGAATGTTAGTGAATCATGTTCTTCAAAAGTACATGAATCAATTGTTTTGAACTCCTCTATATCTAAAGTTACAATATTAATAAGGATATATTTAAACAAATTTCATTATAAGTATTTTTAGGAAAAATAAATATTTTTTATATTAATTAAAATAAAATTACACATAAGTTAAAAAAATGTATCAAATAAATTATAAGAAATGTTTTCTATAAAGTATTTTATATATAAATTAATTTTAACTTATGGATAATTTATTTTAATTTTTTTCTTATTTCTTTTTCTTAGAAGTACTTATGAGAAGTTTGTCTAAATACTTATATATTAATTATGATGGCAAAGAGAATTACTATTTTGAATTTTTTTCGAATGTGATTGTTCACTGCTTTAGAATTTTATAGTCATTTTTCATTCATAGACCTTCCACATTTCCCCTGTGTTTTACTTTCAATTATGGATAATAATAAATTTAAGAGTATTCTGGAATCTGCTTACTCTTTGTTATATTTCCCATAAATGTTTCCTTATGTTATTTTTCATCCAAGTTTGTATGATAAAAGTGGTGATACCGTTGACAGAAGAACAATTCTATATTATCTTTTCTTGCTAAAATGTCATGGGTGGATAGAGAAGTAAGACAATTCAATACTCATTTACAAATTTTATAAATTATACAGTAATTTAGTAATTTAATAAAGATTTTTTTTATATGAATTAAATACTCTACTTAATATATATATATATATATATATTGATAAAAAAATATGTGTATTATATTATTAAATCAATTGTCAATTGATAAATTAAATAACAGGGGATATTAAATATTATTACAAATTACAAATAAAATTAACAAGATGACTAGAAGTAAGTACTTATGTAAATAAAAAATACAACCAATTAAAAAAAATAACAAATGAAATTATAAAAAAAATAACAAATGAAACTATTAAAAGAAATTTAGAAATTGCTGAAAGCAATGGGGTTTAAAAATTGTCGGAAAATAATGGGGGTTTATAAAATTGTTGGGAATAACGGAGTTTTCAAACTGCCAAAAATAATGGGGATTTTCAAACTGTCGAAAATAACAGGAGTTTTCAAATCGTTGGGAATAACGAAGGTTCAAAATCGCCGGAAATAATGGGGGTTTCAAAACCATCGGAAAGTGATTATTTTTCAGGAATTCATAGAAATCGGTGGTAATCAATTAGATAGATCTTCCAGGAGAAAAACAAACCACGGATAATACACTTAATAGGGGTTAAAACCGCCGAAAGCGTCAAATACAACCCCCATAAAAATAATTTTTTTTAATGACATTTGATGGTAATAAATTATGCTAAATATTAAAATAAACAAAAATATAAATAAAAAATTTAGTGTTTTTGCCCTTTTGTTTTTTTTAGTTTGGGCCTTGTTCGCTTTTGTTTACCAAAAGCCCATTAGAGTTTCTTTCCCTTTTTGTAATATAAAACAGTGGCATCTGCAAATACAGTAGAAGTGAAATAATAATTCCACTTTTTCACTCTTCTAATTCTGATTGTTTTTTGTGCACCGCTTCTTCCTTGTTTTCATCTTGCCCCTTTTATTAAGAAAGATGCAGAACCTCAAGATGGTATCAGAGCGGGTATAACCCGCTCTGCTCCGCTGCCTCTTGTTTTTCTTTCCCCTCCTTCAAACCTTTCCTCGTTTTCTTGGTTTCTTCTTCCTCATGGCTGCGACACAAAAATGTTCCTCCAAGAATGATCAACAAAATCCAAGCAATGCATACTACCTTCATCCAGGAGAAAGTTCAGCGATGGTTCTAGTCACGTTGCATCTTGATGGATCCAATTACCATTCTTGGAGTAGATCAATGAAGTGTGCCCTTCTTTCAAAGAACAAGTTCAAATTTGTCAATGGGGAGATACCAGAACCTTCACATAGTGACAGTCAATACGAAGCGTGGGAGAGGTGCAACGTTATGATGATCTCGTGGATCACGCGAAGTCTTACAGCGCAGATAGCTCAAAGCACTATGTATATTGATAGTGCAAAAGAACTGTGGGAAGATCTTAGAGAAAGATTTGCAAAAAGTAATCACTTTCGTGTTTCGGATCTCTTACAAGAGATTAACTCCATCAAGCAAGGTGAAAGGAGTATCATAGACTATTACATTGATTCCAAAACTCTGTGGGAGCAGTTGGACTCTTTATGCCTTTTTCCAGCCTGTGTAAGTAAGACGAAGTGTGGTTGAGGGATGATGTAAACTATAGCAAATTACAAGGATTATGATCGGGTGATGTGCTTCTTGCAAAGATTGGGAGAAACATACAACACTGTTAAAACGCAAATCTTGCTTACGGAACCTTTACTACATATTAATCGTGTCTTCTCTTTAGTTCTACAACAAGAAAGACATTTGAATGAGAGCATGGGAATAAACACGAAGGTCTTGATTAATAGCGCTAATCAACAAAGAACAAACAACAAAACCAACAATGGTAATCATAGGTGGCGCAACTATGGAAGAGGAAGAGGGAAAAACTATGGAAAGCAATGTTCTTTCTGCAATAAGATGAACAACACAGCAGATGAGTGTTACTCAAAACATGGCTTTCCTCCCCGGATAAAACAAAGAAGTGTTGCAAATGCTTTTGAGAAGGATGAAGAAAATGAAGCTGAAAAAGGGAAATCTACCCATGAAGAAGCTCTTAATGAACAGATTATCAAAGGCTTAGGAACAAAACAACTGCAACAACTTGTGGATATGATTCAAAGTTCCAAGAATAAAGAGAAAGTGATTAACAACACCATAGGAGAATGTCCAAAAATAAGCAAAAACTCAGGTAAGGAAGGTATAAGTAACTGAATTCTTGATACAGGAGCCACAGATCATGTGTCATGCTCCAATTCTTTCTTTATAAGCTTTTACAAAATAAAACATGTGAGAGTTAAGTTACCCAATAATCACACTATTACTGCCATGTATGCTTGAACCGTGACTTTGTCAAAGAACATAACTCTACATAATGTCTTGTACATACCTGAATTTACATTGAATATAATTTATGTTCAACGGCTAACAACATCCTTGAGATGCCAACTTGTTTTTCATCATAATATTTGTCAGATACATGAGAAGCATTCTTTGAAGATGATTGGCCAAGCTGAAATACACAATGAACTCTACCATTTGCATACAGAAAAAGGAGACGGGTTGATTTGCAGTAATAATGTTTTTAAATCTGATAATAAACTTGACATTTGGCATTATAGAATGGGTCATCCCTCAAACACAGTGCTGGAAAAACTGGCTAAGACATATTCTGATATGCATTTTGATAATATGAATGTTTGTACTCCTTGTCATTTAACTAAACAACATAAACTGCCTTTTCCTCTTAGTAAAACTTTAAGTAAGCATGCTTTTGATCTTGTTCATATGGATATTTAGGGCCCTTTTGGTGTTACTTCTGTTCACGGACACAGATACTTTCTAACGATAATAGACAATTATAGTAGATATACATGGGTTCACTTAATGAAAACCAAAAGTGATGCTAGGAAAAATTCTTGCAAAATTTTATCATGTATGTTAGGAATCAATTCAATAAATGCATAAAGGTTATCAGAACTGGTAATGGAAAGGAGTTTTGCTGGAAGGATTTTTATGATTTAAATGGTATATTACATCAAACATCTTGCAATGAAACACCACAACAAAACTCCATTGTTGAAAGGAAGCATCAACATATTCTAAATATCACACGTTGTCTTATGTTTCAATCTAACTTGCCTGAGGTTTTTTGGTCTTATGTTGTTTTACATTTTGTGCATTTGATAAATTGTTTGCCATCTCCTATCATACGAAACAAATGTCCTTATGAGCTTATTTATGAATGTATGCCTGACATTTCTGATATGAGGATTTTTGGGTGTCTATGTTTTGCTTCTACTCTTAAACAAAACAGACACAAGCTTGATCCAAGAGCACGGAAGTGCATTTTCCTTGGCTTCAAACAAGGTACTAAAGGGTATGTTGTTTTAGATGTTAACTCTAGAGAGATTTTTGTATCTAGAAACATAGTCTTCTATGAAACTTTCTTTTATAACATAAGTGACAGAGATGAGCAAGAAATTGTCCAAGAAAACAATGACTTCACAAGACAAATATATAACGATCTTCCTGTGCAAAATGAAGCCGAAACTTGTACTCCACATGAAGAATTGAGACGTTTAATTAAGATCAGAAAAACACCAGCATTCTTGGAGGACTATCATCACCAAATCATGATGTCACCATGTAGCAAGAAACTAGAAAAAAATAGAAAGGTGCGTTATCCTCTTAGCTCTATTTTATCCTACAAAAATCTTTCAGAAAAACAACTAAACTACTCTTTATCCATATCCTCACAAACCGAGCCACAAAGTTATGAAGAAGCAAAACAATTTCCTGAATGGATAGAAGCCATGAATGCAGAAATAGAAGCTCTTCAAGCCAACAAAACTTGGGAAATAATGGATCTTCCTTCTAACAAAGTACCCATCGGCTATAAGTGGGTTTATAAGATTAAACGCAGAGCTGATGGAGAAATAGAGAGGTACAATGCGAGACTTGTTGCCAAAGGGTATACACAGCGTGAAGGCATATATTACATGGAAACTTATTCACATGTGGTCAGGCTCACTACTGTTCGAACTATCATTGTTGTGCCTGCTAGCATCTTGAACAATTGGATGTGAATAATGCATTCTTGCATGGTGATTTGCAAGAGAAGGTTTATATGGAGTTGCCCCCTGGTGTAACCAGTAAAAGAACTCAATCAATTTGTCGCCTAACCAAATCCTTATATGGGTTAAAGCAGGCAAGTAAGCAATGGTATGACAAACTCACTACTTTTCTTCTTAGTATTAATTTTGCTCGTTCAAAGGCAGATAAATCTCTTTTTATTAAAGCTTTTGGAACATCTTTTATTGCTCTTCTCATATGTGTTGATGATATTTTAGTTGTTGGTAACAACATGAAAGATATAAAGGATGTTAAAAATTCCTTAAATATAGTATTTAAAAAAAAATCTTGGTCAGTCAATGTTTTTCTTAGGATTAGAAATTGCTATAACCAAAAATGGCGTCCATATATGCCAAAGGAAATATGCACTGGAAATTTTAGTTGATGCAGGTATGTTGAATGCAAAGCCAACAGTCACACCATGACTAAGAAGAATGAAAAGTTTTTTGATCAAGATTCAACAGTGCATGACATTGGTACATACCAAAGGATTATTGGAAGGCTTTTATATTTGGTTCATACAAGACCAGATATTAGCTTTTTTGTACAATTCCTAAGTCAATTTGTTCAAGTACCTTCAAGATTGCATCACCAAGTTGTTCAATGAATACTCAGAGATATATAAAGGCATCGCCCGCGCAAGGTATTTACTATCCCAAAAATAATAATGTTCAGTTAAAGCTCTTTTCTGATTCTGACTGGGCCTCATGCATTACAACACGTCGATCCACCACTGGATTCCTTGTTTATCTTGGAGAATCGTTGTTGTCATGGAGAACCAAGAAGCAAAGTGCGATGTCAAGATCTTCTTCTGAAGCGGAATATAGAGCCCTTGCAACTACTTGTTGTGAAGTACAATGGCTCAACTATCTTCTTGAAGATCTTCATGTGGTAACCAACAACAATGCAAGCCTTTTCTGTGATAGCCAATCTGCACGTCACATTGCACACAACTAAGGGTGGACAAAAAATCTAGTTAGATGATAAAATGCTCTACTTTTTGCACTGGTCTAATCCACTAAAGATCCATATATTTCAATCCAGTTTTTATTTTATTTATATTTTACAATTTTTTTCAGATCAAATTTCCATTTTGTTTATACAGATTATAGAAATTAGAAAATCTGAATTTCCAAATTTTAAACTTCTAAGCTCCCTCTCCACTACCTCGGGGCGTTATAAGATGGGACACCTAATTGGATACGGGGAGCAATAATATTGAGTGCACTGGAATGACACGAAATGTCAATTTGAGGGCAATCTGCATTTAGCATTTGCATTTGACATGCTACTTGGAAAGAGAAAAATAAACTTTTGGATTTAGCTATCTAATTTTTTGGATTTCAGAATTTGAAATGGAAATGTACTTTTGGAACATAGTTCAAAAGAAAAAGATTAATTTTTATTTAATTGAAAATAGAAAAATTAATTTCAAATTGTGAAACTTAATTGCAAATTTTGAAACTCAGGAAAATTAATTGAGTTGGAAATATATTTTCATGAGATTAATTACAAATTAATTACACTGCTACAAAATTAATTACAAATTGTATAATTAAAAATATTAATTGCAGATTATATAAATTTAAAATATAATTTTAGATTATACAATTAAAAAGTGAATGATTGAAAATATATTTAGAGTTAATAATTAATTTTCACAGTTTGACACTGCAAGAATACATCATTTAATTTTTTAACTTTTATATTGTATAATTTGTAATTTTTTTAATCATTTAATCTAGAATATTTTTCATGACATGAAAGGATAACTTTTATATTTCTGAGAGTGCATGGAGGTTTATGAAAAAAATTGATGTTATAATATTATTGTGAAAAAAAAGTGATACTAACTTACATTAAGAAAAATTGTTCTTTTATCATCAATTTAATTGGTTTGAAAGATTGGTTTATATAACTAAGCAGAAGGATAGATTAATGCTACCTCATTCATATCATCCCAATTTATCTTTTATGGATCTGGATTTAAAATCCAATCCAAATATTTGGATTTGAATTTATAAAAATCTAAAATGTTTTTATAAAAAAATATAAATCTGGATTTAAAATCTGATCCAAATATTTGGATTTGGATTGGATTTTTCAATCCATCCATGCCGACCCTTACACACAACAATAGTTTTCGTGAAAGAACTAAACACATAGACATTGATTGTCATGTGGGAAGGGAAAAACTACTACCAGGTCTCTTCCAATTACTCCCAATCAGTTCAGAAAATCAACCTTTCATAAACTACTCTCCAAACTTGAGGGGGTTTTACTGTTTTTGCCCTTTTGTTTTTCTTTTTAGTTTGGGCCTTAATCGTTTTTGTTTATCAAAAGCCCATTAGAGTTTCTTTTCCCCTTTTGTAATATAAAACAGTGGCATCCCTTTTGTAATATGGCAATTGCTTCCTGCACCCAATCAATTTTGATTGGCACCCAACGAACTTTCGAAAATTCCCTTGTATCCTTGTCTTCTTTATTTTGAAAAAATGTGTAGGGTGAGCTACAGAGAAGCATATCTGAAAGTCAAAAATGAGTTCCGCACAAGCATATCTGTAACACACACGCATGTTAAAACTGACCTTGCGCAACAATGGAAGACCTTCACGCTCCTGGGTTCGTCTTCGTTCAAGGGGTCCTTCAGATCAAGCCTCCGCTGCCTCATAGGAGAAATGCCAACGAAAACCAAGGTGGCGCTGGCGGCGACTGCGTTGGTGCAAGAACGAAGGTTGTTCATGGTTGTTGCGTTCGTGCGAGAACGAAAGCTGTTGGGTGCGAAGCTGTTGGGTGTGTGATTGGGTGCACAATTAAGTTAACCTAATTTCATTTTTATTAAGGACATTTCAGTACTTTCACATACATAATTGGGTGCCAGTTTAATTTGATTGGGTGCAGGGAGAATCAGCCTTATAATATAAAACAGTGGCATATGCAGATGCAGTAAAAAGTGAAATAATAATTCCACTTTTTCACCCTTCTAATTCTGATTGTTTTCTGTGCACCTACAAGAAAAAAAGGTTTTAGTGGAGGTTTATTTAGCGAAGGTTATTTAGCGGAGGTTAACATAACCTTAGGAATTGATTTAATTAATGGAGGTTTTTTTCTAAAACCTCAACAAAATAACGGAGGTTTTTTAACCTTATTTAAATTCCAAAGGTTTATTATAAAACCTTGGCAAAATGACGGAGGTTTTTTTAACCTTCATTAATTTTCAAAGGTTTATTTTAAAATCTCCGCAAAATAACTGAGGTTTTTTTTAACCTTCATTAATTTCCATAGGTTTATTTCAAAACCTCCGCAAAATAACGGAGGTTTTTTAACCTTAGTTAATTTTCAAAGGTTTACTTTAAAACCTCTACAAAATAGTTGAGGCTTTTTAACCTTTGTTAAGTTTCATTAATTTATTCTAAAATCTCATCAAAATAATGGAATTTTTTTAATTTTCATTAAGTTTGAAATGTTTATTGTAAAACATCAATAAAATATTTTAAATTTTCTCAAATTTCAATAAATAAATATAATTAAAATTAAAAAAAAAATTAATATATTTGATAACTAAATTCTTAAACTTTTTGAAAGTGTAAGTTTAAACATATAAATTTTTTAAAAAATATTCTTAATTTTAAATATTTATTTAACTAAAATTAATTAATTTTTATTTATTTTATATAAATATTTTTAATAAAAAAAGAAAAATTATCTTTTTTTTAACTTTTTCAAAGATGTATTTTCAAACCTCAGGAAAATACTTACACTTTTTCCTACTTTTGACTAAAAAGCTCATTCTCCTCTTCCACGGTATAGCTACTTCTCATCCTCTACCATAGAGCTTCTCCTCCTCCACCACGACGGACCTGTTTCTCCTCCTCCACCACGCGGACCTGTTTCTCCTCCTCCACCGGACCTGCTTCTGCTGCTTCACCACGGTAATTGGTTTCTTCTTCCTCTTCTCAGTACATATTCTCTCTCACGCCCCTATACGCTCCACCATTGTTCTCTCCGGCGAACGCAACACCACCGTCATCACCATCGATTTTGCTCTTGTTTTCATTATCCTTTCTTTGTTTCCATTGTCGATTTCTTCAGTTGGCATTGATTTTCTGAGTTGCTTATTTGAATCAGTTGAAGCATAATCCCTAACGCTTGACCGAAATAAAAATGTTGAGGATTTTGTTAAATCTAGGGTCTAGTAACTTCGGAATAGATTGGAGGCTATTTTGGAATAGATTGGAGGTTCTGGTGGCTTGAAAGAGGGGAGTGCAGGGTTATGGTCCAGGTGTTATGTAGGCTCCTTTTGATGGTCTTTGTTTGATCTATGGTTAGCTATGTGTACAAGGGTTGCTATAGGTTCATAGTTAAATCTGCTCCAGCTCAAAAAAAAAGAAAAAAAGATCCCAACCATTTGTTTTCATTCACTGTTTATGATCCAGTTTTTCCAGTCATTATGTTTTCACATTTGTTTTCAATTCTGCACTATTTGCTTATTCTGCACTATGTTTTTAAATAAACATCATAAGTATATGATGGTGGTCCTGAAATTTTGAAAACCTCTAGTAGGTTGCTTGGGCATATCTATGCTTGCGGTCCATGGATGCATAGATTCCATGGTTTTGGAAATAAGATAGAAAGCAACACAAGTACAAGTGTACTAAATTGTGAGTACTGGTTTTGGATGTTCTGGTTTTGTTGAGTATGCATAATGGTTTAATTGGAAGGAGTGTCCAACTCTAGACACTAATGTCAGGCTTGTGTAAGTTGTTTGATGACCGATTGATGGAGTATGGATGTACTCCTCCATGAAATAAATTTTAATTTTATGGAGGAGTTGAAGAAAAAGATTGGTTTAGATTACAACCGTCTGTCCCGGATGTCAATTGTTGAAGAAGGTGCTGTGAAGGTATTCTAGAACAACTTGTCAATGCTTAATCTGGTAAATTTGGTAGGCTACAATTTCTTTCTGCATGTGCTTATCTTTTCCACTCTAAAATATTTTAAGTTATTCAATTTAGCTATCAGATAATGTCTAGTGTAATGTATACTATCTTTTATAATAAAGCTTAAGGAATGAGTGAAATCCAGTGGTACTGATATTTTGAATTCTGTCATTGCTACGTACAAAATATTTAAATATCCTTTCCAAAAGGCTTCATAATTCTTACCGATTTACACTTTTCTACATTCTTTGATTTGCTTTATTTCTTCTCTAAGAAAACTAGATTAAATTTGAGAAGGATAGTTATTATAAGAAAAAGAAGAAACACAAAGTGAACTTATAAGAACTATTGGTGATGGGATTCAACCATTGTCTGTGATGGTGCTTTAGATGAGTATGTAATTATGTGCATTTATATGGAATAAGCTTTTAGGAGAGTTGGTGTTTGTACTTTCTTGATGTTTAACCTAAGCAAGACTAATGGCAAATTCATGAAGCTCTTCTTAGAATCATGTGAAAGATGGTGCGGAAGCCATGGATGTGTGTGTGCAAGATCCTCCTAGGAGCTATGGTGATCTTGAAGGTGCATGATATGTATGGGATTAGGGAGGTTCGGCCAGCCCTATGGTAAGTGAAGGAAGATGAAGATTAGAGCCTAGAAACAAGGTAGAAACAAAGCTTGGCACAATGTTGGCAGCATAACTTTACTCACAATAATCTTGCAATACATGAGGTTGGCTCCTCCTTTTATAGGCTAAGGAGGACCAGATTTGATGACCTAAATGCTACACAAATGTAAGTCAAATGAAATGTAAATGTGAAGCACATGGGTGCACATGGCACATGGGTGCACATGGCACATGGGTGCACATGGTCCTTTATTAGTAAAGGCTTCTAGAAACCTTTAGCTAATCAAGGTTAATGCTTCCTTAATTCTAATGTGCAGAAAATTAAACAATTGTCCACATGGTTATGCTATTTACACCTCATTTAAAGCTAAACTACACTTGATGGGCCTTCACGGAATATGTGCTATTAGGCCTTTTTCCATTCATAGCTTGATCCAAGTCTCCTTGTTCTAGACGCTCTTGGCTTGGTCTTAGACGCTCCTAGCTTGATCTTTAGATGCTCCTAGCTTGGTCTTAGATGCTCCTAGCTTGGTCTTAGACGCTCCTAGCTTGATCTTTAGACGCTCCTAGCTTGGTCTTGGACGCTCCTAGCTTGGTCTTGGATGGTCTAGATGCTCTTGCCTTGGGGTCCAGACGTTCTTGACTTGGCTCTTGCCTTTCATGGAAGGGTGTGCTTGGCCCTCTTCCATCATCCCCTCCCTCTTGAAAAGGATTTGTCCTCAAATCCAATGCTTTTGCTTCCTAAGGGAATGGTTGTGGCTGGATGGTGTCCATCATCTCCTCTTTCTTGAGAAGACCTATCCTCAGATCTTCAGACTTGATCTCGGATAGCAACTTCTTGCTTCGCCAAAGCTTGTCCTCCTGGATCAAACGTCCACCTATAGAAATAATCAAATAAAGCATAGGTGTTAGTTTGCAATTTAATTTTACTAGGTTGCCATTTTTGTTTTTCTTTTGGTTTTGGCAACCTTGGACAAAGTTTCTCTTTTAATGGTTGTGTGTGGTCTCTAATCATCGTATGCATTTTAAAATATTCATTTGTGGTTACTTTCTCTTTAGGCATAAATCCTATAGGAGATGGTAACAACCTAAAAGGAGAAAGATGATTTTGGCCACACATAACTTTAAAAGTAGAAAAATAAGTAGTTTTGTGAACTACTTTATGGTATGTTTGCTCATCTCTAGAGTTGTGTGTGCACTTGATGATTATGCTAGGCATAGTAGAAAGAGCTAGGTTTTCAAATGTATTTTGACCATGTGTTTGAGGATGATAAGAATGTAAAGGGTGCAACTTAGTTGCAAGTTTTCCAAAGGAAATCCTCAAATCATGGTTTGCGAAATTTGGAACTCTATTCAACACTATGCTTGAAGATAAACCATGAAGATGTATCACTTCTCTAGAGAAAAGTTTATCCATAACCATGAAGATTGAATCACAACCTTTTGTTGTCCTAGGGAGTTTTAATATGAAATTTATATCTTCCCAGGGATCATTTGCAAAAGGTGAAGGAGTATAGAGTTCATGAGACATTGCCTTGGGTGTAGTTTGAAAACAAGAATTGTACCTAAGGTAATGTCTTTGAACTTCTTTTCTCATGGGGGACAAAAGTTTTCCTTTTAAAAGCTCTAGAGTTTTATTAACTCTAATTTGTCCCATGAGTTCTCCTTCATGAAGACTTTTTCTCTTATGTGTAAGGATAGTCTCGTTGTGACAACCATTGTTTATAAGGATTTGACACTTTGCAATGGTTGTCTCAATAAGACATGACAAGTTTCTTTAGGCCCTACTGGCCCTACTTCACATAAAAATTTGTTTTTGTAGATGCTTATAAAAAACTTGACATTCACTTGGTGATATCCTAGCACATATGAGAAATAATCTATTTCATTTTTATCTATGCAAGCTTCTTTTAAAGACTCTTCTTTTTCACTTAGGCTTGCAAGTGTTCCTTTACAAAAGGTAAGGCTTTGAGGTTGTTCAACAAGACACATATTTTCAAAGGTATTTTTAAATCTTTGGTCTTGTTGAATGACCTTGTGGGAAGGAACACTCTTCTCCCACGCCTTTTGTTCTTCAAGGGTCTTCTCATGCTTTTCTTTTTCTTCTTTTTCTTTAGCTTCCCTTTCGACTTCCCCTCTCTTCTTTTGTATTTTTCTTTCCTTTCTTTCTTTATGGGAAGCAAACAATTTTTCTACCTTCATTTCCCAATCTAGGCAAGCTTCTATATTTTCTTTTCCATGGAAATGGGGTTGGTCTACCCTAACCTCTCTTGGGTTTTCTTGTTCTTTTCTATCTCTTCTATATCTTCTAGGGGGTGCTTGATAATAATCATTTACTCTAATGCTTCCCTCCCCAAAAGAATCATGATCTTTAGAGATATATGCATGAGAAGGTAATTTTTTTAGAATGTGAGACTTCTCATCCTTTGCTTTAGTCAAAACATTAAGTTTAGTCTCACTCTCCAATTGTCTATATGCAATTGATTGCACTGTTTGTGAAACTTCTTTCAAAAGAGTTTTTAAAGATTTTAATTCACTTCCAATAGACTTTGTAGAATGAGAAGAAGAAGACATGACTAAAACTTTGTATATACAAGTATTTTACCTTGAGAAAATTTAGGGAAGTCAAAAAAGGTAGTCTTCCAGGTAAGGGAGGTGAGTCACAATGGACTACTTAAGTACCAAGCCTTGCCTTAGCCAAAGACTATCCCTTAATGCTTCACACAAAACTTTCTCTTAGTAAACCACTTAAACACAATCAAGTTGTAGAAATCAGATTTTTTTTTTTTAATGCAAGGAAAGCAATGCAACTAGCTAATTAACCAAGCAAAAAGAATTAACAAAGCTTAAACAAGGCAATCACAAATGAAAAGCGTAGCTAGTTAAGCAAGGAAATGCAATTAAATACAATTAACAATTGCTAATTAGAAAACTCTACACTAGTCGGCCCTAGGTGAGGCTTCTTGGACACTTGGAGCCCTTGAAGACACACTCACCGTCTAATCACGTAATTAAAGAAGTAATTAACACAAGTTAAGTTGCAAAGAAAAGTAAGAAAACTCCCTTTGTTGATCCTTTTTTTTGCTATTGGCACTTCCTTGGTTGTCTTTTCTTGTTGGGTCCTCCAAGTGTTTGTGGTGTTTTGGGAAGTGTTTGATTCTGCCTTTGTCTTTGTTCCCCTTAGAATGAAGGTCCTAATTCTCCAATTCCAGCACCTATCAAGAAGACTAGACCTTACCCAAGTCAAATTTCCACTCAATCAAGCACCAAAAGAGAATAAATTTCAGCACCAAATTTAAAGGTCAAAGAATAAAAGCAAGAAACAAATTAATTGGAAAACAGTACCACACAAATGGAGTTAGATTGTGACAACTAGAAAGAGTTCCAAGAATATTAGACAAGCAAATAAAGGTACTCAAATAAAGGTAGGCACACAAAAATAATCCTAAGAATAACACTAGAATTAGATTACAAAATAAAAAACAGCACCACTGGAAAATTGTTGTGGGCCAGAGAACGTGTTTTTCCCCAATTTATGCTGAGCTGCCCTTTTGGAATTTGCCTCTGAAAATTGATATGCAAGATATTCAAGATCTTAACTAAAATCTGGTTTTGGAATCACTCCAAACGCATGAGCCATTTTTTTTTAATAATTTTTTCAATTTCAGTGTTCAGTCACGCCAACTGTAGCGCCCAGATTTGCACACTGATTTTAAAATATTTATCATTTTTTTTCTATTGACTCTTTTGAGCTGATTCTTTTTTTGTCTTTTCTGTAACAGCCTAATCTTGCATATTACAGAGAATCAAAAATTTCCTATGAGTGAAAATAATTTTCTGGAACAAAACAGTCAGCACAGAGAATGTAAAACAGGGGATTCTGGAAAAAAACTGGAAACAAAAACAGCAAGAGACCAAAATTTAAACACAATGGACTTTGTGAAATAGAATTTGTGTAGGATCTAAACACAAATATGAACTCAAACTAAAAATAAAAGGCACCAAAAGACCAATATCACAGCAGTTTCAAAGTAAGCAAAAATACCCAAAATCAAGAAACAATCAAGCCAAACAAAGGACTACTATGAATTGATGACATTGTGGATGAACATGACTTGACAAAACATATATGGATTCAGAAATTAAAAGACTCAAAGAGCATAATATGAACCAAATTAAAAGTGCAATAAAGACTCAAAAACCTAAAAGAAAACAGCAACTCAAAGGTGTATGGAATCCTATCACAAATTGCACAAGAATTGTTCAAGATCAATTGAACAAAGTGCACCGGTTGGATCTTCCAAATAGCACACCAAAACAAATTAAAATTTAAAAAACAGCAAAAAAATTATGGAAACAAGATGAACAACATGAAATAAATAAGAACTAAAATTGAAAAGACCAAGAACAACTCATATTTGAAGAACCTATGCTCATGATACCAAATGATGGCAAATTCATGAAGCTCTTCTTAGAATCATGTGAAAGATGGTGCGGAAGCCATGGATGTGTGTGTGCAAGATCCTCCTAGGAGCTATGGTGATCTTGAAGGTGCATGATATGTATGGGATTAGGGAGGTTCGGCCAGCCCTATGGTAAGTGAAGGAAGATGAAGATTAAAGCCTAGAAACTAGGTAGAAGCAAAGTTTGGCACAATGTTGGCAGCATAACTTTACTCACAATAATCTTGCAATACATGAGGTTGGCTCCTCCTTTTATAGGCTAAGGAGGACCAGATTTGATGACCTAAATGCTACACAAATGTAAGCCAAATGAAATGTAAATGTGAAGCACATGGGTGCACATGACACATGGGTGCACATGGTCCTTTATTAGTAAAGGCTTCTAGAAACCTTTAGCTAATCAAGGTTAGTGCTTCCTTAATTCTAATGTGCAGAAAATTAAACAATTGTCCACATGGTTATGCTATTTACACCTCATTTAAAGCTAAACTACACTTGATGGGCCTTCACGGAATATGTGCTATTAGGCCTTTTTCCATTCATAGCTTGATCCAAGTCTCCCTGTTCTAGACGCTCTTGGCTTGGTCTTAGACGCTCCGAGATTGATCTTTAGATGCTCCTAGCTTGGTCTTAGATGCTCCTAGCTTGGTCTTAAACGCTCCTAGCTTGGTCTTAGACGCTCCTAGCTTGATCTTTAGACGCTCCTAGCTTGGTCTTGGATGGTCTAGATGCTCTTGCCTTGGGGTATAGACGTTCTTGACTTGGCTCTTGCCTTTCATGGAAGGGTGTGCTTGGCCCTCTTCCATCAAAGACGGTTATTAAGAGCATTATAATGTTTGCATCCTGCATTAGTTTCTGACACTATAAAATTAATGAATGTAAGTTTCAGTCTCGAAAGATATAGTACCTTGTTTATATCATTAATTGTTTTTTTTATCTTCAATATATGTAATATATGTCCGTGATTGCTTGCATTGAAACATGTAGTTCTTTCTTATAATATAATATAGACGCGTTTGTCATGTGATTTTGTTATTTTTTTTCCTGGTGTTGCATAATCTTATTTTCTTGACTGTTTAGGAGGCAATGTGCATGTTTGTGTATATTCTCCCTATGGTTTTGGCATTTGCTTACATTGTCACATTTGTCTTGTTGGTTTTAATTGAGACTTTGATGGTAACTTGCTACTTATGAAAATTGACATGAATTGGTTCTTTTGAATATGGTTTCTGTAGATGGCTTTTGACTTGTATGGTATGCTTGCTGGTAATGTCAGTCCGATGACTGGAGAGAATGTGAAGCCAGCTTATGGAGGTGAAGAAGAAGCATTTTTAAGGAAAGTTGTCACTCCTATCTACAAAGTGATTGCTAAGGTTTTTCTTGCATTGATTACAGTCTGCTTGTCCTTTCCTTTTTTGTTTGTGGCCGTCCATCCATATAAACTTATTTCATTTATTTTTCACATTGATGAATAAATTGATATTTCCTTGCTCAAAAGGAAGTTGCACGCAGCAAAAAGGGAAGGTCAAAGCATTCACAGTGGAGGAACTATGATGATTTAAATGAATATTTCTGGTATGAGTTTATGCTTTAATTTTTCTCTGTATTGACTGTCATGCCTGTCAATTTTTTAATTTTTAACAACATACTTGTAGGTCTGCTTATTGTTTTCGGTTAGGTTGGCCAATGCGTGTTGATGCTGATTTCTTTTGCCTGCCTTCCGAAAACTCATTGTTTGATAAATCTAATGTAAGTATTGAATATTAATTTCTAATTTTCTCTGCGCATGATAACTATAAGCATGTACTTTTCTCTCAATTTTGTAAAAAGAGATTACTTTGTATAGTCATTAACTTTCCTGTTCATTGAAAATAGCTGCAAGGCTTCTTGTTTTATCATTCTCTTTGATTTTTTATATATAGGTCTAGATTCTTTTAGATACTTATTGTCATCTTTAGAGATAAAGTAAGAATTCATCGAGAAAGAGAAGTGGAACAGGATATTAATTTAAGTTTTTCTAATTGGGGTGTACTTAATAGTGCTCCCTATTTTTTTTTAATTTAAGTTTATCCAAGTATTCAATGTTTTAGATAAGAGTCTTGAAAAGAAAAATAAAAAATAATGAATTGCTGAATCGTGTAATATTTATCAGAGACCATCAGTGCTTTCAAGATTGAAAGTCATCTCTGATTCATCACAGGATACAAATTGACTGTTGGCCAAATCATATTAAATAAATCTTTAATTTGAATCAGGAATAATAAGATTCTTATAAGTAATTTTGATTTTCTATGTTAGCATTAGAAAAGAAAGGTGGCGTTGTTTCTACTATTTTATTATTATCTGTTAACTAGGTAGTCAATTACGGAGCTATCATGGAGAATCGTGGGATGCAGTTTTACTTTGAAGACATGTGAGAGACAGATGTGTGTTATACTGTGAATGCTTTTCCATTGCGGCTGCAGCTGCTTTTCCAGCTGCAGCTGCTTTTCCAGTGAATCATATATTATCATATAATAAACATACAATGTACTCTAATATTTGAAAACATAGAAAAATAATTAATACATAATTATATATTATATAATACAGACAAATGTATAACATATAATAATATATAAATATAAACCATATATATATATGAATAAAATTGTAATAACTGATAAAATAATTACATTAAGAATTATAATAAAGAGAGAATACAAAATATAAACAGGTCAAGACATGGTTTAGGAAACCGGTTTGGACTGTTTTTATTTGCTTTTTAAAATTTGTTATAGAATATTTAAATCTAAATAAATATCATACTTTATAAGGATTACAAACTATGTTTAAATTATTTAATAATTAATAATTTTTTCCTTTTAAAGCATGAATTTACTCATTTACATTGTTTTTTAATTTTATATTTTCATTTCTTATAACTTTATATTATGTTAGTTTATCATGGTTATTCATGTCAGATTTTCTTAAAATTATTTTAGTATATTTTGAAAACTTCGATTTTGATTATATAAGTGGGCCATAAGATTAATATAGTTTTTTTTTTTTTTCTTATATTGAATATGAATTTTCTCATAAACCTTATATTTTACGGAGGTTTCGAAACCCATGGTATTTTATGGAGGTTTTGAAACCCATGGTATTTTACGGAGGTTCTAAAACCTGTGGTATTTTACGTAGGTTTTGAAACCTGTGGTATTTTACGGAGGTTTTGAAACCCATGGTATTTTACGGAGGTTCTTAAACCCATGGTATTTTTGAAAGGCTTTTCCTGAGGTTTAAAAAAACCCTGGGAACACATTTCCCAGAGATGGTTTAGCGGGGAAACTACAACCCTGGGTAAAATGACTTAATGGAGGTTTTAACCCTAGATAATCTAAAAATAAACCCTCGTTAAAACCATTTTTTCTTGTAACTTATTCCTTATTTTCATCTTGCCCCTTTTATTGAAAGATGCAGAAACTCAAGAAAAAATTCAGTAAATAATTTAAATAACAGTGAAATTGAATTTTACATTTGTACAATCATATAATAATTTGATGTATAGTTATAAGTACAGTTTAACACTGTGATGATATAATCATGGTGTGCCCATAAACTAGTATATAATATATATTATAGTTTGCAAAATCTAATAAAAAGGTACTTGTATAATTTGTTTAAATTTATATAGCATAAAATAATTTTAATTTATAAAAATTTCATCTTTTATATTAATGGTTATATAGCAATTAATATTTTTGCATGTAGTCAATCGTTTACGCTGGACTACGACGACATATGTTTATAGGAATCCGATTTTTTTTTAATGTCAAATGACAAAAATAGAAAAAAATGTCAAAAACAGTCTTAAAAATAAGATAGAATTGAATATTTAATTATTAAATAGAATTGAGGTTTTTCTTCTTACAGCTAATTATTTCGAAGCACCCTATCAAATTTTGAAATTTCAAAATTGACTTTGTGCTAAATTTTGAAATTTCAGAATTGTCTTTTGTGCCTTTCAGTGCATTTTGGAATTAAAAATCCAAAATTGAGAAACATATCCTGAAAAAGAAAACTCAGAATAAATTGCTTTACATTCTAGAAATGAGATTCTATAATAGAATTAAAAATTTAAAATCAGATTATAGAAAGATAATTTTGGAATACAAACAATACATTAAAAAAAATCAGATTTTAGAAAACAAAATCCATAAAACCTATTCTATAAAGTTGTTTTAGAACGTATATACAAATTTCTAAATAACCAAATCTAAAATTTTATTATGAGATACAAAATTTATATTCCAATTAAAAACTAAGGGAACATTTTTGTTATTTTACTTCAATGATAGGGTGCATGTTTGTATTTTATTGAGCTTGAAGACAAAACATAGAAGCAAATTCTTCCTACCCCCAATATTTTTGAATCTACACTCAACATAATTTTAAAATTCTAAAAATATCTTTTATTCTGAAAATAAAAATTTAAAATCATAAATAATACATTCTGAAAAAATAGATCTTGAAGAGCTTTTTGTGTTCTGAAAATAAAAATTTAGAAAAAAAAATCAAAAACCTATTCCGGACAAAAAATCTATAATAAAAAAAAATACATTAATAACATTTTCATCTTTAACACTGGATTTGGATGAAGTGACATGAACATGTGAATTATTATTTTTTCTTTGAGCTCTTATGAAAGCTTGAGGATGGAAAAAAGAAAAGCATATTTCTTTTGGCAACCTAAGATTTCGTTAGTATAAATACAAAAATTTCACTTTGTCTTGCTGGTTTAGGAAAAAATAATTTTTGAATTATGTAATTTAAAAATTATTTTTTTTATAAAAAATCATATTGTACAATTCAAAAATAATTATTCTATAAATATTTTTTATTTTTAGATTGTGTAATTCATAAATTTTTTAACTTTTGGATTATATCATTTAAAAAAAAATTGACTTTCAGATTTTACAATTTAAAAGTTATTTTTTTCATAAAAAGCTTTCAAAATTTACAATTTAAAAGATATTTTTTTTCATAATTACACCATTCGAAAGTTATTAATCGAAAAAAAAAAATTTAGACTGTGAATCTGGTAGTTATTTGTAGATTTGCACAATTTAAAAATTATTGTTGAGAACTATAAGAACTTCTATCATAACATGATGACCATTTTTAAGTTAAAAAAATGAGAGAGGTAAAATATGTAGGATCAGAAGAAGACATGACCAAAAGAGTTTTAAACGTGTAACAAAAGAAAATTATCAATGAATAATGAAACATATTTTGAAAAGTTATGACACTCAATAGGAAAATACGTAAACTAAATTATTCTTTTATAACAATTAAATAGAAGTGTCATAAACGACACGAGATATGAACATGCAAGATTATTCTTAAATTTACAAGTGTTTAATATAAAAGATAGTTGCTATACAACTTTGATGATAATTAATTATCTTTGTAGGTCTTTACTTATAAAAAGTTACATTTTAGTGTAAGGAGTGTTTAAATTGTATATATTGTTAGTAAGAGTTTTTCTTATAAACATTCAAAAATAACATTTATTGTATTACCACAAGTGACATTTGTGTTTGGTTAGAGTAACGTACTTTACTAATTATTTATTAAGGGAAGATAAATGCATAGATAATAGGGAATTTATTAATCGTTTGCAAGCTAGAAAAAATAACAATATTTATAATCATTAAATGATTAGTAAAATTCTTTACAATGGTAGAAGAAAATTAGACATTGTTCATATTAAAAATCAACAATTTAAAAACAAAAACAGAATGTTGTTTGTCTTTTTTTATTTTCTTATTATATGCATGTAAGCATTTTTAGTCTTTCTTTTAAAACATTTGTAAAATTGTTTGTGAATATTTTTTTAAACTATTAGGATCTGTTTGCTTCAAGGGAAGTACTGTTCACGAGAATGGAAGTACAGTGATATCCCCTATTTGGATCAAGTGATCTGCGCGGAAGTGTGAGAAAAGATATTTACATGAACAATGAAAATCATATTCCTCTTATATGCAGAGATTGTTGTGTAAAGACATGTTAGCATTGGTGATTTTCTCAATTTACTCCAGATTTTGTTTTGACATGATGAAGACAAAAGAAAAATAAACAGGACAAAAAAAAAATAAAAAAAAATAAAGATAAAATCATATTACAAAACAAAAATATTAAGTATATTTATAATAAAAATAAAATTATTAAATAAAATTATAATAAAATATATAATCAATTATGAATAATATATAATTGATTATTTATATAATTTATATACATTAATTTTTTAAATATTATTATTATTTTAATATTTATATTATCATTATTTAGTTTTAAATAAATATATTAATTAATTTTTTAAAATATAAGAATAAATTTGTAATATTAATATTTTATTAATTAAAAAAATTAAAATTTCAATCACACTCGTTACATCATTTACAAACTTATTATATTTATGAAAAAAAATTATGTTTAAAGAATGATAAGAAGCTAATGTTTTTTTTAAATAATTATTCATCGGTATTGGAAATAATTTACAAAATTTTAATTAACTCAAATTCAGAGAAAAATATTTCATATTTCATTATTCAAATATTTTTGAAAACAAAGATAAATTTGTAAACTTACATTTTACACTTTTAAAAAAAAATCAAAATTTCCTCACAACCATTCCATCAATCACAATCACAAACTCCCATAAACTTTCCTCACATATCCACCCTAACATACTCCAATCCAAACAACCTCACTTTCTTCTCACTTCCTCACACATCCACTCCCTCAGATCCTCATACATCCACTCCCCAATCCAAATACACCCTTACTGATGGAGGAGGGCCCAAGCTCACCACACGATGAAAGCCAAGCCTCCAAGACTAGACGGTCTAGTCTATGATGAGGAGCGTCTAGACTCAAAAAGGAGCGTCTAGCCCATGAAGAGGAGCGTCTAGGCCATGATGAGGAGCGGCTACATAAGGAGCGTCTAGGCCATGATGAGGATTCCTTCTAGACCGCCTAGCTTCACATACACATGGGTTAAAGCTACGGTTTTGGGAAGAGAAGACCTTTGTAATTGTTACATAAAGGCCCATTAGGGGTGCTTAGTAATTAGAGTAGTGTAGAAAGCATATTTGTGTGAACATTCTAGAAAGACCATGGAGGGGGGGTGAGCATAAAAACTAGACACACCCCTCCCCATGTGCTCATTTGTGCACCCATGTGCCATGTGCACCCATGTGCTTCACATTTACATTTCATTTGGCTAGCATTAGGGTTGCATTATGGTCCTCCTTAGCCTATAAAAGGAGGAGCCTACACCTTGTATTTTCAAGTTTAATTGAGTATTGTTATGCTGCCAATTTTGTGCACTAGCTTTACTTCTCCTAGAAATCTAGGCTATAAACTTCAATCCTTCACCTTTCTCCCTTGAGCTGGCCAAACCTCTCAAACCCATACTCATCATGCACCTTCAAAGCCAACACAACTCCTAGGAGGGCTTTGTTTCACTCACCCATTGCTTCCGCATCATTTTTCACTACTTTGATTCAAGAAGAACACATGAAATGCCATCATTTGGTATCAGAGGCCCAAATGATGGCATTTCATGTGTTCTTCTTGAATCAAAGTAGTGAAAATGATGCGGAAGCAATGGGTGAGTGAAACAAAGCCCTCCTAGGAGTTGTGTTGGCTTTGAAGGTGCATGATGAGTATGGGTTTGAGAGGTTCGGCCAGCTCAAGGGAGAAAGGTGAAGGATTGAAGTTTATAGCCTAGATTTCTAGGAGAAGTAAAGCTAGTGCACAAAATTGGCAGCATAACAATACTCAATTAAACTTGAAAATACAAGGTGTAGGCTCCTCCTTTTATAGGCTAAGGAGGACCATAATGCAACCCTAATGCTAGCCAAATGAAATGTAAATGTGAAGCACATGGGTGCACATGGCACATGGGTGCACAAATGAGCACATGGGGAGGGGTGTGTCTAGTTTTTATGCTCACCCCCTCCATGGGCTTTCTAGACCGGCCTTGGTAAATTTAGAGGTTTTTTTAGAAACTCTAAGTTTACCCAGGTTGGTGTTTTAGGTGCCAAAATTAATTCTAAGAAAATTACAAATAAAGTTCCTATGCTAATTTTGACAAGAAATTAAAGTCTACTCTACACTAGAGTTTATGGCATTTGAACATGTAAAAGAACGTCTTCTTGGATCCTCTTGGCCATAACTCTATGGTTGGCCCAAATCTACCCTTTGGTGGGCTTGCATGTGGGCTTGTGCTTGGGCCTCTTCCATCATCTCCCCTCCCTCTTGAAAAGGATTTGTCCTCAAATCCATTGTTTCTTCTTCATGGCTAGGGGAATGGATGTGGCTGGATGGTGTCCATCATCTCCTCCTTCTTGAGAAGATCTATCCTCAGATCTACAGACTTGATCTCGGATAGCAACCTTTTGCTTCGCCAAAGCTTGTCCTCCTGGATCAAACGTCCACCTATAGAAATAATCAAATAAGGCATAGGTGTTAGTTTGCAAATTAATTTTACTAGGTTGCCATTTTTGTTTTTCTTTTGGTTTTGGCAACCTTGGACAAAGTTTCTCTTTTAATGGTTGTGTGTGGTCTCTAATCATCTTATGTATTTTAAAATGTTCATTTGTGGTTACTTTCTCTTTAGGCATAAATCCTATAGAAGATGGTAACAACTTAAAAGGAGAAAGATGATTGAACCCACACATAACTTTAAAAGTAGAAATATAAGTAGTTTTGTGAACTACTTTATGGTATGTTTGCTCACCTCTAGAGTTGTGTGTGCACTTCATGATTATTCTAGGCATAGTAGAAAGAGCTAGATTTTCAAATATATTTTGACCATGCGTTTGAGGATGATAAGAATTTAAAGTGTGCAATTTAGTTGGAAGTTTTCCAAAGGAAATCCTCAAATCATGGTTTGCGAAATTTGGAACTCTATTCAACACTATGCTTGAAGATAAACCATGAAGATGTATCACTTCTCTAGAGAAGAGTTTATCCATAACCATGAAGATTGAATCACAACCTTTTGTTGTCCTAGGGAGTTTTAATATGAAATTTATATCTTCCCAAGGATCATTTGCAAAAGGTGAAGGAGTATAAAGTTCATGAGACATTGCCTTGGGCGTAGTTTGAAAACAAGAATTGTACCTAAGGTAATGTCTTTGAACTTCTTTTCTCATGGGGGACAAAAGTTTTCCTTTTAAAAGCTCTAGAGTTTTATCAACTCTAATTTGTCCCATGAGTTCTCCTTCATGAAGAATTTCTCTTTTATGTGTGAAGGTAGTCTCGTTGATACAACCTTTGTTCATGGAAATTTCAATTCTTTGCAAAGGTTGTCTCAATAAGACATGACAAGTTTCTTTAGGCACTACTTCACATAAAAAATTGTCTTTGTAGATTCCTATAGATGACTTGACCTTCACTTGGTGATATCTTGGCATGTATGTAAAATAATCTACTATATTTTTATCTATGCAAGCCTTTTTTAAGGATTCTTCTTTTTTTTCTAGGCTTGCAAGTGTTCCTTTACAAAAGGTAAGGCTAGGTTGCTCAACAAGAGGTATATTTTCAAATGTATTTTCAACTTTTCCTTCTTGTTGAATGACCTTGTGGGAAGGAACACTCTTCTCCCACGCCTTTTGTTTTCCAAGGGTTTTCTCTTGCTTTTCTATTTTTACATTTTCTTCACTCTCACTAGCTTCTTTTTCTTGGCTACTATTCTCATCTTTGTCCTTTAAGATCATAGATCTTTCATTGAAACATTGAGATGCTAATTGATCATTGCCAAGGTATTCTAAACATGGAATTTCTCTAGCTTGATTGTGAGAGATATGCTTGGTTAGGTTTTCTTGTCTCTCTTTCCTAGCTCTCCTAGGGAATTGTTGATGATATTCATTTTTCCTAAGACTTTCTTCCCCAAGATAATCATGATGTTTAGAGCTAGATGCATGAGAATGTAATTTTTTTGAAAATTGAGACTTCTCATTCTTTGCTTTAGTCAATTCATTAGTTTTGATCTCATTCTCCAATTGTTTAGATGAAATTGATTGAATATTCTTAGTAAGTTGTTTCAAAAGAGATTTTAAGGATTTCACCTCACTTTTAAGAGATTTAGAGGAGTGAGAAGACATGACTAAAGCTTTGTGTGTAGAAGTATTTTACCTTGAGAAAAATTTAGGGAAGTCAAAGAAGGTAGTCTTCCAGGTAAGGGAGGTGAGTCACAGTGGACTACTTAAATACCAAGCCTTTGCCTTAGCCAAAAACTATCCCTCAATGTCTTCACACAAAGCTTTCTCTTAGTAAACCACTTGGAACACAATTAAGTTGAGAAATCAGATTTTAATGCAAGAAAACAATGCATGCTAACTAATTAACAAAGCTAGACGGTTTTTAACAAAACTTAAACAAAATTAAACATGCAAAACGTATCTATGAAAGCAAAAGAAAAGCAATTACAAACAAGTAACAATTACTAATCAAGAATGCTATACTATTCGGCCCTAGGTGAGGCTTCTTGGACACTTTGAGCCCTTGAAGACACACTCACCGTCTAAACGTAATTAACAAGGTAATTAACAATAAACCAAGTTGCAAAGGAAATAAGAGAAAACTCCCTTTGTTGTTCCTCCTTTTGGTTAGTGCACTTCTTTGTTGTCTTGATTGTTGATCTCCTAAGTGTTTGTAGTGTTTGTTTCAAGAAAGCTTGTTTCGGTTTTGGCTTTGTCTCCTCCTTAGAATGTTGTTTTTAATTCTCCAATTTCCAGCACCTATTCACAAGGGCTAAACCTTAAACCAAGTCAAATTCCATGCACATAAGCACCAAGGGAGAAATTAAATTCCAGCACCCAAAAAGAGAGGTCAAGGAACAAAAGCAAGAAACAAATTTAATTGAAAGAAAACAGTACCACCAAAAGGATTTATAATATGACAACTTAGAAAGAGATTCAAGAAATTAAAGCAAACAATTAAAGGTACTCAAAAAAAGTTGGCACACAAAAAGAATTCCTACAGAAAAGCACTAGATTTAGATGACCAAATAAAAAAAACAGCACCACTGGAAAATGTTGTGGGCCAGAAAACGTGTTTGTTCCCCGATTTATGCTGATCTGTATTTTTGGAATTTGGCTCTGAAATTTGTTATGCAAGATATTCAGGATCTTATCTAAAATCTGGCTTTGGATTCACTCAAAACGGATGCACCATTATTTTTTAATAAATTTTGCAAAATTGGTGTTCGGTTATGCCAGTTGGAGCGCTTCAGATTTGCACTCTGATCTTAAAAGATTTATCATTTTTTTTCTGTTGCTTCTTTTGACCTCATTCTTTTTTTGTCTTTTCTATAACACTTTAAACTTGCATTTTCCAGAAAATCAGAATTTTCCTATGGGTGGAAATATTTTTCTGGGTTAAAACAGCCAAAACAGAGAAGGTGTAAACAGGGGAATCCTGGAAAACTGGAAAAACAGCAAGATAACCAAACTTTAACACAATGGAATTGTAAGAACGGAAATTGTGTAAGAACTAAGACACAATTATGAACTCAAACTAAAAATAAAAAGCACCAAAGGATCAAAATAACAGCAGAATAAAGCAATATAAAGAGACCCAAAAGCAAGAAACAATCAAGCCAAAAAATAGGACTACTAAGAATTGATGACAATTATGGATTCACATGACTTGACACAACATTTATAGATTCAGAAAATAAAGACTCAAAGCATAAAATGAAGCAATTATAAGAAAGCAATAAGGACTCAATTTCCTAAAAGAAAAACAGCCACACAATGGTGTAAGGAATCCTATCACAAGCTGCACAGAATTTGTTCAAGATCAATTGAACAATTGTGCTTTGGTTGGATCTTCCATAAGCACACCAAGAACAATTTAAAATATAAAAACAGCAAGACAAGTAAGGAATTGAAATGACAAAGATGAAATAAAGAAGAACTGAAATTAAAAGACCAAGCTACTCATCTTGAAGAACCAAAAGCTCATGATACCAAATGATGGCATTTTTCATGTGTTCTTCTTGAATCAAAGTAGAAAATAAGGTGCGGAAGCAATGGGTGAGATGATCAAGACCCTCCTAGGAGTTGTGTTGGCCTTGTAGGTGCATGAGGAGTGTGATGTTTGAGTGGTTCGGCCAGCTCAAGGGAGAAAGGTGAAAAGATTGAAGTTTATAGCCTAGATTTCTAGGAGAAGTAAAGCTTGTGCACAAAAATGGCAGCATAACCTTACTCAATTAAACTTGAAAATACAAGGTGTAGGCTCCTCCTTTTATAGGCTAAGGAGGACCATAATGCAACCCTAATGCTAGCCAAATGAAATGTAAATGTGAAGCACATGGGTGCACATGGCACATGGGTGCACAAATGAGCACATGGGGAGGGGTGTGTCTAGTTTTTATGCTCACCCCCTCCATGGGCTTTCTAGACCGGCCTTGGTAAATTTAGAGGTTTTTTTAGAAACTCTAAGTTTACCTAGGTTGGTGTTTTAGGTGCCAAAATTAATTCTAAGAAAATTACAAATAAAGTTCATATGCTAATTTTGACAAGAAATTAAAGTCTACTCTACACTAGAGTTTATGGCATTTGATCATGTAAAAGAACGTCTTCTTGGATCCTCTTGGCCATAACTCTATGGTTGGCCCAAATCTACCCTTTGGTGGGCTTGCATGTGGGCTTGATTGTTTCTTGCTTTTGGGTCTCTTTATATTGCTTTTTTTTTCTGCTGTTATTTTGATCCTTTGGTTCTTTTTATTTTTAGTTTGAGTTCATAATTGTGTCTTAGTTCTTACACAATTTCCATTCTTACATTTCCATTGTGTTAATTTTGGTTATCTTGCTGTTTTCTTCCAGTTTTCCAGATTTCCCCTGTATCATCTCTCTGTTCTGGGCTGTTTTGTTTAAAAAAAAATTTCCACCCATAGGAAAATTCTGATTTTCTGGAAAATGCAAGTTTAAAGTGTTATAGAAAAGACAAAAAAAGAATGAGGTCAAAAGAAGCAACAGAAAAAAAATGATAAATCTTACAAAATCAGAGTGCAAATCTTGAGCGCTCCAGCTGGCCTAACTGCACACCAAATTTGAAAAAATTATTAAAAAACAATGGTGCATGCGTTTTAGGTGATTCCAAAGCCAAAATTTATATAAGATCCTGAATTTTCTTGCATCCAAATTTCAGAAACAAATTTTACAATTACAGCTCAGCATAAATCGGGGAACAAGCACGTTTTCTGGCCCACAACATTTTCCAGTGGTGCTGTTTTTTTATTTGGTCATCTAATCTAGTGCTTTTCTTTAGGAATTCCTTTTGTGTGCCAACTTTTATTGAGTACCTTTAATTGTTTGCTTTAATTTCTTGAATCTCTTTCTAAGTTGTCATATTATAAATCCTTTTGGTGGTACTGTTTTCTTTCAATTAAATTTGTTTCTTGCTTTTGTTCCTTGACCTCTCTTTTTGGGTGCTGGAATTTAATTTCTCCCTTGGTGCTTATGTGCATGGAATTTGACTTGGTTTAAGGTTTAGCCCTTGTGAATAGGTGCTGGAAATTGGAGAATTAAAGCCAACATTCTAAGGAGGAGACAAAGCCAAAGCCGAAACAAGCTTTCTTGAAACAAACACTACAAACACTTAGGAGATCAACAATCAAGACAACAAAGAAGTGCACTAACCAAAAGGAGGAACAACAAAGGGAGTTTTCTCTTATTTCCTTTGCAACTTGGTTTATTGTTAATTACCTTTTTAATTACGTTTAGACGGTGAGTGTGTCTTCAAGGGCTCAAAGTGTCCAAGAAGCCTCACCTAGGGCCGAATAGTATAGCAATTTCTTGATTAGTAATTGTTACTTGTTTGTAATTGCTTTTCTTTTGCTTTCATAGATACGTTTTGCATGTTTAATTTTGTTTAAGTTTTGTTAAAAACCGTCTAGCTTTGTTAATTAGTTAGCATGCATTGTTGTCTTGCATTAAAATCTGATTTCTCAACTTAATTGTGTTCCAAGTGGTTTACTAAGAGAAAGCTTTGTGTGAAGACATTGAAGGATAGTTTTTGGCTAAGGCAAAGGCTTGGTATTTAAGTAGTCCACTGTGACTCACCTCCCTTACCTGGAAGACTACCTTCTTTGACTTCCCTAAATTTTTCTCAAGGTAAAATACTTCTACACACAAAGTTTTAGTCATGTCTTCTCACTCCTCTAAATCTCTTAAAAGTGAGGTGAAATCCTTGAAATCTCTTTTGAAGCAACTTACTAAGGATATTCAATCCATTTCATCTAAACAATTGGAGAATGAGATCAAAACTAATGAGTTGACTAAAGCAAAGAATGAGAAGTCTCAATTTTCAAAAAAATTACATTCTCATGCATCTAGCTCTAAACATCATGATTATCTTGGGGAAGAAAGTCTTAGGAAAAATGAATATCATCAACAATTCCCTAGGAGAGCTAGGAAAGAGAGACAAGAAAACCTAACCAAGCATATCTCTCACACTCAAGCTAGAGAAATTCCATGTTTAAAATACCTTGGCAATGATCAATTAGCATCTCAATGTTTCAATGAAAGATTTATGATCTTAAGGGACAAAGATGAGAATAGTAGCCAAGAAAAAGAAGCTAGTGAGAGTGAAGAAAATGTAAAAATAGAAAAGCAAGAGAAAACCCTTGGAAAACAAAAGGCGTGGGAGAAGAGTGTTCCTTCCCACAAGGTCATTCAACAAGAAGGAAAAGTTGAAAATACATTTAAAAATATACCTCTTGTTGAACAACCTTGCCTTACCTTTTGTAAAGGAACACTTGCAAGCCTAGAAAAAAAAGAAGAATCCTTAAAAAAGGCTTGCATAGATAAAAATATAGTAGATTATTTTACATACATGCCAAGATATCACCAAGTGAAGGTCAAGTCATCTATAGGCATCTACAAAGACAATTTTTTATGTGAAGTAGTGCCTAAAGAAACTTGTCATGTCTTATTGAGACAACCTTTGCAAAGAATTGAAATTTCCATGAACAAAGGTTGTATCAATGAGACTACCTTCACACATAAAAGAGAAATTCTTCATGAAGGAAAACTCATGGGTCAAAATAGAGTTGATAAAACTCTAGAGCTTTTAAAAGGAAAATTATTGTCACCCATGAGAAAAGATGTTCAAAGACATTACCCTAGATACATTCCGTGTTTTAAAAATACATCTAAGGCGATGTCTCATGAACTCTATACTCCTTCACCTTTTGCAAATGATCCTTGGGAAGACATAAGCCTAAATTTCATATTAGATCTTCCTAGGACAACAAAAGGTTTTGATTCCATTGTCATAGACATGGATAAACTCTTCCTTAAAGAAGTGACAAGTCTTCATGATTTCTCTTCAAACTTAGTGTTGGATAGAGCTCCAAAATTTAAAAACCATCATTTGAGGATTCTCTTGGAATAACTTGCAACTAAGTTGTCCTTTTCAAATTCTTATCATCCTCAAAAGAATGGTCAAAATAAAATTGAAAACATAGCTCTTGTTACTATGCCTAGAGAAATCATGAAAGTCAACCACAATTCTTGGGATGAGTATCCTTTTTCTATTGAGCATGCATACAATAGAGTAGTCCACAAGACTACTAATATTTCTACATTTGAAGTTGTATGTGAACATAGTCCTCTTTCTCTTTTTGTGTTGTTACCACTTCCTAAAGGAATTATGCCTAAGGAACAAGTAACCACTATTGAAAATTTTACAAAGCATGAGAGGATTAGAGAACACATGCAACCATCAAAAGAGAAATATTGTAAAAAGTTGCCAAAAACAAAAGAAAAACAAAAATGGCAACTTCATAAAATTGATTTGTATATAACTGCTTCAACTAACTCATTTGCTTTATTAGATAATTCCCCTAGGTGGACGTTTGATCCGGGAGGGCAAGCATAGTTGAAGAAGCAAGAGGTTGCTATCCGAGATCAAATCTCTAGATCTGAGGATAGATCTTCTCAAGGAGAAGGAGATGATGGACACCATCCAGCCACATCCATTCCCCTAGCCATGAAGAAGAATAAGCAATGGATTTGAGGACAAATCCTTTTCAAGAGGGAGGGGATGATGGAAGAGGCCCAAGCACAAGCCCACATGCAAGCCCACCAAAGGGTAGATTTGGGCCAACCATAGAGTATGGCCAAGAGGATCCAAGAAGACGTTCTTTTACATGTTCAAATGCCATAAACTCTAGTGTAGAGTAGACTTTAATTTCTTGTCAATTAGCATAGGAACTTTATTTGTAATTTTCTTAGAATTAACTTTGGCACCTAAAACACCAACCTAGGTAAACTTAGAGTTTCTAAAAAAACCTCTAAATTTACCAAGGCCGGTCTAGAAAGCCCATGGAGGGGGTGAACATAAAAAACTAGACACACCCCTCCCCATGTGCTCATTTGTGCACCCATGTGCCATGTGCACCCATGTGCTTCACATTTACATTTCATTTGGCTAGCATTAGGGTTGCATTATGGTCCTCCTTAGCCTATAAAAGGAGGAGCCTACACCTTGTATTTTCAAGTTTAATTGAGTATTGTTATGCTGCCAATTTTGTGCACTAGCTTTACTTCTCCTAGAAATCTAGGCTATAAACTTCAATCCTTCACCTTTCTCCCTTGAGCTGGCCAAACCTCTCAAACCCATACTCATCATGCACCTTCAAAGCCAACACAACTCCTAGGAGGGCTTTGTTTCACTCACCCATTGCTTCCGCATCACTTTCACTACTTTGATTCAAGAAGAACACATAAAATGCCATCATTTGGTATCATGAGCTTTTGGTTCTTCAAGATGAGTAGCTTGGTCTTTTAAATTTTCAGTTCTTCTTTACTTCATATTGTCATTTAAATTCCATACTTGTCTTGCTGTTTTTTTACATTTTAAATTGTTCTTGGTGTGCTTATGGAAGATCCAACCAAAGCACAATTGTTCAATTGATCTTGAACAAATTCTGTGCAGCTTGTGATAGGATTCCTTACACCATTGAGTGGCTGTTTTCTTTTAGGAATTTGAGTCCTTATTGCTTTCTTAATTTTGCTTCATTTTATGCTTTGAGTCTTTAATTTTCTGAATCTATAAATGTTGTGTCAAGTCATGTGAATCCATATTTGTCAACAATTCATAGTAGTCCTATTATTGGCTTGATTGTTTCTTGCTTTTGGGTCTCTTTAAATTGTTTGAATTTGCTGTTCTTTGATCCTTTGGTGCCTTTTTAATTTTTAGTTTGAGTTCATATTGTGTTTAGATCATACACAATTCTATTTCACAAATTTCCATTGTGTCTAAACTTTGGTATCTTGCTGTTTTTGTTTCCAGTTTTCAGATTCCCCTGTTTACACCTTCTCTGTTTTGGCTGTTTTAACCCAGAAAAATATTTCCACCCATAGGAAAATTCTGATTTTCTGGAAAATGCAAGTTTAAAGTGTTATAGAAAAGACAAAAAAAGAATTAGGTCAAAAGAAGCAACAGAAAAAAAATGATAAATCTTTTAAGATCAGAGTTCAAATCTGAAGCGCTCCAGCTGGCATAACCGAACACCAATTTTGTAAAATTTATTAAAAACAAATGGTGCATCCGTTTTGAGTGAATCCAAAGCCAGATTTTAGATAAGATCCTGAATATCTTGCATAAGAAATTTTAGAGCCAAATTCCAAAAAATACAGATCAGCATAAATCGGGGAACAAACACGTTTTCTGGCCCACAACATTTTCCAGTGGTGCTGTTTTTTTATTTGGTCATCTAATCTAGTGCTTTTCTTTAGGAATTCTTTTTGTGTGCCAACTTTTATTGAGTACCTTTAATTGTTTGCTTTAATTTCTTGAATCTCTTTCTAAGTTGTCATATTATAAATCCTTTTGGTGGTACTGTTTTCTTTCAATTAAATTTGTTTCTTGCTTTTGTTCCTTGACCTCTCTTTTTGGGTGCTGGAATTTATTTTCTCCCTTGGTGCTTATGTGCATGGAATTTGACTTGGTTTAAGGTTTAGCCCTTGTGAATAGGTGCTGGAAATTGGAGAATTAAAGCCAACATTCTAAGGAGGAGACAAAGTCAAAGCCGAAACAAACATTCTTGAAATAAACACTACAAACACTTGGAAGATCAACAATCAAAGACAACAAGGAAGTGCACTAATCAAAAGAGGATCAACAAAGGGAGTTCTCTTATTTCCTTTGCAACTTGGTTTATTGTTAATTACCTTGTTAATTACGTTTAGACGGTGAGTGTGTCTTCAAGGGCTCAAAGTGTCCAAGAAGCCTCACCTAGGGCCGAATAGTATAGCATTCTTGTTTAGTAATTGTTACTTGTTTGTAATTGCTTTTCTATTGCTTTAGTAGTGACGTATGCATGGTTAGTTTTGATTAAATTTGAACCGTCTAGCTTTGTTGATTAGTTAGCATGCATTGTTTTCTTGCATTAAAATCTGATTTCTCAACTTAATTGTGTTCCAAGTGGTTTACTAAGAGAAAGCTTTGTGTGAAGACATTGAGGGATAGTTTTTGGCTAAGGCAAAGGCTTGGTATTTAAGTAGTCCACTGTGACTCACCTCCCTTACCTGGAAGACTACCTTCTTTGACTTCCCTAAATTTTTCTCAAGGTAAAATACTTCTACACACAAAGCTTTAGTCATGTCTTCTCACTCCTCTAAATCTCTTAAAAGTGAGGTGAAATCCTTGAAATCTCTTTTGAAACAACTTACTAAGGATATTCAATCAATTTCATCTAAACAATTGGAGAATGAGATCAAAACTAATGAATTGACTAAAGCAAAGAATGAGAAGTCTCAATTTTCAAAAAAATTACATTCTCATGCATCTAGCTCTAAACATCATGATTATCTTGGGGAAGAAAGTCTTAGGAAAAATGAATATCATCAACAATTCCCTAGGAGAGCTAGGAAAGAGAGACAAGAAAACCTAACCAAGCATATCTCTCACACTCAAGCTAGAGAAATTCCATGTTTAGAATACCTTGGCAATGATCAATTAGCATCTCAATGTTTCAATGAAAGATCTATGATCTTAAGGGACAAAGATTAGAATAGTAGCCAAGAAAAAGAAGCTAGTGAGAGTGAAGAAAATGTAAAAATAGAAAAGCAAGAGAAAACCCTTGGGAAACAAAAGGCGTGGGAGAAGAGTGTTCCTTCCCACAAGGTCATTCAACAAGAAGGAAAAGTTGAAAATACATTTGAAAATATACCTCTTGTTGAACAACCTAGCCTTACCTTTTGTAAAGGAACACTTGCAAGTCTAGAAAAAAAAGAAGAATCCTTAAAAAAGGCTTGCATAGATAAAAATATAGTAGATTATTTTACATACATGCCAAGATATCACCAAGTGAAGGTCAAGTCATCTATAGGCATCTACAAAGACAATTTTTTATGTGAAGTAGTGCCTAAAGAAACTTGTCATGTCTTATGGAGACAACCTTTGCAACGAATTGAAATTTCCATGAACAAAGGTTGTATCAACGAGACTACCTTCACACATAAAAGAGAAGTTCTTCATGAAGGAGAACTCATGGGTCAAATTAGAGTTGATAAAACTCTAGAGCTTTTAAAAGGAAAATTATTGTCACCCATGAGAAAAGATGTTCAAAGACATTACCCTAGATACATTCCGTGTTTTAAAAATACATCTAAGGCGATGTCTCATGAACTCTATACTCCTTCACCTTTTGCAAATGATCCTTGGGAAGACATAAACCTAAATTTCATATTAGAGCTTCCTAGGACAACAAAAGGTCTTGATTCTTTCTTCATGGAAGTGGATAAACTCTTCTTAAGAAAAGTGACAAGCCTCCATGATTTATTTTCAAAAATAAGGGATAGAGCTCCAAAATTTGAAAACATAGCTCTCCCTTCTATGCTTCACGAAATCATGAAGGACACCCACAATTCTTGGGATAAGAATCCTTTTCCTTTTATGCATGCATACAATGGAGTAGTCCACAAGATTACTCATATCTCTCGATTTGAAGTTGTATGTGAACATAGTCCTCTTGTCTTTTTAAAGTTGTCACCATTTCCTAAAGGGATTATGCCTAAGGAAAAAGTAACTACTTTTGGAAATTTTAGAAAACATAAGAGGATTAGAAGGCACCTACAACTATCAAAAAGGAAGCATTGTGAGAAGTTGACCAAAACAAGAGAAAAACAAAGATGGCAACTTCACACAATTAATTGTTCTCCAAATACTCACTCTAACTCCTTTGCTTTGTTTCAAGATTCCCATAGGTTGATATTTGATCCGGAAGGACACACCTTGACGAAGCAAGAGGCTGCTATCCGAGATCAAGTTAGCAAATCTGAGGATAGATCTTTTTCCGAAGGAGGAGATGATGGACACCATCCAGCCACAACAAGCCCCCTCAAAAGCAAAAGCTTTGGATTTGAGGACAAATCCTTTTCAAGAGGGAGGGGATGATGGAGGAGGGCCCAAGCTCACCACATGATGAAAGCCAAGCCTCCAAGACTAGACGGTCTAGCCTATAATGAGGAGCGTCTAGACTAAAAAAGGAGCGTCTAGCCCATGAAGAGGAGCGTCTAGGCCATGATGAGGAGCGGCTACATAAGGAGCGTCTAGGCCATGATGAGGATTCCTTCTAGATCGTCTAGCTTCACATACACATGGGTCAAAGCTACGGTTTTGGGAAGAGAAGACCTTTGTAATTGTTACATAAAGGCCCATTAGGGGTGCTTAGTAATTAGAGTAGTATAGAAAGCATATGATGGCATTTTCATGTGTTCTTCTTGAATCAAAGTAGTAAAACGTGATGCGGAAGCAATGGGTGAGTGAAGCAAAGCCCTCCTAGGAGTTGTGTTGGCTTTGAAGGTGCATGAGGAGTGTGATGTTTGAGTGGTTCGGCCAGCTCAAGGGAGAAAGGTGAAAGGATTGAAGTTTATAGCCTAGATTTCTAGGAGAAGTAAAGCTAGTGCACAAAATTGGCAGCATAACAATACTCAATTAAACTTGAAAATACAAGGTGTAGGCTCCTCCTTTTATAGGCTAAGGAGGACCATAATGCAACCCTAATGCTAGCCAAATGAAATGTAAATGTGAAGCACATGGGTGCACATGGCACATGGGTGCACAAATGAGCACATGGGGAGGGGTGTGTCTAGTTTTTATGCTCACCCCCTCCATGGGCTTTTCTAGACCGGCCTTGATAAATTTAGAGGTTTTTTTAGAAACTCTAAGTTTACCTAGGTTGGTGTTTTAGGTGCCAAAATTAATTCTAAGAAAATTACAAATAAAGTTCCTATGCTAATTTTGACAAGAAATTAAAGTCTACTCTACACTAGAGTTTATGGCATTTGAACATGTAAAAGAACGTCTTCTTGGATCCTCTTGGCCATAACTCTATGGTTGACCCAAATCTACCCTTTGGTGGGCTTGCATGTGGGCTTGTGCTTGGGCCTCTTCCATCATCCCCTCCCTCTTGAAAAGGATTTGTCCTCAAATCCATTGCTTATTCTTCTTCATGGCTAGGGGAATGGATGTGGCTGGATGGTGTCCATCATCTCCTTCTCCTTGAGAAGATCTATCCTCAGATCTAGAGATTTGATCTCGGATAGCAGCCTCTTGCTTCTTCAACTATGCTTGCCCTCCCGGATCAAACGTCCACCTAGGGGAATTATCTAATAAAGCAAATGAGTTAGTTGAAGCAGTTATATACAAATCAATTTTATGAAGTTGCCATTTTTGTTTTTCTTTTGTTTTTGGCAACTTTTTACAATATTTCTCTTTTGATGGTTGCATGTGTTCTCTAATCCTCTCATGCTTTGTAAAATTTTCAATAGTGGTTACTTGTTCCTTAGGCATAATTCCTTTAGGAAGTGGTAACAACACAAAAAGAGAAAGAGGACTATGTTCACATACAACTTCAAATGTAGAAATATTAGTAGTCTTGTGGACTACTCTATTGTATGCATGCTCAATAGAAAAAGGATACTCATCCCAAGAATTGTGGTTGGCTTTCATGATTTCTCTAGGCATAGTAACAAGAGCTATGTTTTCAATTTTATTTTGACCATTCTTTTGAGGATGATAAGAATTTGAAAAGGACAACTTAGTTGCAAGTTTTTCCAAGAGAATCCTCAAATGATGGTTTTTAAATTTTGGAGCTCTATCCAACACTAAGTTTGAAAAGAAATCATGAAGACTTGTCACTTCTTTAAGGAAGAGTTTATCCATGTCTATGACAATGGAATCAAAACCTTTTGTTGTCCTAGGAAGATCTAATATGAAATTTAGGCTTATGTCTTCCCAAGGATCATTTGCAAAAGGTGAAGGAGTATAGAGTTCATGAGACATCGCCTTAGATGTATTTTTAAAACACAGAATGTATCTAGGGTAATGTCTTTGAACATCTTTTCTCATGGGTGACAATAATTTTCCTTTTAAAAGCTCTAGAGTTTTATCAACTCTATTTTGACCCATGAGTTCTCCTTCATGAAGAATTTCTCTTTTATGTGTGAAGGTAGTCTCGTTGATACAACCTTTGTTCATGGAAATTTCAATTCTTTGCAAAGGTTGTCTCAATAAGACATGACAAGTTTCTTTAGGCACTACTTCACATAAAAAATTGTCTTTGTAGATGCCTATAGATGACTTGACCTTCACTTGGTGATATCTTGGCATGTATGTAAAATAATCTACTATATTTTTATCTATGCAAGCCTTTTTTAAGGATTCTTCTTTTTTTTCTAGGCTTGCAAGTGTTCCTTTACAAAAGGTAAGGCTAGGTTGTTCAACAAGAGGTATATTTTCAAATGTATTTTCAACTTTTCCTTCTTGTTGAATGACCTTGTGGGAAGGAACACTCTTCTCCCACGCCTTTTGTTTTCCAAGGGTTTTCTCTTGCTTTTCTATTTTTACATTTTCTTCACTCTCACTAGCTTCTTTTTCTTGACTACTATTCTCATCTTTGTCCCTTAAGATCATAGATCTTTCATTGAAACATTGAGATGCTAATTTGTCATTGCCAAGGTATTCTAAACATGGAATTTCTCTAGCTTGAGTGTGAGAGATATGCTTGGTTAGGTTTTCTTGTCTCTCTTTCCTAGCTCTCCTAGGGAATTGTTGATGATATTCATTTTTCCTAAGACTTTCTTCCCCAAGATAATCATGATGTTTAGAGCTAGATGCATGAGAATGTAATTTTTTTGAAAATTGAGACTTCTCATTCTTTGCTTTAGTCAATTCATTAGTTTTGATCTCATTCTCCAATTGTTTAGATGAAATGGATTGAATATCCTTAGTAAGTTGCTTCAAAAGAGATTTCAAGGATTTCACCTCACTTTTAAGAGATTTAGAGGAGTGAGAAGACATGACTAAAACTTTGTGTGTAGAAGTATTTTACCTTGAGAAAAATTTAGGGAAGTCAAAGAAGGTAGTCTTCCAGGTAAGGGAGGTGAGTCACAGTGGACTACTTAAGTACCAAGCCTTTTCCTTGCCAAAAACTATCCCCCAATATCTTCACACAAGACTTTCTCTTAGTGAAACACTTAGAACACAAATAAGTTGAGAAATAGATGCAAGAAAACAATGCAAGCTAACTATGCAATAAAGCTAGACGGTTTTTAACAAAACTTAAACAAAATTAAACATGCAAAACGTATCTATGAAAGCAAAAGAAAAGCAATTACAAACAAGTAACAATTACTAATCAAGAATGCTATACTATTCGGCCCTAGGTGAGGCTTCTTGGACACTTTGAGCCCTTGAAGACACACTCACCGTCTAAACGTAATTAACAAGGTAATTAACAATAAACCAAGTTGCAAAGGAAATAAGAGAAAACTCCCTTTGTTGTTCCTCCTTTTGGTTAGTGCACTTCTTTGTTGTCTTGATTGTTGATCTCCTAAGTGTTTGTAGTGTTTGTTTCAAGAAAGCTTGTTTCGGTTTTGGCTTTGTCTCCTCCTTAGAATGTTGGCTTTAATTCTCCAATTTCCAGCACCTATTCACAAGGGCTAAACCTTAAACCAAGTCAAATTCCATGCACATAAGCACCAAGGGAGAAATTAAATTCCAGCACCCAAAAAGAGAGGTCAAGGAACAAAAGCAAGAAACAAATTTAATTGAAAGAAAACAGTACCACCAAAAGGATTTATAATATGACAACTTAGAAAGAGATTCAAGAAATTAAAGCAAACAATTAAAGGTACTCAAAAAAAGTTGGCACACAAAAAGAATTCCTACAGAAAAGCACTAGATTTAGATGACCAAATAAAAAAAACAGCACCACTGGAAAATGTTGTGGGCCAGAAAACGTGTTTGTTCCCCGATTTATGCTGATCTGTATTTTTGGAATTTGGCTCTGAAATTTGTTATGCAAGATATTCAGGATCTTATCTAAAATCTGGCTTTGGATTCACTCAAAACGGATGCACCATTATTTTTTAATAAATTTTGCAAAATTGGTGTTCGGTTATGCCAGTTGGAGCGCTTCAGATTTGCACTCTGATCTTAAAAGATTTATCATTTTTTTTCTGTTGCTTCTTTTGACCTCATTCTTTTTTTGTCTTTTCTATAACACTTTAAACTTGCATTTTCCAGAAAATCAGAATTTTCCTATGGGTGGAAATATTTTTCTGGGTTAAAACAGCCAAAACAGAGAAGGTGTAAACAGGGGAATCCTGGAAAACTGGAAAAACAGCAAGATAACCAAACTTTAACACAATGGAATTGTAAGAACGGAAATTGTGTAAGAACTAAGACACAATTATGAACTCAAACTAAAAATAAAAAGCACCAAAGGATCAAAATAACAGCAGAATAAAGCAATATAAAGAGACCCAAAAGCAAGAAACAATCAAGCCAAAAAATAGGACTACTAAGAATTGATGACAATTATGGATTCACATGACTTGACACAACATTTATAGATTCAGAAAATAAAGACTCAAAGCATAAAATGAAGCAATTATAAGAAAGCAATAAGGACTCAATTTCCTAAAAGAAAAACAGCCACACAATGGTGTAAGGAATCCTATCACAAGCTGCACAGAATTTGTTCAAGATCAATTGAACAATTGTGCTTTGGTTGGATCTTCCATAAGCACACCAAGAACAATTTAAAATATAAAAACAGCAAGACAAGTAAGGAATTGAAATGACAAAGATGAAATAAAGAAGAACTGAAATTAAAAGACCAAGCTACTCATCTTGAAGAACCAAAAGCTCATGATACCAAATGATGGCATTTTTCATGTGTTCTTCTTGAATCAAAGTAGAAAATAAGGTGCGGAAGCAATGGGTGAGATGATCAAGACCCTCCTAGGAGTTGTGTTGGCCTTGTAGGTGCATGAGGAGTGTGATGTTTGAGTGGTTCGGCCAGCTCAAGGGAGAAAGGTGAAAAGATTGAAGTTTATAGCCTAGATTTCTAGGAGAAGTAAAGCTAGTGCACAAAATTGGCAGCATAACAATACTCAATTAAACTTGAAAATACAAGGTGTAGGCTCCTCCTTTTATAGGCTAAGGAGGACCATAATGCAACCCTAATGCTAGCCAAATGAAATGTAAATGTGAAGCACATGGGTGCACATGGCACATGGGTGCACAAATGAGCACATGGGGAGAGGTGTGTCTAGTTTTTATGCTCACCCCCTCCATGGGCTTTTCTAGACCGACCTTGGTAAATTTAGAGGTTTTTTTAGAAACTCTAAGTTTACCTAGGTTGGTGTTTTAGGTGCCAAAATTAATTCTAAGAAAATTACAAATAAAGTTCCTATGCTAATTTTGACAAGAAATTAAAGTCTACTCTACACTAGAGTTTATGGCATTTGAACATGTAAAAGAACGTCTTCTTGGATCCTCTTGGCCATAACTCTATGGTTGACCCAAATCTACCCTTTGGTGGGCTTGCATGTGGGCTTGTGCTTGGGCCTCTTCCATCAGCATATTTGTGTGAAACATTCTAGAAAGACCATGGAGGGGGTGAGCATAAAAACTAGACACACCCCTCCCCATGTGCACCCATGTGCTATGTGCACCCATGTGCCATGTGCACCCATGTGCTTCACATTTACATTTCATTTGGCTAGCATTAGGGTTGCATTATGGTCCTCCTTAGCCTATAAAAGGAGGAGCCTACACCTTGTATTTTCAAGTTTAATTGAGTATTGTTATGCTGCCAATTTTGTGCACTAGCTTTACTTCTCCTAGAAATCTAGGCTATAAACTTCAATCCTTTCACCTTTCTCCCTTGAGCTGGCCGAACCACTCAAACATCAGACTCCTCATGCACCTTCAAAGCCAACACAACTCCTAGGAGGGCTTTGCTTCACTCACCCATTGCTTCCGCATCACGTTTTACTACTTTGATTCAAGAAGAACACATGAAAATGCCATCATATGCTTTCTACACTACTCTAATTACTAAGCACCCCTAATGGGCCATCATGGCATTTCATGTGTTCTTCTTGAATCAAAGTAGTGAAAATGATGCGGAAGCAATGGGTGAGTGAAACAAAGCCCTCCTAGGAGTTGTGTTGGCTTTGAAGGTGCATGATGAGTATGGGTTTGAGAGGTTCGGCCAGCTCAAGGGAGAAAGGTGAAGGATTGAAGTTTATAGCCTAGATTTCTAGGAGAAGTAAAGCTAGTGCACAAAATTGGCAGCATAACAATACTCAATTAAACTTGAAAATACAAGGTGTAGGCTCCTCCTTTTATAGGCTAAGGAGGACCATAATGCAACCCTAATGCTAGCCAAATGAAATGTAAATGTGAAGCACATGGGTGCACATGGCACATGGGTGCACAAATGAGCACATGGGGAGGGGTGTGTCTAGTTTTTATGCTCACCCCCCCTCCATGGTCTTTCTAGAATGTTCACACAAATATGCTTTCTACACTACTCTAATTACTAAGCACCCCTAATGGGCCTTTATGTAACAATTACAAAGGTCTTCTCTTCCCAAAACCGTAGCTTTGACCCATGTGTATGTGAAGCTAGACGGTCTAGAAGGAATCCTCATCATGGCCTAGACGCTCCTTATGTAGCCGCTCCTCATCATGGCCTAGACGCTCCTCTTCATGGGCTAGACGCTCCTTTTTGAGTCTAGACGCTCCTCATCATAGACTAGACCGTCTAGTCTTGGAGGCTTGGCTTTCATCGTGTGGTGAGCTTGGGCCCTCCTCCATCACTTACCCCATGTTTGCTTCTATGGATGTACTGTTCACAGGCAAAGAAGTGAGGGGATATCAGCTATTTGGATCTATGGTTGTGTGGGGAAGAGATGGAGAGGATATACCTGTGAACAATGAAGAGATGTAGAGGGAAAACCATGTCAGCATCCCTTGTTTCCAAATTTACCCTCATTTGAATGTGTCACAGTGCTTCATTTGAATGTATTAGTATTTTAAAAAATTTATTGTACAATGCTTAATATATATATATATATATATATATATATATATGTAATATTTAAAATGAAGAAACAAATCATCATAAATTTTAAGGAAGTTTTAAGTTTGTTTATTATTTTATAAAATATAAATTATGTAAATAATGATAAACCAGTGTAAAAAAAATATAGTTAAATAAAATATTCCATTTATATATTAGTTATTAGAGTAAATCAGGTTATACCTATTTTTCAAGTTCTAATAATATATTTTATTAAATGTGGTTGAATTTAGTTTTGTTTAAAGAAAATAATATACTATATCTAATTAACACTAAAAATATTACCTGATTTGGATCATGGGCATCACCAATACTATACATTTTTCATTTTATTTTATCCTTATTTTTTATTATAATTTTTTATGAAATCCTTTTTTATGGTTAATTAAGTTATATTTTTGTTGTTGTAGTATTTTTTAGATTGCTTTATTGTGAGGTTTTTTAATATTAAAAAATAGTAATTTTCTATTTATATAAAATATGATTTATTTTCTAATTTTATAGTATATGTTTAATATTTAACGAAATTATTTGAAGTTATGTTTTTGTTTAATTTGTTGTTGTGTTTATATTAATATGTTTATATGTATAGTTATTATGTTTATGAGTTATAATTTATTTATGAATTTTTTTTCTATTGTTAATTACGTTATATATATTTTTTTAGTATTTTTTATTTTTTATTACTACAGGGTTTTTAATATTAAAAAATAATATTTTTATTTATTTATATAAGATTTGATTTATTTTTTAATTTTATAACACATGTTTAATATTTTAAAGAAATTACTTGAAATTCTGTTTTTATTTAATTTGTTGAATACATATTTTTTTTAATTATAATTTTTATATTATACATATTTACATTTAACATTTTTTTTATTTATAATTTTTAAATCTACGAAGTTGTTCATTTTAAAAAAAAACAACTTATTTTATTATTAATTTTTTTAATAGGCAAGGGTAAATCTGTAAAGTAACATTTCACACCTTTAAAAAAAAATTAAAATTCCCTCACAACCATCACATCATTCACAAACTCCCATAAACTTTCCTCACACATTTACCCTAACGTACCCCAATCTAAACACCCACATTTTTTTCACACTTTCCTCACATATCCTCACACATCCCCTCCCTAATTCAAACAGAGTTTTAGACTACCTTTTTGAGTGTCTAATAGACATTTGTATTGCGAAAAATGATTTAAAGTATTATTTTAATTCTATTTAACCAATTTTCTTGAACTATTTTTTTTATTTCAAAGATCTAATTAGATAATTTTAGTTTTTTTACTTCTTAAACACCTGTTTTAATCTATATTATTGAGATAAATTTTATGTTCGGTTATTTTGGTATATTATGTGTTCTTTGCTACAATTTTTAATTTAGTTTGAAAGTTTTTTTATTTTTATTTATAAAATAAGTTAGACCTTAAAATATTTTTTTATTCTATAGTTATCTTTTACAACTTTTTTAGCAAAAAGATTAAAATAACATCATTAATCTTTTACAACTTCTTAGATTATTTAATCCTTAATGTCTCTCTAAGTACAAATTCTAAAAGAGGAGGTGAATCTTTATATGGGTGTTACATATAGTATATCATATGTTTTAAAAAAAAATTATTATAAAAAAATTATTTTAAAAATTTGGTTTCATAAAATATCTCTTATATTTTAAAAAAACTTATTAAATTTTTTTAGAATAAATAATCCAAAAGTCACCGTTGAAATATACTAAAATTAGCATAAATAGAAAATATAAAAGTGCAAGGAGTAAAAGAGTCAAAAGTTAAAAATACACAATGTCAAGAAAATCTGGTTTTATAAATTGTGCAGATTTTGTAAATTGTGAATGAAATATAAAATAAAATTTGAAACCCTTTCAGATTGCAAGAAGGAGGTGCAGGTAGGAAGACTGGGGTGCAGAAGCAATTGTCTTCCCTTTTCCTCGTCACAAACCGTCGTCGTTTGATGTGATGTCTTAGGTTCCCTTCCGTTTTCGCCAGCAAATATCGCAGTCTTTCAAATTCGTCGTGAAATCTGAACCTTTTTACCATCTCTGCGAAATTGCTCCCAAACAGTTGACTCAGGTACTCCTCCAACAATCAATTTATGCAAATTTTCAAATTCAACATTTTTTTCAGGTAAAATTGATACCTTTTTTTTTTTTTTTTTTTTTTCTGGGGGACATAACTAATTTCGTTTACTGGTCAAAAGGGAAAAACAAGGAGCCAGAATCCATGGAAACACAGTATGAGGAACTCGCGAGAGAAGACTCTATTCCCGACAGTTCCTCAGAAGATGTGGGTAACTTAAAGTTTCATAAAGTTATAATTTTTTGTGTTTTTTTTTTTGGGATTTCTTCAAAACCAAGTGCATAGTGAGTGTGAAGTGTGATTGATTTTGATTATTCTAGGAGGAGGAGGAGATAGAGAAGGAGTTAGCTGATGTAACGTTTGAGGAGCTGCAGAAAGCACGTTCGAATGGGGCACATGCTTTTTTCCAGAAACCCAAAGAAGACAAAAAGTTAAAAAGGGCTAACAAGAATAGGTATTGTAATTGTAACAGTTTAATAGAGTTTTTCTTTTTAATTTTGATTCTTTTGTCAATGAAACCTCATGCAAATAATTTTTTAATGTTTTACTAGGCCTATGGAGGCCAGTAGCAAGAAGCCGGTTTCTGCTTTTAGAGAGGCCATCCAAGCTCCAAAGAAGGTAGATTTATTTGTTCCTTGTAGAGTGTAACTTTCTATTATTTTTTTTCTTTAAATTTATGTTGCTGCATTGAATTCGTTGAGTTGTAATTTTAACTCCTCAAATTCTAACGAGGCCTGGTAGAAGCTTGCATAGCATTTTAATATTTTAGACCTACTAGGCTACTACCCTGTAGAGCCATTTGCAAGATTATGTAGAGTAGGAAGACCAATTGCAGTATTTTACTTGTTTGCTTTATACATGCACACACATGCTCACATATAAGATTCTGGGTGTCATGTGTGTAAACTTTGGATATGAGATGGGTTAAGTGAGTTATTGCAATGCCTCTGGCAATGTTAGTGCTTATTAGAAGTTTTAAAATGTTTATGCTGGTGCTATGATGTTGAATTGTGGAAGTTATGTTAAATTTGAAAACTGATATGATAAGTGAGTTATTCCAATGCCTCTGACAATGTTAGTGCTTATTAGAAGTTTTAAAATGTTTATGTTGGTGCTATGATGTTGAATTGTGGAAGTTATGTTTAATTTGAAAACTGATATGATAAGTGAGTTATTGCAATGCCTCTCGCAATGTTAGTGCTTATTAGAAGTTTTAAAATGTTTATGCTGGTGCTATGATGTTGAATTGTGGAAGTTATGTTAAATTTGAAAACTGATATGATTAAGGATCTTTTAATTTTATATATCTGTATATTATTCTGACTTTCTATACTATTAATAATGTCAGGTTATACGTGATCCACGATTTGAATCTCTTTGTGGTACACTTGACCCTGAAGGGTATGTTTAACTCTGGACATGTGCTCTTTATTCTTCATCTTTTTCTTTTTAATGTTGTCATCATGTACACTTATTTAGTTGCAATCATCATTATAAACTTCAAGCAATTTCATGCTACTTTTGGATTGTGCTAGTTCTGGTTGCCTTTGCTATTTTAGAGTGTGTCTAGTCAAGTGCCCACTAAATATCTTAAGAAGATGCTAGTTCCGTTCTTATGGAGGAGTCAACATAGTGAGAACAGTTTAAAGCAGTGAAGAGAAACATGTAAATTTCAAATGAATGACTTTCTTATGTCAGGAAATTTTAAACAGTCAAGTTTTTAATAATCCTTGTTGTAGATAATAATTTTTTCGTTCTCATAAATATATCTTTCTATATATAAAGAACTTCTGATATCCTTAGTTCAAACACATATTATGCCTTTACTATGTTGAAGGATTCTTATGTTGTATCTTAGTGCATAACCAAGTAGCTTCAAAGTATTGATAAATGTCAGAACCATGACCTTATCTTAATAATTCTATATTTGATTCAGCACCTGTATCCAATCACGTTTGTGAGATATGATGTTTGCCTTACTATAGGGATGTGGGGGAGATATATTGAACATCTGTATGATTGTCTAGTTCTCGAAGCACCTCTCACAATGTCTGTCCTTTAGGCCTGTAAAGTTTTTGCTTTGGATTTTATATTTAATTACCTAATTGATAGTTTCTAGCCTAGGTTGCAGACTCATAATAGTATTTGCTTTTTATGGATTTTATTTCATGATTATGGGTAACAGGACTATATTTATATGAACAATTTAATGCAAGAGGTTTTATGTTATTGTTTCATTTTAAACAGTGCTTTCAACTAAATTTGGAAACTTCTCTTGTAATATATGTACTTGGACTTGCAGGTTTAGGAAGAGGTATAATTTCTTATATGAAAACGATCTTCCTGCTGAAAGACAGGTAATCTTCCAGATAATGTGTAGAATTTTTTGTAGGGCTTATTGTATGAATTCTGATTATATCATCTCGCTATACCAGGCTCTGAAGAAGGAATTGAAAAAGTATAAAGATCCAAAGCGCATAAGTGAAATAGAAGAACATATATCATGGATTGTACGTACTTGACTCTTACTAGTTTTTTTTCTACCACCAAAACTATGATATTTATTGATTTCCTCATCATATTTACATGTTTTTTCAGGATAAACAAATGAAATCTGATTCAAGGAAGAATATTGATACGCAAATATTGGCTAAGCATAAAAAGAAAGAGAGAGAAGCAGCAAAGGAGGGGAAACGTCCTTTTTATATAAAAAAATGTAATCCTTCCTGTCATGCTCTCTTTTCCATTCACAAACAGATAAATACATATTAAATGAATTAGTGAAGCATTCACTATAGATGCTAACATCCTTTTACATTCCTCGCAGCTGAAATACGGAAGCAAAGGCTGATTGAGAAATATAATAATCTCAAGGTATACATCTCTTAGAACATCTTTCTGTGTTTACCCTTGCCCCCACCCTGTTATACTACTTGTTGATTTTTTTTTCTACTAAATCTATTTATTCATCATTTTAGTCATCTGGCAAACTTGAAGCATTTGTTGAGAAAAGAAGGAGAAGGAATGCTGCTAAGGACCACAGATACATGCCGTATCGTAGATCTGGTGATGTGGAATAAATTTTGTACCTTTAAGACTCTTTCTTAAGCTATAATTATAATAGAATGTAGCACCAAAAAGAAAAGTAATTTATGTTTTTGGCTGCCAGTTTTGGGGATTAAATATTGACGTTTGTTGATTATGTTTGTTGTGTGACTCTTGAAGATTTACTAATTAGGGATTCAATTGGTGGCACTAGGCTACAAGGAAGTCTTTTGATGGATGTCTTTTCTGTTATCATTAAGTCGCCTGTTTTAGGAACCTTTTGTTTAAGATTTTTACTCAGAAAAAAATCTGAATATGAAAAAAAGCTTTTTTATTACTCTCAGATGCTACTTTGTTGAGTAGCTTATGAAAGATATTTCATTAGACGTGCATGCTACCAAATTTGAGAAAAGAGATGTGTCTTTAGCATAACTCACCGTTGATGACTTGATTAACCAACTACTTTGCACACTCAATTTGAAGATTCCAATAAATTTTTTAATGTTCTTTTGATGATGTCACCCGAGTGAAGAAAAGTATGACATAGCTTCTTTGTTGATTTGCATCTTTGGAGAGATTCATGTTCAATCTCTCCAGAAATGGAAGAAAATGGTAAAAAGTATGTTTGAAGTTGAAGGCTGGTATGACTCTTGTAGTTCAAGAAAAACAAGTTAACCAGTAGGTCATTCCTTCTTGCATCTCTATGATTTCAACCTGCACCTCCATAAATTTAAATATTCTAAATTTACCCTTCTGTTTTTGCATTTTGAGTTTCAGTTTAGTTTTTGTAATTAAGAGACCTTTCGGATTATGCATGGAAAGTTTTATAATACAAATTTGTATTCTTGACTGAATTCTTGATTTTATATTTTATAATATAATTTTCTATTTCAGAAGATACAGTGCAAAAACAAATTTATTTTCTGGAACGAACAATAATACATGTCAATTTAGGTGCATGAAGCTTGTATGGGATATGAATAATATAGTTATTCTGTGTTACATCAATTTTATAATCAATTTTATAAACAACTAGCGGAAATACATGTACAAAGTATATCCGTATTTTTTATTTATGTTTAATATCATATTTTTTATTTATGTGTAATATCATATCTTATTTATTTAAATAAAATATATATTTATGTGTAGTCTTATCTTTTAAATATTAAATTATCTATCTATTTATATATATATAAAAGAAAAAAATATTAAATTCTTCTTTAAAGGTAGACCAAATAAAAATAAAAGTGAATATTTGGAATGTCTTTCTACGTATTATTAAAAAAAAAAGAGTTGTTAACGGATATCTTCATTAATTGTTGTATAAAATATATCATTCATAATTTTTTTTTATAATTTTAAAAGTTTAAAATTTTTGTTTATTATTTTCTTATTTGTGTATTTTTATCAAGATTAAATAAAATGTTTTGGAAAAGCAGTTCTCAAAACAAAGTTAAACTATAATATCATTTTTAAAATTAGTTTGAAATCATTTTTATACATAGATATTAAAATCTATACTCTTAATATAAATATGCAAATAATAATATTTTATTTGATTTTAAATATTAGTTTATCTATAATTTGTTATTTATTTAGATTATTGACAAATCTAGATACTATATAGGATTCAAATTCTCTAAATCTTAAAAAACAAATCATGTAATTTAACTATTAATATTAATAAAACCAAATTTTACATTTATTAATTTTATAAAAATATAAATTACATTGATAAGATATTTATAGAATTTTACTTAAATTCTTATTATATTTTAAAAGAATTAAAAAATATTAAAAATAAAATAAAATAATAAAATATGTTAATTAAAATCAATAATTAATTGTATCCACTAAAATAGTAGTTACAAACTGATATAGATATATAATAGAAATAATTCTTTTAAAATTAAAAATTCAAAGAGTAAGAACAACAACATTATCAAAAATTATTTCCAAATTTAAGAAAAATTCTCATTTTTAAAATCTTTAGACTCAATATTAAGAAAATAAAACTTTTAAAAATTAAGGTTTAGGAAAATCACATAGATGTAAAACAATTATTAGTATTTATTATTTTGCATTCAGCATAAACAGCAATTGAATCCTATTTTAAATTAATTTATTTTCTTAAAAGTTTAATTGTTTAAAATTTTTAAAATGATTTTTATTCTGAATTTGAAATTATTTACATAGATATGTATTTATTATAATTTTATATTTTATTTATTTAATAAATAATTACAGAAGAAAAAATATGTTAAAATATTTATATCATAATTATTCTGTGGCAAAATAATTTTATGAAAATTTGAATTGAATATTGTTATAAGCCTGGATAGTAATAAGATTTAATTAGAAATTAGTTGTCGAAAATGATGAATGAAAATAATGCAAATATATATGAGATAGAAATATTTTCTTTCATCTACTATGAGTTTTAACATAAAATTTCTATAATTTAAGTTAAAAGTAAAAAATAGTTTTTTTTTAAATAAAAACTTTTATGTTAGGCATCATTATGCAACTTGACATCTCAGCTATGCGGACACCTTAAGTAACAACAATCATTTGTCATCGCATGAAAAAAAAATATTATTTAAAAGAAAATACAAAAATATGGGGGGAATAAATCAAAACCTATATGTTAATAAAAACCATAGATAGGTAGATTATACATATTCATAAAGAATTATAATAAGACACTAGATGATAACCTATTTTATCAATGAAAAGATTCTTTATGAATAAATCCTAAATTAACCAACTTATCAGCACACCCTTCACGAAAAATATGAGTAACCATAAACCCAATTTTCCCACACTAATTAAGACAAATATTCCATCAATTACGAAGCATCCAAGGAACATTGGTCATAGCAGTAAACACAACACAAACCAAAGCAGAATCACATTCCAACCAGACATTAGTAAGCCCCATCTTTTGAGCTTCCTCCATAACATGTATAACCTTATAAAACTAAGCAACTATAGCAGTCTGAACTTCAAGAAACGCAGAGAAAGCTCCAATAAATTCTCTCATACTCCCACGAAAAATACCTCCACAAGTAGCAAGACCAGGATATCCCCTAGTAGCCCCATCAGTGTTAATTTTAACCCAACCTGGTGAAGGAAACTCCCATCTAACAGGAAGAGGACAAAGAACTTTATCAGTACGAGTATTAATACCAAAAAACTTGATCACATTGAAATCCAACATGCCATTCTTCATTGAAGCTTTAGACGAATTACCCACTAGACGAGTTAAATCTTTAATAACTGAAATAACCGTAGAAACCTCAATCTTATCCAGAAAACGAGCATAATTCCTCATACGCCATATCATCCAAATAGAAAAAGTTATCACAACAAGCTTAATCATTTAACCAAAGGACTACCATCACTCTTAATAAAGGAGAAAAGATCATCCTTATTAGAGAAATGAGAAGTAGGAAAAATCTGCCGAACCCAACTCCAAATACGCAAAACATTAGTACATTAAAAAAAAATACTGAATAGATTCCGTGTTTTTCATAAAGCGTACACATATAACAAATATGCAGACCTTTATTTTGAATATGTTGATATGTAGGAACCCGCCCATGAAAAAATTTCCGAAGGGCAAAAGTTTTGGAAGGCAGAAGATATGAAAACCAAATAAATTTACCCCAACCACAGGGAACTCCTAGATCAAAGAAAAAGTCCTAGCTGATTTAAGAGTGAAACGACCAGAATCATCTAGAATCCAATTAGGAATATCTTGTTCCACCCTAACCATGATATGACTAAAAAGAGGAGGCATCTGTTGTAAAGACAATGAAATATTCCAATCACCACCTGTCCAAAATTGAGAGATTGTATTCGAAATGCTAACACCATCAGATAATCTTACAAAATTTTCTAAAGAAGTAGTACCACACCATTTATCATTCCAGAAATTAATAAAAGATCCTGTACCAACAGTCCAAGAAGTATAATAAAGTATAGTAGAATAAAACTGCTTAATTTCAGGCCAGAGAGATGAGGATCTATAAATCATTCGAAACTCGTATTTTGATTTAAGAACCCTGACTTTCAAGTGCAGAGAGCAAGGCTTGTTGCTATAATCAAAATTCCAAGCAAGCATAAGAATATATGCATTATTTTCATGGTGAAGGTTAATAATCTTCAAACCTCCAGTCTCAAGGGGAGAACAAATTGTAGCCCAATTAACAATAGTTATACCTTTTTTCAGAATATCACCAGTCCAGATAAAATTTCGACATCATTGCTCAACTTGCTTAAGAAGAGAGACATGCCATTTATACAAATTAAAACTATAAGCTAGAAGACCCGTAATCACCGTATTGACCAACAGAACCCGACCCATCATGCTAAGAGGTTTACCTTTCTATGAAGCAAGCTTCAATTTGACTTTATCAGCCAAAGGTTGAAGAAAACGACCCCTTGGAGCACCAACAAAAATAGACACTCCTAAATAAGTGAAAAGCAAACTACCATGACTACAAGAAAGAATACGTTGAATTTTGGTGACAAATCTTGCAGAATTATCCATGGGGAAAAAACTACTCTTAGAATTATTAACATATTGACCCGAGAAAAGACCATATGTTGTAAGAAAAATACTCAAATTTCTAAGAGACTTATTATCTGTCCTACAGAAAACAAAAATGTCATCCGCATATAAAATATGAGAGGGAGTGAGAAAACCTTGCGGACTAGCCATATGTAGTATCTTCTTATCATTCACAAGCTTTGAGAGACCTCTACTAAGAACTTCCTATGCAAGACAAAAAAGTAGAGGAGACAAAGGATCACCTTGTCTAACACCTCTACTACAAGGAAAAAAACCCACTAAACTACCATTTATTTTGATAGAAAGCATAACTGAATGGAGAATAGTACTAATTCAACTGACAAACAAAGAGTGAAAACCAAAGCGTGAAAACTAATAGTAAAAACTTCAAACTTAGAGTGTCAAAGGCTTTGTGAATATCAACTTTATAAGCCACATTACCTCCGCGAATCTTTTTAGAAATCAAGTTAATAACTTCAGAAGCAATACCAAATATTAATCAAATAATTTTTTACAAAAAATAAAAATAAAATTCATGGCAAAGTTAACATGATATTATCATGAATTTAATGTCAAAATGATACACATTTTATTTTCTTAAATGCCAAACATTTAGAAAAAAATATTATAATTGTGTAAATATCAAATAAGAATACCAAGTAATAATTGGATCAAAATAATACCTTGGAGATCTTAGTAAACTTGATGGATACCGAACAAGCCAAATTGTTGAGAGAATAATTTGTTTGGTGAAACAAAGGTTCTTCAAATAAAATGAAATTAAGAGTCAAAGAATAAGTTTCTTTATGTTACACAATAAATGAAGGGTTCAAGTTGAACAATTAAAATTGAGAGTCAAACATTTTCATTGAAAAAATAAACAATAAATAAAAATATTAAAAAAGAAGTAGAAATAATCAAATGTGTGCTCTATAAACTATTTGATTAAATGAAATTAAGGTTTGTGTTTCCTGAAATGCAATACACCATCGGAAAGAAACCACACAAAGGAAAAAAAAAAGTATAATGATGATTGTGATAAGAGTGAAAGTACCATGAGAATTTGAGTGAATTTTTAACAAGTCAAACAATTAAGAGAAAATAAAAAAGAATTGTGTATCGAAAGAAAAAAAAAGAAGGGTTACAAAATTAAAGTCCAAAGGGAATATTAAATGAAGTATGAGTGTGAGGACTAAATGGGTGTGGGAACGAGGATATGTATATACTAATCCCGTCCCCATACTCAATATAAAAAATAAGGTATTATCGATACCCATACCTGGTCAATCCAAATATTCTCCTTCAGATCGGGATGTGTATAGACAATACTCACGGAGACAAGTTTATTTGTCATCCCTACCTATGCCTATTAGTGTGAATATTTTCTGCTAAGGGATCTGAAGTAACATAACTTCTCTTAGTGCTTACTCGAACAAGCCCACATACCTTATAAGGTGTTGTTTGAATATGTTGTTAAAACAAGTTAAGGATTCAAATTTCTGCAAACTAGTGATGGGAAAAACGCACGACTAAACAACACACATAATGACGAATCAACTACAGAAAATAAACAACACATGATTTAACGTGGTTCGGTCGCCAACTGAAACCTACATCCACACGGGCAACTATTAGGTTTTCATTTATGTCCTATTGCACACCAATTACAAGTACAATGATCTATTTAAATATAAATTATAAAGGAGACACAATGATTAAGCCCACTAACTAAACATGATGTCTAGTCAGCCCAACCCAATTGGTCCTGGCTTCATATCCAAAATCTCCCACTTGAAGTCACGGAACAATGTTCACCTACGCTTCAACTGTGTACCTGTACTTCTGTAATCTGTCGACGAAACTCAATGTTCCACCCCTAGTTGCTGCCAGCCTTCTTAATCATTTTGAAGACTTCGTTAAAACTCCCATGAGTTTCAACACGTCAGTCACTAACCCATTCTCTGTTCTTACCGGCTCCCATTTATAGGAACTTCCGGATCCTGGAATAGCCTGAGAAAAAACATACTTCATACTCAACAAGAAATTTTCTAGAGATGTTTCAACAGTTGGAATACTGGTTCTCCTAACCCATTGTCATCTAGGAACCTCAGCTGAAGCACGACCCGTGCTCCCACTGCCATAAGTACCTCTGACTGGTTTACCTGAACCTTTCCATGTTCTTTCATCCTGAATCTGACCTGTGGCTCTGGGTTTCTCTCTTGTAAAGACAATCCTCTTCTGCCCACGAGATTCTGTGAACCAGACTTTGTTTATCTTCTGAACTGGGATGGTCACTCCCTCAAACGGTAATCCGACCATATACAACAAACCTTTCTTTCTTCCGCGGGCCATGACAAGATTTCCCTTGATGACCTTCCACTGCTGATTTCCGAACTTCACTTCATGTCCCTATTCGTTCAACTGCCTAACAGAAATCAAACTTTTCGTCAAGCTTGAAACAACTCTGACATCCTTCAAAGTCCAGAAACCAACTGGTTTCTTCAACACTATGTCACCCATTCCCATAACATCAAGAGTTCAGTTGTCTACTAGTCTTACCTTTCCAAAGTCTCCAATAATTAGATTCTGCAATGCTTCACTGCTGTGGGTAACATGAAATGAAGCACCAAAATCTATGACCCAGGAATTCACACTGCTATTCGCGCAACAAACTAAAAGGTCCTCGTCCGCGAAGTCTTCTGCAATGTTGACTTGTTTATCATTTGTGCATTGATTCTTGAAATGCCCCACCTCCTTACAGTTCCAACATGTTACACTTGAGCAATCTCGAGTCTTTGATTGAGTCCTTTTGTTCTTGCTCCCACTATCTCTGATATTTTCCTTACCTATGATGACATATAGCGATTCACTAGATAATTCTCCAGATTTGGACATTCTCGCCAAGAATGAGATAAAAAATCTTCTCAAAAGTGAATCCATCGGATCCCGCTGAACTGGTAACTGCTGTAACCGTTCCGGACCAACTGTCAGGAAAAGACAATAACAGTAGTAAAGTTTGAACTTCATCATCGAACTTAATGCTCACTGACGTAAGTCTGGCTAAGATCAAATTCATTTTATTGATGTGCTTAATAACTGAACTGTCATTTTTGGATCTCAAGTCAGTTGAGGAAATATGATCTAAGGTATTGTCCACTTTTGTTTTTTCCTTAAAAGGCGACTTGGTGAGTTAAGGGAGAAAGTTGTATTTAAAGTGCCCTTAACATCGACTTCTAAGTTATGTAAAACTATTTGGCGTATCAGAATTAGAGGTATTGTTCGCGCTTTGGAGCTCGATACTCCGTCACGGTTTTGTCTTTAAAAGACATCTCGGTAAGTTAAGGGAGAAAAGTATATTTGAACTGTCATTGATCTCGACTCCTAAACGATGTTGGATTATTGAACATATAGAAAAATATAGTAGATTTAAATTTCTTTTAAAAATATTGATTCATTACATGTAATCACTTCTATAATTCAAAATAAATTTTTCCAACAACTATCTTGTCTTAAATTGTGAATTTCCAAATAAATATTAAGGAAACTATTGAAATAAGTTTTACTAATAACAAAATATTTTACAACTTGTAATGTATTTTAATATTATAATATCTACATCAATAATAAATCAACATGAAATATTTTAACATCTATTACATACTCAAAATTTCGTCATATAATTTTTTTGATAATAACTCATTCTAGTTGTTTTCATACTATACCAGTATAGATCCAAAAAAATCAATTTTACGTGAAAAAAAAAACATATTTAATCCAATAAAAAAAAGTGTAATAAGATATACTTCATAATAAATTTAAAATACAAAAATTTAAAATTAAAATATTTATCCATTCATGTCTTACATCAAAGACTACATCGAATATCTTATAAATTAATGCACATTTAATCTTATTATTAATTTAAAAGTGTCGATCTTATCTTTGAATCCTATTTTCTTAATGTGCAAGAATGCGAAAGATTTTCTAAAGAAATTTTGAGTTGGATTTAGAATCACTCTCATACCAATTACTTATTGTGCTCCACCTTCATATTTTCTTCTTCCTCTTCCTTAAATTTTTTAATTTTAAAATTATCTTTGAACAAAATATTCAGGATTTTTTTTCAATTGTAAATTGTATAATATGTAGAGTTTCTAAATTCTAAAATTTAAAATAAAATTTTATATTTTGGAGTTCAAAATATATCAAATTCATTATTAATTCTAGAATTAAGAATATAAAATTATATTTCAAATTCTGATGTCGTCGGTCGTAGAATCTAGAAAATAAAAGAAAGATGTTAATAAAAAAAAGAAAAAGGACGAAGTTGTCATTTCATTATATTTAACTGGTATTTTCTATTTTATAAATTTTAAATAATAATAATAATATAAAAGACTTGGTGTGTTTTAAAAGAAATTTATAAGAAGAAAAATTCCCTGGAAAAAAAAATTAGTGGAGGGAAAAAGGGTAAAATAGGCACCACAAAGCTAACCGTTGGTTTCTCAAAATTCCATGTTTGACTGGGCAAAACCACAGACAGAAGCGGCAAATACTTATAGCCCGTTAGTTATAGTCACTTTGCCAAATCCCAATTCCACCCTCACTCTCGCGCCCAATTCGCCTTCTCTCTCTCTCTTTCTCCCTCTCGTTTCCATTTCCGAGCTTCGATCAAGTCTCAACGTCACTTTACCGAGGTATCATTTCTAACCGTTTTTTTTTTCCTTGAATCTCACGTCACGTAAACAATGCCGATTTCGTCACCACGATCAATGTTTTTTGTTTGGCTTCGTGTAATGTATGCATGAAAGTGTGTCCGTGTTTGTTGATTTGTTCTGGCAACGTGTGAGGGATTTGAGCTGATTTCAGATAATGTGAGTGAATGATCATAACCAGCTTGCGAATTTCAAGTAGTGTAGGTGTTTGAGAATGCTTTTATGAGTTAATAAGTTAAGCCGGCGCTTTTTAACGGTTTTCTTGTTTGAGAGTTTTGACGAAATTTTGTAATATAATGTTTATCGATTGCAAATATTATACCATAGATGTTCTGGTCTCTTGATATCGGTGACTAGTTTCCTTTTCTAATTTAGACTTTTTGGATGGATAATTTGTTAATTGTGTTATTTGCAGGTGGATTGCTGGTTTAGTTATTTGAATGAGTATTTATTAGCATATTTGGTGATAGTATAATGGAAGAAGAGGAAGAACCAAAAGAGACAAAAATATCTGATAATGGATTAGATGGTCATGAAGTGAATAATAGTGGCGTGGAGCGAGTTGTTAAGAGTCCTCAGAAGGAAAATGTGAATGCTGGGAGTGACACTGGGGATGGACAGGCAAATGAAAAGGTACGCTCACAAGGACATGGGATAAATTCTGTAACTAGAGCTATGGATGAGGGCGGCAGGTTTGAGCAGGAAACTTTGAAAGATAAAGAGAAGCATGATGAACATGTGGATTCAAACCAATATTCAGCAGATAAAGCACAACACCCATTTGTTGGTAATACAGATAACTTAAAATATTCGTCCGGGGTGTACTCAACTGAGGGCAATCTTTTCCCAGTTCATGACATGCAACATGACCATCTTACAAGCCCAGGGTCAGAGGGGCATTTTGGTCACACGGACAAGGAGTATCCTGCTTCAGTTCATTCTGGTTCGCCTACATATTCTTCTGTTAGTTCTCCACAAAAGCCTTGGGAAAAAAATGCTGGGCAAAATATGTCGGCAGAATTATTGCATTTAATTGATTCTGCTATTATGGGGAAACCTGAAGGTATGGAGAAACTGAAGAATATTGCAAGCGGTGTAGAAATTTTTGGGAATGGTGAAGAAATGGACAGCGTGTCTTTCTTAATAGTAGATTCACTTCTTGCAACAATGGGTGGTGTCGAAAGTTTTGAAGAGGATGGTGAGAATCCTCCTAGTGTAATGCTGAACTCTCGGGCAGCCATTGTGTCAGGTGAACTGATTCCTTGGCTTCCTTACGTTGGTGATTCTGATGTTGTCATGTCACCTAGGACAAGAATGGTAAGGGGACTTCTTGCTATATTAAGGGCGTGCACTAGAAATAGAGCAATGTGCTCGATGGCTGGTCTGTTAGGAGTACTGTTGAAAACAGCAGAAAAAATTTTCACTGTAGATGTTGGCTTAAATGGGCAGATAAGGTGGGATGGAACTCCTTTGTGCCGCTGCATACAATACTTGGCTGGGCATTCTCTTACTGTTAGTGATCTTCATAGATGGTTTGAAGTCATTCCAAGAACACTTACCACAATTTGGGCTTCACGCTTGATGCTTGCATTGGAAAAAGCAATAACTGAAAAGGAATCTAGTGGACCAGCTTGCACTTTTGAGTTTGATGGCGAAAGTTCTGGTTTGCTGGGTCCAGGTGAGGGTCGCTGGCCATTTATCCATGGGTATGCATTTGCAACATGGATCTACATTGAATCATTTGCTGATGCACTAAATACAGCAACAGTTGCTGCTGCAATTGCTGCGGCTGCATCTGCTAAATCAGGTAAGTCATCAGCTATGTCAGCTGCTGCAGCAGCCAGTGCTCTTGCTGGTGAAGGTACGGTACACATGCCACGTCTATTCAGTTTTTTATCTGCTGATAATCAGGGAATAGAGGCTTATTTTCATGCTCAATTTTTGGTTGTTGAAATTGGTTGTGGAAAGGCAAGGAAATCTGCTTTACATTTTACTTATGCATTTAGACCACAATGCTGGTACTTCATTGGTCTTGAACATACAAGCAAGAATGGTATTCTTGGGAATGCAGAAAATGAAATTAGATTATATGTAGATGGGTCTTTATACGAAATTCGTCCTTTTGAGTTCCCCAGGATTTCCAAACCCCTTGCATTTTGCTGCATAGGAACTAACCCTCCTCCTACTATGGCTGGTTTGCAAAGGAGACGTCGTCAGTGCCCATTGTTTGCGGAGATGGGGCCTGTTTACATCTTCAGGGAACCAATTGGCCCTGAAAGGATGGCACGCTTGGCTACTAGAGGAGGGGATATTGTACCTTCTTTTGGTAATGCAGCAGGGCTGCCATGGCTTGCAACAAATGCCCATGTGCAGAGCAAGGCAGAGGAAAGTGTTCTTTTGGATGCAGAAATTGGAGATTTCATTCACCTACTCTATCATCCTAGTTTGCTCAGTGGGCGTTTCTGTCCAGATGCTTCACCTTCTGGTGCTGCAGGTCAGATAATTTCTGGGTGTTGATTTTACGGTAATATATAAAATTTTCTGCTACTGCCTAAGTATGTTAATTTTTCATGAAAGAAAAATGCTTGATAAATAATCTAAGTTTTTGTTTATATGATGTAACTAGAAAATTCTTACAACCTTTTTTGGGTTGGAAATTGGCATGTTTTATAAGTAACATGCGGGTTTTCCTTTCTCATTCAGTGGTAACAATTGTTTGATTATTAAGAGGTTATTTTCCACTGTATTTCTTCTTCTTTTGTTGTCTTTCTGTAAACTGCACGCTTCTTGTTTATTCACACAAGTTATGAATTAGCATTAAATTCAGTTATAAATGCATTGAAAAAAACCTAGGTTGTATATTTGTTTAGTATGAAAAGTGAATATTAACACTTCTAAGAAAACAGTGTTATTGGAAGATAATGTAATTTCATATTTATATAGAGAACCATGCCCATGAAAATACAAAATATTATACCATGCAGTATTATTTGAGTCATCGAGTAAGTAACAACTTTGCTGATCTAAAAAAAAAAGAGTAACAGTGGATTTCTTTTATGTCCAAGTGTAACTTATGCTTAGCTGGCCATGCATGATATAACTGTTTTTTCGTGCGCTTGATTAACTGAATTCAGTTTCTTAATTCGTTATGTGGTTAATCTTACAAATTTACTATATATTACTAGCTGTTACAATTTTAGGCACTATCTCTTTCTAGTCTCTTATTATTTTTAGTTTTAGTGTAAACCAATCTCCATTAGATCGCTGGTTCTTTTCATCTCTTGTCAGTTCTTCATTTTGATATCACTGATTATTTGTTGGATAATCCATGGCTTGTTCTTAGGAAGTCCAACAACAACAATAGCCAAGTCTTTTTCAACTAGGAAGATGGGGTCAGTTATATGGATTAAATAACGCCCCAATATTATGTCATAAATCATGTGTATAGACAAACTATTGGTCTCTAAATCCTTCTTAAGAAACAACTTTGTGTACAATGTTTTAGTATTTAAAATCCAGATCCTTAAGTTTATTGAAATAATTGCATGTATTTACTGTCAGACCATGACAAAATTTCTTTTATCAAGGCATGTAAAATATGCACTGCTGTACTTGTTATGGTTGGTTCCTTTATTATGTTTCAGGATTGCTTCGACGCCCAGCTGAGGTTCTTGGTCAAGTCCATGTTGCCACACGAATTCGACCTGTAGATGCTTTGTGGGCATTGGCTTACGGTGGTCCATTATCTTTGCTTCCCTTAGCAATTAGCAATGTACACGAGGATACTCTAGAACCACGGCAGGGGAATATTTCTGTGTCTGTAGCCACTTCATCTCTGGCTGGTCCAATATTTCGAATTATATCAATGGCTATTCAACATCCGAGGAACAGTGAGGAGTTGGCTCGTTGCAAAGGACCTGAGATTCTTTCGAAGATTTTAAATTACCTTCTCGAAACCCTGGCTTCACTTTGTGATGGAACACGTGATGGTGTAGGTGATGAGGAACTTGTTGTTGCAGTTGTCTCACTTTGTCTATCTCAAAATATCAACCAAACGCTCAAAGTGCGTCTCTTCACCACACTGTTGCTGGATTTAAAAGTTTGGAGTTTATGTAGTTATGGCATACAAAAGAAGCTTCTATCATCACTTGCCGACATGGTTTTCACTGAGTCGGTAGTGATGCGAGAGGCCAATGCCATTCAAATGCTTCTTGATGGCTGTAGAAGAAGTTATTGGACTGTTCCAGAAAAAGATTCAGTAAATAATTTTTATCTAACTGGATCAACAAGACCGATTGGTGAGGTCAATGCTTTGGTTGACGAGCTCTTAGTGGTAATTGAACTTCTAATGGTGGCAGCATCTCCTACATTGGCATCAGATGATGTTCGATGTTTACTTGGGTTCATGATTGACTGTCGACAACCTGGTCAGGTAAGAAATATGCTAATATGAAACACACAACATCTTATAATTCATATTTCTTATAATAAAATATTCTGATATCACGATTTCTGCAGTTCGTGTCATATAATACAGATGTATTGTATTTATCAGTAACATCCTTTTAGGCCAATCTTGTTGAGGTTATCCATATTTCAAAAGGCTTTGCTTGCGTATTTCATGTTTCCGATGGTTTTTACTTGTAAATTTTTTCCTTTGGTTTTATGTTTGAAGATTGTTAGGTAACTTTTTTTATCCTCTGTTTTCATTTTTGCTTTCTATTTTTAAAACTTTATGCAGTAAAAACAACTTATAAATTATGTTATGAAAATTTATTTAGTATAAAGATAGTTTGTTATTTTATTAAAAGAAAATGATTTTTCTTATTATTGATTGACTAAAATTACACTGGAGTTATGTTGGCAGAAATTGCTTGGAGAAATCTTAGCAAACCTTGATTATAAAATAAATATAAATATAAGGATACAATTAGGAGAAAATAAAGCTATTAAATTCGCGACTAATGATAAAAGAACTCTAATGGTGGTTACCATCGCAAAATGGGTGAAGATTTTTGAGTAATGATTACCATCAGTATGAGGGAAGTCTTTAGTGACTGTCAATAACTCCATCTACCATTTCCTTGATGGTAAAACTTGAAAAGGATTAATACGAAGTAAATATTACAAACAAATTTCTAGAGTCTTCTAACGACTTCTACCCTCTCCTTCAAGTGGTAAATGAATGTCTATTATGTTCAACTAACTGAAATCCCCATATAAGACATAAAAAGAACTGAAAAAGATAACTATCCAATATTTCTTAAATAAAGTGGGATTGAAACAAACCCATTAACGAAATCTAAACAAACCTATAAAAAGGTAAACGCTATCCACCCTTGTATTGAAGAAAGCAATACTAAGAAAAGAAAGCATAACATCCCACCAACTATCAACAATACCTTGTGCTCCAAGTAAGTCAGAACATCTATTACCCTCTCTCTATATGTGAAACTTTAAACTTCATTCCTCAAGAGCCATACAATTTAACCATATATTCACACCAAGGAACAATAGTAAAAGTGGTAAATGCTTGAACTACACTGGTACTATCACTCTCAATCCACAATATTAGAGTGAAGACTTAGTTATATTTTGTATGTACTATCTGTTACATTTGTTAGCTATTACTACCATGTTACAAACTGTTAGCTATTACTAACAACTATATCTATTGTTGTAAGCGGTTACCTATAAATACTCTTGTAAGCTTCTTATTTCAAAAGTGAAAATAATAAACACAGTTCAATTTGTTATAACTTTTTCTATCATTCAATCCCTTTTACATGTTATCTAGAGCTAGTTTTCCAATGTTTCCTCTTCTGAAAATCTAGGGTTCCTCATTGTGAGTTTCTGTTTGTGACTTCTTTATCGCAAGTCTCTTTTCAAGTCATCTTATCATTGCGATGTCTTTTTTTCACGATGTCTTCATCTGTTTCTATGTCTTCCGCATCATAGTCCTTTCCAACTTCCATTGCTGAAGAGCTTGATGAGTTAATTTATCTTCATTGGCAACAACATGTTGAAAATCATGTAGTTCTGTCACGCTATCTCACTGAAGATACTCATAAACTTGATCAAGCTGATTTGGAGTATGAAGCGAGGGAAGTTCAAGATTACTTGTTTGGCTTCAATCGATTCTCTCTAAGTTAGTTTTGTCTTGTGTCTTTGGGTTGAGTCACTCCTATGAGGTTTTTGAGTAGATTTGTGAATATTTTGGTCTTCCAACAAAATCTCGCGTGTGTCAATGATATATTGCGATGCGTGTAGTTTGACTTGGTTCCAAATTAATGGAAGATTATCTTCTCAAGATTAAGACTTTTTTTGATGAACACACTGATGTGGAGTTCCAATTCATCATAAAGAATATGTTGAGGCATATCTTGAAGGAAATTAGATGAAGATCCCACATTGACTAAAGATAAGGACATTTCATAGTATATAAGTGGGTGCAAACCTTACCTTATAAACCAATTTTATAAGGTTGAGTTAGGCTTAAAGTTCATTTCTTAAGATGGTATTAGAGTCATTTAGAGCTTATCCTAACGAGAGTTTGTTGGGCTTATCGGGCCACTGGCTATCGGACCCATAAATATATAGTCCCACACATGAATTGGAGGGTCTTGGCGTGAGGGGTGTGTTGGAGATCCCACATCGACTAGAGATAAGGATATTTCATGGTATATAAGTGGGTGCAAATCTCATCTTATGAGCTGGTTTTATTAGGTTGAGTTAAACTTAAAGTTTATTTCTTAATAAGGTATTAGAATCATTTAGAGCCTATCCTAGCGAGAGTTTGTTGGCCTTATCAGGCCAGGGTTCATTTGGAAACAAAATGGAATAAGATCTTTCTTGCTAAGAGAATAAGACAACATTCTATTAATAAAAAAACAAGCATTTAGGACAACATCGCCCCAAAAAATAAAAATAAAAATAAACAACATCGCCCCATTGATGGACGGATATATTGGCACCAAACAATAAGGTACGAGCCATTTCAATCAAGTGTCTATATTTTCTTTCTGCTATACCATTTTGTTAAAGTGTGTGAGCCAAATAGACGAATGTAAAATGTCATGTGAACTTAAAAACATAGAGAAATTAGAGGAGAAGTATTCTTTGGCATTATCACTTTTTAAAATTTTAATTACTCGACCAAATTGATTTTTGATTTCATTCAAAAAAGATGTAAAGATAAACAACAATTCAAAACATTCTTTCATTAGATAAACCTAAGTACATATGGTATACTCACCAATAAAAAGTAACAAAATATCTAAAACAAAAGATGAGACAAGACTTGAACCCCAAATATTCGAATGCATGATAGAAATGATAGAATTACATGTTGGTTCAGATAGTTTAGGAAAAAAAGATCTTAACATGTATTCCTAACGAACACGACTTTCATGCGAAAGTTATGAGATGAGGGTTTTTAGGAGAAGATAGGTATGAGAACATTGAGGTATTACCAAAAATGTAATCAAAAGAACTTGAGCTAATTACCCATGGACTTTGACTTTCCACATATTGTGAGTGTAAGCAGTTGCAAAATGGTTTGTGTAGTGAGTGTGTCAAGCTGTTATAGTTGTTAGTCTCGAATATTCTTGGCCTCTTCATAAGAGAATTTGGGCTCAAGAACTTCAACTTTAGAGATATTAATTGTCTTGTCAAGAAAGCTATGCACAGAGAAGTAATTTTCTTACTATGACCCATTCTCTTACAGTTCATACATTGAGGACGTCCCCTAGCGCCTTGTCCTCCTCTAGTATTGCGTCCTCCTTTTCCACGTCTAGATGCCATGACAAAAGATTCAATAGGGTCTTGTACATTCTTGCTTTGAAGAGTTGGAACTCAAAAAAGTTGTGTTCTCAAGGTTTCCATAGACTGAACTTTGTGACCTATTAAAAGTTGATCTCTAAGATGACCAAAATCTAGATTCATGATATGGAGGATGATAACTACATAACATTTCTCTAGCTTTTGAGTCTCATCCAATGACTCAACCTCCAAGAACATCTTCAATTCTTCAACTGATTGAGCTTTAGCCATAAAAGATATCATTCGTGATCTGTTTGTTTGAGAGGCAAGTCTATTGGCAGAGTCATAAAGGTGTTGAATATCATGTATACAAATATTTTGAGCCTTTTTCCAAAATGAGTTGGACGTTGTGAATGATTTACGAGTATCCAATATTTTGGGTTCCACAGATTGCCACAATAAAGCACAAGGCTGAAAATCAATTTCTTCTATGGTCCAATTTGATCGTGGAAACCTTGGCCAAGGAACCCTAATTCAACTTAGGCAGAGGAAGAGATATATTTTTCCCATTCAATTTTTCAGAAGTAACGCTAGGAGTTCTAGAAAAGGAATTCAAATATAATTATTCATAAACTCATTTATCATTACACTCATCATCAAAATGTTGTCATTGAAGGGAAGCATCATCATATTGCTGACATGGGTCTTACTTTACTTAGTGATGTATCATTTCCTTTATCCTATTAGGACCATATCTTTAGTGTTTCATCTTAAAAGTAGATTACCTACTGCTCCTTCTATTTTTCTTGTTCCATTGTTTTTTCTAAAACTGCTGCTGATTGTAAATTTTTAAAAGCTTTTGGATGTGCTTCTTTTTCTATTCTTAACCATACAACTCCCATAAAACTTGAATTTCGCTCCCAAGAATGTGTCTTGTTATTCCACATCACAAATGTTACAAATGTTTATCTTTCTGAGGTAGGTTATATATTTCCTAAGATTTTCTGTTTAATGAGCAAATATTTTCATTTCCTCTTTTTTTTCTCATCTTCACCTGGTAGTCATTTATGTACTTTGGGTATTTCTGCATGTGTTCCGCTTATCTCGAAACTAGCCCTTGTTCTATCTCTTCCCCTGGATCTCCATAAATTATTATGTCTAAGTCTAGTTCCTCACCTTCTGATTCACTTTAGTTCAAAACTAAAGAATTATTTTATTGATCTCAATTACAAAAATTACATTCTCATCATCTCTATTTCTAATAACCAAAACTTTTACAAAAGGAAATAAAGATATGTAGAAATAAATAGGAAGATTCTAAAGGTATTATTTCCTCATTATTATGGAGATATTAAGAATATTTTTATCCTAATAATCTGCCATTACAACACTCCGTCTTAAGTTGGTAAATCAATATCAATCATTCCCAACTTGTCTACAAGATCCTGGAATGTGCCTTGAGGAAGCCCTTTAGTAAAAATGTCTGCTATCTAAAATCTTATAGGAACATGAGTTGTAACCACTAGGCCTCTGTCAAGATTATCTTTAATGAAGTGTCTTCCAATTTCAATATGTTTGTTCTATCATGTTGGGCTGGATTATGGGCAATGCTCACGGTTGACTTTTTATCACAGTATAAGGGCCAACCTTAATTTTAAGGCATCAAGTATGATCTTCATCTAATTTCCTTCGCACAAGCCTTAAGAAAGGGCTCGAAATTCAGCTTCTACACTAGAACAAGATACTCTATCGTAATTTGCTTTTGCAGGTCATTAGACTTTCTCCAAGAAACACATAGTACCCAAATGTCGGTTTTCTATTAACAGAACCTGAATAGTCTGCATTAAAATACATCTTCAGGGTCAAAGTGTCTTGTTTCCTTAAGAATAACTCCTTTCATGGGCTTGACTTTAAGTACGAAAGAATTTTGTTAACTGCTTGCATGTGTCTTTCTCTTGGATCATGCATAAACTGATGTACCACACTAACTGGATAAGAAATGTCTAGTCTTGTATGTGATGAATAATTAAGTTTTCCTATCAATCTCTGATATTGGGTTTTTACTACAGCAAAGCTCTCTTCAGTTCCAATTTTATGATTTTGTTTAATAGGAACTGTTGAGGTTCACTTATTTCTTTAAGGAAATCAAGTAAATATTTTCTTTGGGAGATGAAAATCCTTTTTTTTTTGAATAAGCAACCTCTATTTCATGGAAATACTTATGTTTTTTAAGGTCTTTCATTTCAAATTGGGCTAACAATTTTTCCTTTAAAGCCAATTTATCTGTTTCATTATCTCCTGCAATAATCATGTCTTCCACATAGATCAACAAAAGTGTAAGTTTACCTATAACAAAGTGTTTTATGAATAAAGTATGATCTCCTTGACTTTGCTTATATCCTGAGGAAACCATTGCTTTTGTAAATCTCTCAAACCATGCTCTTGGAGATTGTTTAAGAGCATATATAAGGCCTTCTTTAGGCGGCATACCTCATTCCTTCCACCATGAATTTCAAATCTGGAAAGAATCTCCATGTACATTTCTTGTTCTAAATCCGCATGAAGAAAGACATTCTTGATATCTAATTGATGTAATTCCCATCCAAGATGAGATGCTATTCATCTTTGCTACAGGATAAAAAGTCTCCTATCAATTCCATAAGTTTGAGTATACCCTTTGCAACCAATCTAGCTTTATACCTAACTATTGACCCATCTGCCTTATGTTTCACTATAAATATCCATCTACACCCTACTGTCTTTTTGTCTGTCACAATCTCCCATGTTGGGTTTTGTTGAAATATGGTGTAAATATTGCACATTTATAAAGCTTCAGCAAAAAATACTAGAATAGTTGGTGAATCAGTCTAAAAATTTAGTACCAATAGTTTTCCAAGATTCAGCAATGTTTGCACAAGAAGGAAGAGCATTCCAGACATGTGACAAGTCCATTCTGGGAGTTAATTTAGAGCTTATGGTACCGATAGAGATGCTAAAAGGCTTTACATTCTCAAATTGTGGCTGTTTAGTGTATATAGTTTGAAAGAAATGCAAGGAATTAACTGGTTAAGTGTTTCCTTTTGAGTTTATTTGGGATCAAGTAGTTCACTAAGTTTCTTGTAGTGTTCTTGTGAAGTCTTTTTAGTTTGATGTCTTTGGTACATCATAGATTGGTGTACTACTGTGCTGTGCTATTTTGGGAGGGTTTCTTAATATAATAAATTTTTGAAACTCAATTCTAGGCTACTAATAAACTATCAAAGTATCAGAGTTTTACTCATTAATTACAATAGTTACGAAGACAAAGTACTGCTATGTCGTGACCCCTTTAACTATAGCTTCTAAGTTGCTCTCGCTTTTACATTTTATTCGGGAGGATGGACTTCAAGAGTTGTGTTTGGGATATTTGACACTTCTGCTGTAATTGCCCCAAAGCTAAACCCTATTTTCTATGTAATGCTGTATGCTCTAAATTTACTTCATGAGCCATTAACTATACCTTACTTTGTTGCATAACTAAACTAGAAAAAAAACTCAGGGTTATTGATATTTGATATTCTGCTTTGTCTGAAAACATGTAATCCACATCTTCTCTTTGTGGTTATGACTAATCTCAAGTTTAGTGGCTTATTTGGAAGTTTGAACAATCTAACATAAATTTATTATGCTTTGGTTTAATTTTTAAAATCTCAGTTATCAAATTTAAAGAAATATTTACTCTTTACTTACTTTATTTTCCAGATTGCCAGGGTGTTACATCTCTTCTACAGGTTGGTTGTGCAGCCTAATATAGCTAGAGCTCACTCATTTGCAAAAGCATTCCTAGCATGTGGAGGGATAGAAACTCTTCTTGTTCTTCTTCAGAGGGAAGCTAAAGCTGGAGAAAGTGATGTTCCGAAATCGGCACCAAAGAATCCTGAATTAAAAAAAAATGAAACTGATGGTGGCAGTGAAATCACAGAAACATGTCACGATGATGAAGGTTCTCAATATGCTGAGAGTTGCAGTAACACTGGTGCTAGTTCTCCTGATGTGTATATTGAAGGGATGACACTTACCTCAGAAACTCCATCTGTCAAGAATTTGGGAGGCATAAGTCTATCCATCAGTGCTGACAGTGCTAGGAAAAATGTTTATAATGTTGATGAAAGTGATGGCATTGTTGTTGGGATTGTAGGTCTCTTAGGTGCTTTAATAATTTCTGGGCATCTGAGGTATGGTTCCCGTGCTGGTCTTGATACTGCAAGCAACCTTTTGGGTGTTGGACTGCAGGATGGAGGAAGTACAATGTTTGATGATAAGGTGTCTTTTCTTTTTTACGCCTTACAAAAGGCTTTCCAGGCATCACCGGGTAGGCTAATGACAAACAATGTCTACACAGCTTTATTGACTGCCTCGGTATGACATACTTTCCCTACCTTTTCTCTATTCCCTAGTCCATGCCAATCGAAGGATACTATTAGTGACAGTTAAAGTTAATTATATACCAGTATAAAAATGGAAAATATTGTGTTTATTGAAATGGACATGCTTTATTTAGCATAAGCTTATTTTCTTTTGCCATTATAATCTTATAGTTTTTTTTTTCTTTCTAAGTGTGTAGATATTTAAGAATGTCTTTTTTTTTTCAATATGAGAAAATGTTATAATTCTTTCAACTTAATTCTATATGATATAGTTCTTACATTCTTTGCTTTGTATGTGTACTATCTATGTTATTTGAAATCTACGGGCATTCATTGTATGTAACTTTTTGTTGAAAGAGAGAAATAGATGCAAGAGATGTTGAAAATGTGTATGCATTACATGATTGCAAGAAATACATACTAATTGCGATAAATACAAATAATTATAGGAACTTTCATATGAATATAGATGATGTCATATGTTTTAATCAGATTCCAATAAATTAATTCTAATTAGATATTTCTATAATTATGTTAAAATTGTGATTGTTATCGTGTTAACCTTCTTAAACTACATTTTTGGGTGTATGTACCTAGCTTAAGGTTTGGGTGTTATAGGATAGTACTTTTCATATATATATATATATATATATATATATATAAATGTACATGTGTATATATAATATACATCAATTGAACACAATAACTCTACTTTTCTTATCATATCTAAACTTAAGTTGGTATAACAACCTTAAAGTCAGTTTTGTCAGGTTAAATTAGACTTAAAATTCACTTTTTAAGATGGTATCAGAGCCTATCCTAGAAAGGTTTATTGAGCCTATTTCGTTGCCTCCTTTTGGATAACCATGAGACCACCCATAAATATATATTTCCTCGCTTGAGATGTCTAGTCCTCGGTGAGAGGACACTTACTAGAGATGTGATCAAATTATAATTTATAAGTAGGTGTAAACCTCAACTTGCAAGCCCATTTTTTGAGGTTGAGTTAGACTTGTGGAAAAATGTGTAGGCCATAAACAATAATTATGAAATTACTTTTCTTGGTATAAAAAAGAAACAATAAATTGGTACTTAAAGGAAAAATGAGATCCAAATAAAAATAAATAAATCTCCTGAAATAAAGGAAACAATTGAAAGAAACAGATGAATTATATTTATGAGATGATTTAAAATGTGATTAAAGTCTCTATTTATAGACTATTTACAACCTAATTAAGGAAAGAAATAATAGGTAATGAAAGCCAAAAATAAAGGGTGATTAAAGCTGCACAAATCAAATCACTAACAAATTTGTCATAATAAATAGAGAATGGAATCTCCACTTAATTACAGAATAATTCTCCTGATTATGCAACACTCCCCCTCAAGTTGGTGAATGTATATCTATCATTCCCAGCTTGAAAGTAAAATCTTCGAATTGTTTTATGGGAAGTCCCTTAGTAAACATATCTGCCAATTGGAGTTTGGAAGGGATGTACTTAGTGGCTATAAGACCATTATCCAACTTTTCCTTAATAAAGTGTCGGTCTATCTTTACGTGCTTTGTTCGATCATGTTGAACTTGTGTGCAATACTGATAGCAGACTTATTATCACACGCCAAACCCATAGGAGTTTCATATTTTATTTTTAGGTCATCAAGTATGATCTTCATCCATAATAATTCACACACCCCTTGAGCCATGGCTCTAAATTTTGCCTCTGCACTTGATCTTGCAACTACATTTTGCTTCTTGCTCCTCCATGTCACCAAATTTCCACCCAAGAACATGCAGTAGCCTATGGTGGATCTCCTATCAACAATCGATCCTGCATAAGCATCATTATGTACTTTCATGGATAAGTTTTTCCCCTTTTTGAATAACAATCCTTTTTTCTGGAAAGGCTTTTAAGTACTGAATAATTCTATCTATTGTCTGCATAGATTGGCTAAGCACACTAATTGCATAGGCTATGTCTGGCCTAGTGTGTGATAGATAAATGAGTTTTCCCACAAGTCTTTGATATTGTGTCTTCTCTACTTTTGGGTTTTCCTCATCATTCCATATCCTATGATTTTTCTCTATTGGCACTCCAGTGGTCTTACAACCCAACTTCCAGTCTCTTTGAGAAGATCAAGGATGTATTTCCTTTGAGAAATAAAGATGCCCAGTCTCGAATAAGCTACTTCTATCCCAAGGAAGTACTTCAGCTTCCCAAGATCCTTCATCTCAAATTGAGCTGCCAGTCTCTCCCTCAAATTTGTTTTTCAATCTCATCATCACCTGTAATAATCATATCATCTACATAGACCAAAAGTAGAGTGAGTTTACCATTTTGAGAATGTTTTATAAACATAGTATGGTCACCTTGGCTTTGTCGGTACCCCAAAGATACCATAGCTTGAGTAAACCTTCCAAACCAAGCATGAGGTGATTGTTTAAGACCATATAGGGCCTTCTTAAGTATGCACACCTTATTCGCTTCGTTAACTGCACCATAACCAGGTGGAATCTCCATGTATACTTCTTCCTTCAAGCTTCCATGCAAGAAGGCATTCTTAACATCAAATTGATATATCTCCCAACCAAAGTGCACTGCTAAGGAGAGAATAATTCTGACTGTATTCATTTTTGCCATTGGAGCAAAAGTCTCCTCATAATCGATCCCATATGTTTGAGTATACCCTTTTTCAACCAACTTGCATTATATTGATCCAGTGTGCCATTAGACTTATGCTTAACTGTGTATATCGCCTACAACCCACTGCCTTCTTATCTTTTGGTCTCTCTACAATCTCCCAAGTCTCATTCCTTTTTAATGCGCTCATTTCTCCATTCATGGCTCGAACCCAATTCTCATCCTTTAAGGCTTCTTGTACTGATGTAGGGATTCTGATAGAATCAATAGCTGAAAGAAAACTCTGGTGCTGGATAGAAAGTTTTTTTATAGACACAAATTGGGACATAGGATATTTGGCACAAGATCTTTTTTCTTTTCTCAAGGCAATATATAGGTAAATCATCTAGGTTAGTTTCATTTAAGGTGTCCTCAAGAGTCTCACAGATATGAGTTCTTACCTTCGGTTCGGACAATTGAAGTTGCTGTTCGACCAGGACAGGTTTTTGTTGCCTTCGCTGATATTGTTTCCCAAAGTATCTGTCCTCATTATTCTTCTCTGGTAATGATGTTGACGTAGGGTCTTTGTCATCCTCCCTAAGAACGAAATCCTGCAACAAAGGAAAAAGTGGCAACTAAAGGTCCTCAACTTCTTGAATATTCTCCACTTGAAGCTGAGAATTAGGAAAGAAAGACTCTGTTTCATGGAAGGTGACATCCTTGGAAATATAAACTTTATGACAGTTGAAAGAAATAGATGGAATGTATTTCTGATGTGTTTTACAAATGTGATTACAGTCTCTATTTATAGACTGTTTTACAACCTAATTAAGGAAAGAAATAATAGGTAATGAAAGTTAGAAATAATGGGTGTTTAAAGCTGTACAAATCAAATCAAATCACTAACAAATCTGTCTTAATAAATATAGAATGGAATCTGCACTTAATTGCAACATAATTCTCTTGATTAAGTAACAATGACTTTGAGGGTGATAACATTTGTACCCCTTTTTATTGGGGGCATAACCGATGAAGAGACATTTGATGACGCAAGGAGAGAGAAGGGAGTTTTTCCTTACCTAAAATCTGAATCCTAATAGGATCAAATTCAGAGTTCAATCCAGAAAGAATATTAAATATGCGTACCCTTTCAAGGAATTTTACTAGTGCGATAGAGTCATTTGTGCACTTCATTCTCAAATTTTGACATTGATCTAATTCGATCCATAAACCATTCAACATACCATAGTAGTTTGTTACTAAAAGGCTCCTTTGGCTGGTATGGATGATCTTGTGTTCTATCTCGTAACATGCTGCAGTATCTTTTTTCATAGAGTATGTTTGACAAAGATTTTCCCAAATGTCCTTAGTAATGGAGCAGAACATACAATTTCGGCTAATCTCTGGTGTCATAGAATTCCATAACCAGGTCATGATAAGAGAGTCTTCATCGTCCCAATCTTCATATTTAGGACCATTTTGGGCTGGATGGTTCCCTTCTAGGTGATTCAATTTCTTCCTTCCCTTGAGGGTAGCACGAACCAACTGGGTCCATTGCAGGTAGTTGCTTCCATCAAGACGATAGTTGCTTTGCAACACCTGCAGATCATTGGAGTTAAGAGGAGTTGAATTTTTAGTCGACATTGGTGAGAGTTGATAGCAATAAGACAAAACTGATTGGTGGTGGTTTTGTTTGGAAAAAAATGTCGGAAAAATTTCGGGCAGCGGCGGTCGGCGATGGTCGGCAATAATGATAGTGACAATCAACGACACAAAATGGTGGTGGTCAACGGAGAAAAAAATTGTAGCAATGAAAGCTGCCCAGAAAAATAATTGCAGCAATGAAGGCTTCTAAAAAAGAAGATTGTAGAAGCAGAGTCACCTAGAGCTTTGGTACCAAGTTGAAAGAAATAGATGAATTGTATTTCTGAGATGATTTACAAATGTGATTACAGTCTCTATTTATAAACTGTTTACAACCTAATTAAGGAAAGAAATAATAGGTAATGAAAGCCAAAAATAATGGGTGATTAAAGCTGTAGAAATAAAATCAAATCACTAACAAATTTGTCCTAATAAATAGATAATGGAATCTGCACTTAATCACAGAATAATTCTCCTGATTATGCAACAGAAACAAATATCCAGAAATAAAGATTCTAATTCAGAAGCAAATGTTTAAAATAAACACCTAATTCCAATCCCTTAAGTTTAGGAATTTCTTGCAAACAAAGTTATATTTATTATTTAGTCAATTTGTATCTATTGTAAAGTAAATGTGCAATATTTAAACTTATATTTCAACAATCCCCTCATGCTAAGGAATAAATATCCTCCATTTCTAGCTTGGTTATGAGATTATGGAAGTTTGAGGAATTGAGTCCTTTCGTTAGCACATTACCTATTGCTTGGTCGAAATGTATGACATGCATACTAAACCTTATTCTAATTTTTCCATAATAAAGTGTCAATCTATTTCAACATGTTTTGTCTAGTCATGCTGAATGGGATTATGTGCCATGTATATTGTTTACTTTATTATAATAGTAGAGCTTCATGGTTCCCTCTAAATTACCCTTCAAGTCATCTTAGATAATTTTTAGTCATAATAACTCACATAGCCCTTGTGCAATGGACATGAATTCTAATTTAGCAAATGATCTTACCACCACATTCTGTTTTTTTTATTCTCCATGTCACTAAGTTCCCACCTAGGAAAGTACAATATCCATTTGTTGATCTTCTATCAACAAGAAAACTTACATAATCAACATCAGTGCAGGTTTCAAGAGTTAGTCTTCCATTTCTTTTGAACAATATTCCCTTTCCAGAGTTGCCCTTCAAGTAATGTACAATTTTATAAGCAACTTAAAGATGAGATTCCTTCAGTTCATGCATAAAGTGATTGATGATACTCACTGAATGAGGAATATCTGGTTGTGTGTGAGCCAAATATATTAATTTTCCAACCAACCTTTGATACATCTTTTTGTATAGGGCTAATCTCTCTTTAGCCTTATATAGCTTGTGATTAAGATCCATTGGAGTTGACACTAGTCTACACCCAATTTCTACCAACAAATCAGTTATATATTGTTGATGAGATATGAAAATTCCTTGGTTAGGGTAGGCTACTTCATTCCTTAGAAAATATTTCAATCTTCCTAGCTCTATTATTTCATACTCTTGGACTAGTCACTATTTCAATTCTTCCTTCTCTTTTTCAATTTCTAATCACTATAATATCATCAACATAAACTAGAATGATTGTTTCCTTTTGTTTTTTGGAATGTTTAGTAAACAAAGTGTGATTTTGTAGCCAAATCCCTTCATAAATTTTTTGAATCTTCCAAACAAAGCTCTAAGGGATTGTTTCAGTTCATAGGGAGCCTTTCGCAGTCTGCACACCTTATTTTTCTTGTCTCCTTCAAAGCTAGGTGAACTATTCATGTAGATTTCTTCTTCAATTTTCCATGGAGAAAAGTATTTTAGACATTATATTGTATAAGTTACCAATTAATGTGGGTAGCTAGGACAAAAGAAATCCTTATAGTATTCATTTTAGCAACTGGTGCAAAAGTATCCTAATAGTCTATTCCATAATCTTGAGTGTATCCCTTGGCAACCAATTTCCCTTTGTACCTTTCAATAACCCATCAACCTTATATTTTACTGTGAATATCCATTTTCAACTAGCCATATTCTTTTCTTTGGGTTTGTCAACTATTTCCCAAGTACTGTATTTTTCCAATCCATGCATCTCCACTTTCATGCCATCTCTCCACTCTTTCCTTGTCAAAGTGTCAGTAACAATGTTGGGGATGATATAGAATTCAATCTAACACTAAACATTTTATGGTTAACCAATAATCTATCCAGAGAAACATAATTTGATAAAGGATTGAGAGGCTTTTGTGCAATTTCTAGTACCTTTTTTGATGGCTATTAGAAGATCATTTGAAGAGTTTAAAGTGTTCTCATTTTCTAGTTCAAGTCTATCTGTAGTTTTAGGTTCAAAACTTGGATTGAATTCATGGACATGTCACACGTCTGGAATGCTCTTCATTATTGTGTAGACATTGTTGAATGTTGGAAAATTGTAGGTACTAACTCTTGGGGCTGAATCTCTAACTGTTCTAGTATTTTCTAGTTGGAATTCAGCGGCATTAGTGATATTATCAGTCTTAGCTTCTAATTCTACCCCAAAGTTAATTTTCTCAACTGTAGGGTCATTTTTTTAAGGTTTCAGTTGGAGCATATGATAGAACAAAGGGTTCAAGGTGGTCATCAAAATCTCTTGAAAGAATTTCTTGGGAGCCAGCGTTTGAGAAAAAAAATATTTAGGTTCAATGAAGGTGACATCAATGGAGATATACAATATTTTAGATGAAAGGTTATAACACTTGTAGCCTTGTTGAGTTGCTGAATAACCAAGACAGGCACATCTAATAACTGAGGATAAAGCTTGTCTCTATTTAGGTTGTGGATGTGTACAAAAGTTGAGCACCCAAATATTCTAGGAATGAGGCCATTTGAGATCTTGAGGTGAGGGAAAAATTGTTTATGGTTTCTAGTGGACTTTTGTTCTCTTGGATATGTGAGGGAAACCTATTTATCATATATGCGACAGTGAGGATAACTTCTCCCTAATAAGTTTTTGGAACTTTCTCTTGAAAGAGAAGTGCTTTGGTGGTGTTAAGCAAATGCCTATTTTTCCTTCCCATTCTGTAGGGGAGTATAGACACATGGAGAGTCATGAATGATCCCTTTGGATTTAAAATAAGTAGGCATAATTTGGTTGAAATAATCCCTAGCATTGTCAGACCTAAATCTTTTTATGTTAACCTCGAATTGGTTCCGAGTCATTGATGAAAGATGCGAATAAGAATGTTCACATCAGATTTTTGTTTAAGCAAATAGAGCCAAATAACTCCTGTGCAATCATCAATAAAGACTACAAACCAACAAGCCTCAGAGATTTTAATTATAGTAGATGGTCCTCATATATCACCATGGATTAATTTGAAAGGTTGTGAACTTCTATTGTTGCTAATGGGAAAAGATAGCTAATGCAAAAGCCCCACAATGCAGTTTTGAGGTATCTAGATTTGAATATAAAATGGCAATGAAGGCCATAGGTGCTAAAAAGCATAGACTAGGGCTCCAAGAAAAAACCTAGAGCTTTGATACCATGTGAAAAAATGTGTAGGTCGTAAGCAATAATTATGGAATTACATTTCTTGATCTAAAAAAGAAACAAATACAAGCTATTTAAAGGAAAAACGAAATCCTAATTAAAGGAAATAAATCTCTTGAAGCCCTTTTGGATATCTATTTAAGATTACTCATGTTTTCATTTGCCTCGTTTATTTTTGTCTTCTTTTTTCTATTTCAGATCAATGCTTCTTCAACAGAGAATGGGTTGAATGTCAATGATTCTGGCCATCGCTTTGAGCATTCACAGATGCTAATAGTGCTTTTGCATTCCCTTCCATTTGCACCTAGGCCTTTGCAGAGCAGAGTACTGCAGGTATTGACCTAACAATCTTTTTCACAATATGCATGCTATATTTGTCCATCATATCTTATCTTTGCCGAGGTTTTCTTAGTCTCTTCTTTTCTAGTGTTCTTGATATATGGATTTGATCTTCTTATTGCAATTTACTTATTGAAGTACTTGCTTATTTTAGGCCTTTTAGTTTCTTGTTAGACACCTTTTTTTTTTCTTTTGGGTGTTGTAAGGATAAGTTGCCAACAGTTTATGATCTACAAGATTGTTATGTAACATAGAAATCATGTCTTTACTTAAGAGACTAGCTAAAACTGGTAACAAGTTTAAAACTAGTTAAAAGAAAGTGATAGACTCAACTAGGTTCTATTTAAACAACAAGGAATTGAATCAAGAAAAACAAAGACAATCTACCTCTTAGAGTTTATTAAGTTTGTTAACTAAGAAAAATATAAGTTAATGATTTCAAAGAACCCTTTCTCTTCAACAAGAAAAACGGGGACAATTTACCCCTTGTTTATATTGTTTAGTAACTAATTCTGAAACATAACTCCATTTCCCTTTTTTGTCCAAAGACCCTCCTAGGTTGGCACCAATTAGATAGTTTCTTATTGCAGAAAAACTGTTTCTGATGATATTCATAGAAGGGCAATTGCTCTTAAATAGAAAACAAAAAAACTTAATAACGGAAAATCCTAATTTATGACAGACACAATCTATCCCTATAATTCAAGTTCAATGATATCTGTTGGTGTTGAGGTGATAAAACAGAGCAAGATATTTGTGAACAGAGAATATCAATTTTATTTCACTGCTACATTTTCAAATAAGAATACAATTTCTCTAAATAGTCTTACAATAGACTTCTCAAATTCTACATTCTCTCTCATAAAACCTATACTATAATTTACATTTAAATCATAGTATAAATGAGATTCAAAACTAGAATTAAAGATAATAATTATTGGCTATTCAAATGCTAAAATAAAACTAATGACGGCTTTGAGTTTAATGCTAACATAATGGAATTTATGGGAAGACCCTTTTATGAATCGTAAATCAGGAGATCGTAACAAGGATTGTAAGATCTTTTAAATTTGATTAAAAGTTATATACACACATAAAATCATTATATCTCACTCAAAATTCATAATTGAACCTGATAATATATAAAAAGAGTACATAATTAGGAGTAACTCCTTCTTACCATATCTTAGTTACATAGGAGTAACTCCTTAATATATAAAAGAGTACATAATTAGGAGTAACTCCTACGTACCATATCTTAGTTACATAGGAGTAACTCCTTCCTAGTTACAAAATAGTAACAAAAATGATAATCTACCTAAACCAAATAATCTTGTAAGTTAAATTCATAATTTGCATAGAGACCTTCAAATCCATCCTTTCCATCTCCTTCACCATTCAAATTAGTCGTGTGTAAATCATGGCTATGTAAATTTTCATCCTCTTCAACTTCAACTAGAACCAAGTTTTCATCCAAATCCAATGCTTCATTTTGCTCATGCTCATCTTCCATAATCCACTCTTCATCAGATGAACAATTCTCAATATTAATTTGAGTTGCTTTTCTTGTTTTCTTCTTCTTAGCTAATTTTGAATTAGCCATACCAAGAACAACATCATTCATTGTGCTTTGCTTTAGCCTATTTCTTCTCTTTGTGTGGGCCTAAACAAATGCAAAGACAAATTAATATGATATATTATAACATTAACTTACCATCTCAAAGGAACTACAATTATGCTCACGTCCGGTGGAGCTAGATGTCAAGCTCAATACATGAATAGAAAATTTTTGGAGTTCAGGATACTCATCACCATAAGGTTCCCACCAATCTGTTGGAGTCTTTAAATTAATTGACCTAGTAGCCAAGGGACAACTAAAATATTTTGTTTGTTTTTTGAAATCATCAATTTGAACATCAATTAGAGTTTGTTCATCCTCATCCTCCACCATCCTATTTATACATTTCATTAGACCTCATTTTACTTCCAAATCTGCTTTAAATTTGGGGTGATAGTGCATTTGAGGGTTAAGAAAATAGCCTACAACATGGAAAAACCTATGGAATTGCTTGTCCCACCTTTCATTATTGATGTTCCACAAAGGCTAATATATTGTTTCTTGGAGCATTTTGGGAGTCACAGTCATGGGTATACAGGAGTTTGAAATTGGATTTGAAGTCATTTTAATGATTGGGACTATAGATTGGGTGCGGTGCAATGGAAAATACAGAGGAAGAAAACTGCAATTTGGTTTACAAAGATAGTGTTGCGGTGCAGTGCAAAAAAAGCAAAGGGAGAAAGTGTATAGTGTAGTGTACAATGTAGTGCAATTCGGTGGAAAAAAAAATAAAGGAAGAAAGTGCAATGCATTTAGTGTAGTGCAATGTAGTGAAATTAAATAGCTAAGGGGAGGGGAGAGCGGCAATCATCACAGTTCATGGCAATTTCTTAGGTGCACGGTTTCTTAGGCAATGGCAGTTAAAAGCTTATGGGGAAGAGAGTGAGTCACAATGTTGTGGAAGCTTATGGAAGTCGTGGAAGCCATTATGCAATTGCGCTTTGAAAAAAGAGAGAAGAGTAATTGGGCTTGGGAAGTAATTGTCGGAGATACCACATCGACTAGGAATAAGGAGATTTCATAGTATATAAGTGGGTGCAAACCTCAACTTATAAGCCAATTTTATAATGTTGAGTTAGGCTTAAAGTCCACTTCTTAATATGGTATCAGAGTCATTTAAAACCTATTCCAGTGAGAGTTTGTTGGGCTTATCTGGGTGCTATCAGGCACGAGTTGGCAGCCTCGGTGTGAGAGGGGTGTGTTGTAGATGACATATCGACTAGAGATAAGAACTTTTCACAGTATATAAGTAGGTGCAAACCTCACCTTATAAGTTGGTTTTATAAGGTTGAGTTAGGCTTAAAGTTCACTTCTTAATAGTAATTAATTAAACTTTCGGGTTACAAATTGGGTCATGCATCCCAACCCAATAAAAAGCCTGGAAAGGAAACACTAGGTACATCGAAGAGGCTTGCCATGAAAAGCGTCGCGTTGCGAGAATCCATTCCCAACATGTCAACCATAGATTGAAATGTAGCACTACTTAGCCCTTTTGTTAATACATTCACAAGTTGATTTCCAGAGGATACATTATGTACATTTTCTCCACCAATTTCTCCTTTATGAAGTGTTTGTCTACTTGAACAGGCTTAGTTCTATTATGTTGCACTGGATTATGCACAATATTTATTGTTGACATGTTATTGCAATACAATCTCATAGGCTTTTTCCAATCAATCTTTAGGTCTTCTAAAATTATCTTTAACCATAGTTTTCACAAATCCTTCAGGCCATGGATCTTCTGTGTGCTTGATCTCACCGCAACATTTTGTTTCTTGCCCCTCCAAGTGATTAAATTCCCTCCAAGAAAAGTGCAATATCCAGAGGTAGATCTTCTGTCTTCTCTAGAACCTACATAGTCAGTGTCTGTTTCTGCTTCTAAGATCATCTCATTAACCCTAGAATTCTTTTTCCCGGAGTTCCTTTAAAGTACTATTCATGCAATAAACAACTTTGAGATTAGTCTCTTTGGATTATGCATGAACTAACTTACAACCCCTATAACATAGGCAATGTCAGGCTTAGTGATGGCATTTTCATGAAGTTCTTCTTGAATCAATGTAGAGTATGGGGCGGAAGCAATGAATGAGAGTGAGCAAGATCCTCCTAAGAGTGGTGTTGATCTTGTAGGTGCATGATAAGTGTGGGTATTGAGTGGTTCGGCCAGCTCAAGGGAAAAGATGAAGGAATTGAAGTTTAGAGCCTAGGATTCTAGGGAGAAGCAAAGTTGAGCACAAATTGGCAGCATAACTTTACTCACAATAAACTTGCAAAATACATGAGATAGCCTCCCTATTTATAGGCTATGTGGGACGTAGAAGCTAAGCTAATGTGTAATGAAATGGAATCCAAATGAAATGCAAAACATAGGTCATTGCCATGACCGGTCACACACATGGTAAGCTTCTAGAAAGTTTCACTCAACTTTGCTTTCTACACTACTCTAATTACTAAGCACCCCTAATGGGCCTTTATGCAACAAAAAGCCTTCTCTTCACAAACCGTAGCTTGGCCCATGTATATGTGAAGCTAGACGGTCTAGGAATCTTCATAGATGCTCCTTATGTAGCCGCTCCTCTTCATGACCTAGACGCTCCTCCTCATGGCTAGACGCTCCTTTTGTTGAGGCTAGACGCTCTTATCATGGCTAGACGGTCTTAGTCTTGGAAGCTTGGCTTTCATAGTGTGGTGAGCTTGGGCCCTCCTCCATCATCCCCTCCCTCTTGAAAAGGATTTGTCCTCAAATCCAAGGCTTTTGCTCGGGGGATGGTTGTGGCTGGATGGTGTCCATCATCTCCTCCTTCATGAGAAGATCTATCCTCAGATGTGCATGCTTGATCTCGGATAGCAGCCTCTTGCTTCGTTAAGGTGTATCCTCCCGGATCAAATGTCAATCTATGTGAATCCTGAAACAAAGCAAAGGAGTTAGGGTGAGCCTTTGAAAAACAGATAATTGTGTGAAGTTGCCATTCTTGTTTTTCTCTTGTGTTGGCCAACTTCCCACAATATCTCCCTTTTGAGGGTTGTAGATGCTCTTTAATCCTCTTATATTTTCTAAAATTTTCAAAAGTAGTTACTTTTTCCTCAAGATTCCCATGCAGAAAGACATTTGTGACTTCAAATTGCTGCAAACTCCATCCATAGTTAGCTGCTAGAGACAATAAGATTCTAACAACATTCATTTTTGCAACAGGTGAAAAAGTTTCAAGATAGTCAATCCCATATGTTAGAGTATATTCCTTAGCTACTAACCTTGCCTTATATCTTTCTGATGTCCCGTCAGCTTTGTTTTTAACCGTGAATACCCACCTACATCCAACAATATTTTTTCCTTTAGATTGATGAATAGAGTGTGATTGTATGTAATCTAGATTTGTCATAACCTTGGTGAATCTACCAAACCATGCTCTTGGGGATTGTTATTACCCATACAAAGCCTTTTTTAACTTGCAAACAGTTATAGTAGCAACCTGTCCTTCACAGCCTGAGGGCAACTCCATGTATATTTCGTAATCAAAGTCTCCATGTAGGTGTATTCTTCACATCGAACTGCTGCAGATGCCAATCATGATTTGTTGCTAATGACATTACTATGACCGTGTTCAATTTAGCAATTGGGGCTAATATCTCCAAGTAATCCACTCCATAGGTTTGAGAGCCACTAATCTTGCCATATAACGTTCAATGGTCCCATTAGTCCGATATTTGAGAACCTCTTTTTCATTGAAGGTGGCATATCTTGACACAACTTTTTGAATGGTAGGTGATAGCATTTATATCCCTTTACGTGGTTGAGTACCTTAAAAAAGTATTTGACAGCCCTAGAGTTTTCCCCTTCAATTACTATGAACATGCACAAAGGATACATACCCAAATATTCTAGGTTGGAGTTTATTTGTAGGGTCTATGTGTGGGTATAACGATGATAGGATTTCCATGAGACTCTTTGATCCTAAGATTTGGGAAGCAATCTATTGATGAGATAAGTGGCAATAAGAAGGGCTTCCCACCAAAATTTCTTAGGAACATGATATTGAAAAAGTAAAGAACTAGTTTGTTCTAGTAAAGCATGAGTTTTATAAAAAAAAATAAAAGTAAGAAACTTCACAAAATACATAAAGAGCAGCACAGTTTTGATAGAGGGGACAAACTTGCCAATTTTGGCACTAGACATCATTACTACACAAATGGTGGGACAACCTTCCTTTATTTGTAAACTCTGACTTCTTTAGGGATAGATTTCGGTTGTCATGTTATAGGTTTACTTGGTGGGTATTGGCATAGTCTCCCACTCTTTTGTTATCTCTTTTTCCTTTTATTGAATTTTCATGCAAATGATTGTTGCTAATCGTGATGTTGAGATAGTTGGGATTACAATTATAATAGTAATGCAATAGCACTATCAGTTTATTGAAAAAATAAATAAAAAGATTTAAGCTTTGTGGTTATATCTCACATTTAATTCTATAGTCTCTCCATTTCTTTCTGGTCTTATGAGGAGAGTTTTGCTTTTTTGGCAAGTATTGGCTGTAAGTACATAGTTAAGTACTGCGGTGCATGTACTTGCCACTGCCATATAGAAAGTCTGTTAATGGAATTTAGTCCGATGAAGAGTTCCAGCAGTGCATGAATTTCCTACTTGAGAACTTGTTTCTTACTGTCTAGTTTTAAGGTCCTGGTTTGTGTATGATTTCAGGATCTTCAATTCTTGGCTTGCAGTCATCCGGAAAATAGAGGGATTCTGACAAATATGGAGGAATGGCCTGAATGGATTCTTGAGGTCCTAATCTCAAACTATGAGGTAATAATTTATGAAGCTCTTATCTTTGCCTTTTTTTACTATCCTTCATTTCTCTTTAATAAAATTTACAGACACTTATATCTTCCCCTTTTGAAAAGTCAAGAACGAAGTTTTAACATATAATGAGTCATTGCAAGGCCATGATTGATTATCACAACATTGTGGCTCGAAAACAAACTTTGAAACAAATAATTCACAAGGGTCTTTATCAATCAAATGTGAGTTAATAAAAGTGATTTTAAATGGTTTAACTCTCAAAATTCATTTGAAAATGCTTTTTCTTATAGCAGAAAAACTATATTTAATTTTTAATTTGAAAAATATTTTCATGAGAATCTAAGTTGTATTAGAACCCTTTTTATATTATCCTAAGCCGGGATTGAGATTTTATCCTTTGGACTGTGTTCATTGAGACTTATCTACCTCAGCATGAGGCAGAGGCTGTACTCTTCTGGATGGTCCAGAGTCCAGAGAGAGAAAGAGGAACATCCAAGAGAGAGAGGAAGAGAGAAAAATTATGATTTTAGATAGAGAATACAAGAGCCGAAACTGATGGAACTCTACTTATAGAGTAAGCCAGTGACATATGACATGCGTCTCAGTTAGTTAAAACAGAAATAATATAACAAGTAAAAATGTTACAGCTACCTAAAAACACAGCATAATGAAATTCACTAGGCTTATACTCTAATCCAACAAGGGTGCAAGAGTGGTATGTTTCCAAATTACCATGCTTTGAAAATAAATTGATTTGTGTTAATACATGTCAACTTCTTGTGTAATGTCATTATTTATGCAGCATGCTTTTTTTGTTTGAACAGTTGGGTCCAAGCAAATCATCTGATTCGACAAGCCTTGGGGACATAGAGGACGTAATATATAAATTCCTGGTTATCATGCTAGAACATTCAATGCGCCAAAAGGAAGGATGGAAGGTTGATTTACATTACTAACTTTCTATTTTAGGTGTGGCACTTTCATGATATTCAGTTACTGCCTGATCTTGCAATAGTTTATTTTTTAATATTTTTATATTAATTCTTTGTTTCTTTGGTTGGAGTTCTAATTAATGAGTATTAGATGAGACTTGAACATGAAACGTATGGTGCAAATCATTTTTGGTTGACTCGAATTTCATTGGTTTTCTCATAACGCCTAATGTGTTATTTGATCAAAGTAGCTAACCTGTTAGGATACATAGAGAGGAGGAGTTAGTTAGAATTAGAATAGCCATGAGTTAGTTACTTGATTTGCTAGTTAGATATAAATAAGAAAGAAGGAGAGGGGAGGGGCAGTGTGTAATTTTTTTTGTAGATTGAGCTTTAGCATTTTGTGAATGGGAAGCCCTTGAAGGAGAGAGTGCTCTCCTATTTCTTGTTCTTTTCTTTCTTTAAAATAAAAACCTTTCTCTTTATAATTCTTGGTTCCTAAAAATTGGTTTGAACTGTCGGATACAAAACACAGAGAGGGAGGAAGAGAGGATAGAACAGAGGACGACTGCATTGGAGAAGTTGACCAGCGAACAAGGAAGATGAATTGCAGAAATGAGAGCAGACATTACTAGGTTGAAGGAAAGCATGCTGGACCTGAAAGAAATAAAAGAAATGCCTACCTGCAGGACATCAAGAAAGGGGACAAAATGTCTGAGGGAAGAGAGAAATCTTTTAGAACGGACACAACGTTCTTGAAGAAAAGCCTTCTGGACTCGAAAGAAATTAAAGAATTATTGCGGGACATCAAGAAAGGGGACAAAATGTCGGAGGGAGGAGAGAAATCTGGTAATGATGAAGAGAAGAAGACCCGAGATGTGGGAGAAGGTTCAAATATGATGAATCACATCCTCTGCAGCGAAGAAAAAACCAAAAATGAAGTGAGATTTGCCAGAGAAACTGCAATGATAAGGACAGAAGGGGATGCATCAATAAAGAAAGTGAAGACCATGTGTTGCAATGATTTTTTTTTCTGGATAGGCCAATTATAGAGCTAACCAGTAAGAAAGTTGAAGGTGGAGATGCAACCAAGCATCATTTTTTCCCAAATTCAGATTTACTTCATATGCATAAGAAATCATTGTAGGATCAAGATTTGATAATGAAGGTGGCTAGAACATCAATGACATCAGAATCTTGGAATTTCAACATACTGGGTGCAGAGACTTTTATACAAAACCCCCTCTCATTCCCACCACCACCTAAGCCTCCAGACCTGAATTTGCATGCAGTAGCCAATGGGTTCCCTCCCTATGATAGACAATATCCTAATACTTTTAGGAAGCATAGATAAAGATCATGGTGTTGAAGATGAGCCACGAAATCAAGGTTCCACTGTTCCAACCTTGAGGACAAGGTTATTTTTTGGAAGAGTGTATTGTTAGGATACACAGAGAGGAGGAGTTAGTTACTTGATTTGCTTCTTAGATATAAATAAGAAAGAAGGAGAGGGGGAGGCACAGTGTGTAATTTTTTTGTAGATTGAGCTTTAGCTCTTTGTGAAGGGGAAACCCTTGAAGGAGAGAGTGCTCTCCTATTTCTTGTTCTTTTCTTTCTATTCAATAAAAACCTTTGTTTTCTTCTCTTTATAATTCTTTCCTAACATAACCCCATCTTGTGATATAAGGTTTTGTTATGTTGAGTTTCTTATCACATACAAAGAAAATCCTTTCTTCTTATTTTTCTATTTTTTTTTATAAAACTCATGTTAGGCATCACTATGAATTTTTACATTTCAACTAGGTTGATACCTTAAAATCCATCAATCATCTGCCATAACATGAAACATAACATAAAAGAGAAAAGAAAAGAATACAATACATGGGGGAACCAAACCAAAACCCATCTAATAAAAAGGAACACAACATAAAGACGGGTTAGCCAGGTTAGCCAATTTATTAGCACAATTATATCCTTTAAAAATATGAGAAACTTTGAAACCCATACCAACACATAGCTGCATACACCTTCTCCACTTCTCTCTAAGAGTAACCAGCTTAATGTGCTTAATAATAGGGCTACCAGGAGACTTAAGAAAACTAATAAACCAGAACATGAATAATTATTAAGATGAGGAAAAATATTCTAAAGGCAAGACCTTATAAAATAAACAGAAGGACAACTAAAAAATAGATGGTCAATACTCTCCTCTTGCTCCATGCACAAAGAGCACATAGAATAGAACATAAAACAACACCTCTTTTCTGAACCTCATTACTAGTAGGAAGCCTCTTATCGATGATTTTCCAAAGAACTAGAGATTTAGTTGGAGGAATGGAACTAGACCAAATTAACTCCCCCCAGTCACATGGAGAAGAAGAGAAAAAATCCCTAATAGTTTTCTTATTAAGAACACTGTTGTCCTCCATCCTCCAATTAGGAACATCAGGCAAATCGAAGAGCATCAAATGATTAATAGAATGTCAGGATGTCTACAAATATCCGGAGAATGATACCACCAACCATCAACAACAATAGAGGTAAGACTAGTTCTTTCAAGATAAGGCACCCTAGTAATAAAGGAAATGTGTTGGAGATCCCACATCGACTAGAGATAAGGACATTTCATAATATATAAGTGGGTGCAAACCTCATCTTATAAGCCGGTTTTATAAGGTTGAGTTAGGCTTAAAGTTCACTTCTCAATATGGTATCAGAGCCATTTAGAGTCTATCTTAACGAGTGTTTGTTTGGCTTATCAGACCATCTGTTATCAGGCCGCTATCGGACCACCCATAATATATAGTCTCACGCACGAGTTGGAAGGTCTTGGCGTCTGGGGGTGTGTTGGAAATCGCACATCGACTAGAGATAAAGACATTTCGTAGTATCTAAATGGGTGCAAACCTCACCTTATAAGTCGGTTTTGTAAGGCTGAGTTCACTTCTTAATAAAATGCATTTAGAAAAACACCATAAATCAGTTCAGAAAGTATTATCTAAACCAGTATCATAATATGCATTAATGCCAGGCCAAATAGACGAAGAATGATAAGAAGGAAACTTCAAATACTTAGACTTTAGGGCATAATAATAGACCAAGGCATATTACTGTAGGTAAAATCCCAAGCTAACCAAAGGAGAAGGAGATAGGCTTTGTTTTCCACCTGGAGATTAAGCACTTGCAAACCCCCATCCTGCTTAGAACTGCAACTAGGGTTCCATTTAACACTAACCAAACCAGCCTTATTAACATCCCAAATTTCTAATCCATATGTTAATATCTTTTAAAAGAATAAGATTCCATTCATAAATTTGAAAACTGTATTCCATAATAGCAGAAATAATAGTTAACTATATGGATCCTTCCCATCATGCTTAAACTTTTACCTTTCCAAGTGGCTAATTTATTTTTAACCTTATCAGCCAAAGGCTGAAAATAACGAGACTTAGGAGCACCAACAAAAATCGGAACACACCAAGATATTAAAAGGAATAGAACCCCTATTGCAGCCTAAAATAGTTTTAATTCTACCATTGAATGGAGAGTTATCAGCAGTGAAGAAAAGACTTTTGGAAACTTTCATCCATTGACCAGAAGAGGCACCGTATGCTTGTAAAAAGTCCATAAGTTTTATAAAAGACATACTGCCAGGGGGTCTTGGTGCCAAGATGTTTTGCATGCTAAGGAACCAAAAAAAATGTCTGTAAAATAAAACAGAATTGTCTTATTTGCTAATCATGATTTCTGCTTTTATTAGGTCAGGTTCATTCATACTACTTCCTGTTGCTCAATTTTTGCAGGATATTGAAGCAACAATTCATTGTGCAGAATGGCTTTCAATTATAGGTGGATCTAGCACTGGAGAACAGAGAATTAGGTAAGTTGATATCCATTACGAGCTCATTAAGTTTCTTTCTTCTATTACTATCCATTCAGCTCCATCATGGTAGTCTGTTCCTTTTGCTACTTGATGCTGTTCGACATTGGCTATGTATTTGTAAAAGTACCCAATAAGCTAATTAGCTCATTGAATTCTAACTGTTTGATAAAATTATCTGTTGACACAAATGATAAATATGGACATGTTTATATGATATTTTTTTAATAATTTTGTTTATTTATTAGAATATATTGAGGTAATTATAATCTTAGTGTTTGATTAATCTTAAAGTCCTATAAGGTTTTTTTTTGTATAGAGATTATTTTAATTATATTTTTTAGTTTCAATTACTATTTCTTTTGTCATATTAAGCATTTTACTATTAATTTTATATTATGTCTTAATGTTTTCCAACCAAATTTAAAATAAAATCAATTAACATACACTTAAGTAGATGCCATACTTTCATTTTGTTGGTTAATGTAATAGTTAAAATATCTTGAAATACAAAACTAAAATATTGTGATAAATACAATGCGATCACAAGCCTTGGGAGTGACTGCTTTTCTATAAATTTTCTAGCAGAATTTTCTATGCTATTAAATTATTGTATTTCATTGTTTCTAGTGAAATAAAAAATATATTTTCTTGAAGGGCCACGTTTTGGAATTGAAACACAACATGTCATTGCTATATATGTGCCAAGGTTAACTGAATTAGATATTCTGGATCTTTGGAAAATTGTGAGTTTCACTAAACTTTAAATCAGGTGTTGGTAAATTCTAAGATTGATTAAAATACGCAGACACTCCCAGATCCGTTCCACATTGATTGACAAGGAACTCAATGAGGAACAATGATGCCTGAAAAACAGGCATGAATAATAGATGTCAGTAGCATTCATGACAATGGATGAGCAGTTCTTTGATAAGACTGATCTGTGCTATTATTCTGTGGACATGTATTCTATTTTCTCGTGCTTTTCTTACATTTTCCTTCTCTGAATTCAATGCCATAATCCTAGTCTAGCTTTGTAGAAAAATATTATGAAGAATTTTAGGCAAATCTTTCACAGGCTCTTTCTATACTATCATATAATTCCCTTGTCTTGATAAAAGTTTACACTGAAGAGATGCTGATTTTTTTTCTTATCATGGTTTATGTGACCATTCTTCCTTGGTTCATGTATTGAAGGCGTGAAGATTCATTACCTATATTTAAGAGAAGACTCTTTGGTGGCGTGCTGGACTTCGCTTCTAGTGAGTTGCAGGTCCAGGTACATATTGTTTCCAATCTTGTTGATTTTTCCAGATGAACAGTTTCAATTTTCCCATTACAGTATATTTTGTCCTTTTTGTATTCTGATGTTTTTCCCCTCTCATTAATCTTGGTTATTAATGTTTATGCTCATCTAGAAAACAATTTCTCAACTTATGCCTACGCTTACTTACATAAATGTGTGAATCTACAAGAACACGAGAAATGCAATTATATATATTTCTTGTTTTTTGTTAAGAGAGGAAGAAAAACAGAAATAATGTCTACATTCAGATTTTCCTTACTGCAGACTCAAATTATTGCCATGGCTGCTGCTGGTGTTGCTTCCGAGGGTTTGTCTCCAAATGCTGCCAAGGCAGAGGCTGAGAACGCTACTCAGCTGTCTGTGTCTTTAGTAGAGAATGTCATTGTGATACTAATGCTTGTAGAGGATCATATAAGGTTACAAAGCAAGCAGTCATCTTCATCACGTGCTACAGATGGCTCTCCATCTCCCCTCTCTCTCTTTTATCCAGTGCATTATAACTTAACATCGGCACTCACAAGCCCAGAATCAGAAGTTAGGGGTGATCGCACACCAGCATCTGGCAACTCTGGGGGAGTCTCTCTTGACGTATGCATACAGTAATTTAAAAGTAAACGTGCAAGCATGCTATGTGTCATAAATACTGTAATTTGCATTTGCTCCACTGTTGTTCTTTTCATTCCTTAAAAATTCATACAATGGTTTCATACCATCCTGTTCTTTATAAGCCTTTTCTAAAATCAATAATTTTGAAATATTGCTTATTAAAGTTTCAATTTCTGTTTTTATTTTGCAATGCTTTATCTGTTTTCTCCACAAATATCCATCTTTTGGCAAGGCCCTTAAGATTAAGAATATTTTTTTTTCCGTTTCCTTCCCTACTTCTTTTTTATTTGCATTCTTGTTTATTTAATTTTTAATTTTTATAGCCATTCCCCCCATCCTCTCTCTCTCTCTCTCCTAGTCTTGCTATGTGCTTGTTCCTATAATGGTGTGACTGTCAAATTTTTAGGTCCTTTCTTCAATGGCTGATGCAAATGGTCAGATATCTACTTTAGTTATTGAGAAGCTCGCCGCAGCAGCTGCAGCTGATCCGTATGAGTCTGTTTCTTGTGCTTTTGTATCATATGGTTCTTGTGCTAAGGATTTAGCTATTGGGTGGAAATATAGAAGCCGTTTGTGGTACGGTGTTGGCCTTCCATCAAATACAGCTTCATTTGGTGGTGGTGGGAGTGGATGGGACTTTTGGAAGTCCATAGTGGAGAAAGATGCCAATGGCAACTGGCTTGAGCTTCCATTGGTGAAGAAGTCTGTAGCAATGCTGCAAGCGTTGTTGCTAGATGAGTCTGGGCAAGGTGGTGGTCTTGGTATAGGTGGAGGGTCAGGTACTGGAATGGGAGCAATGACTGCGTTATACCAGCTTTTAGACAGTGATCAGCCATTCTTGTGCATGCTTCGGATGGTTCTTCTATCAATGAGGGAAGACGATGATGGGATTGACAGTGAGATGCCTGAAGGAAGGAAACTGCAGTCAGAACTTTTGTGGAGGTAAAATAACATCTGTAATCATATTACTTCCAGCTCACTTGTTGATTCTTAGAGATAATTTTTCATTACCTGGAAAAGTTCCATTAAGGTTAACTTAGGTACATGACATTAGCTTGTTTTTCTACTTGGTCACCAATACTTAAAAAAATAAATAATGTTAGCAATTTGTATGAAACTTTAGCATTTCACGGTGCTTAAGATGTACTTTTTTCATTTCTACTTTGTAACTTTTGTGAAAAAATGTGTGGGCAGTAAGCAATAATTTTGGAATTACTTTTCTTGATTTCAGAAGGAAACAATACATTGGTATTTAAAGGAAAAACGAAATCCTAATAAAAGGAAATAAGTCTCAGACATAATAAATCAAGAGCAAATCTATCAAATATCCTAATCCCAATCCATTAATTTTAGGGATTTCTTACAAACAAATCTATATTATTATTCAATCAATCTATATTTATTGTACAGTAAATGTGCAATATTTATACCCATATTTCAACCCTCCCTCTCAAGCTGGGGAATAAATATCCACCATTCCCAATTTGGTTACGAAATTATGGAAGTTTGAGGTATTGAGTCCTTTTGGCAGCACATCAGCTGCCTGTTGCTTGGACTGAATGCATGACATGCATACTAAACCTTCTTCTAATTTTTCCTTAATGAAGTGTCTATCTATTTCTATATCTTTTATTCTATCATGTTAAATGGGATTATGCACAATGACTATCACAGTAGAGCTTCATGGGTCCCTCCAAATTCTTCAAGTCATCTAAGATAATTTTTAGCCATAATAACTCACATATAATAACTCACATAGTTGAAAGGAATAGAAAGAAATAGATGGAATGTATTTCTGATGTGTATTACAAATGTGATTACAGTCTCTATTTATAGACTGTTTTACAACCTAATCAAGGAAAGAAATAATAGGTAATGAAAGACAATTATAATAGTTGTTTAAAGCTATACAAACCAAACAAAATCAAATCACTAACAAATCTGTCCTAATAATCGATCCCATAGGTTTGAGTGTACCCTTTTGCAACCAACCTTGCTTTATATCGATCCAATGTGCCATTAGACTGATACTTCACTGTGTATATCCACCGACAACCCACTGTGATGTGATTCCAATAGCCACATAGAACAAGATTCTTGACATTTTTAGGAATCACCTTGAGCTGGAAAATATAGAGGCACTTTTCTTAGAGTTGGATCATGGTTCTAAGACAAGAACTCACCAATTACTAGTACCAAATCCCAAACTCATTTGGATGAACCAAATATTGTCAAATTGAATCAACAAAGGAATTAAAATTGAAAAGACCGAACAGAAATAAACCAATACTCAATTGAACCGAACAGAATTAAGAAACAAAACAGAATATAGGTGCTGGAAAATGGAAGAACCGAAACTAAAACAACTCAAAACACAAGGCAACATGAACAATTGAAGAAGAAGAAAGGAAGGAGAAGAGAATGCTCATGAAGATGGAAGGAGGATGGATGATCTCGCCACTAGAAGTGTGGAATGCTCCTAGATGAGAGTGACGCCGCCACTTGAGGACTCCATGGATCCATCAAGATAAGACTAGGGAAGAAGGCTCCAAAAGCTCTCCAAAGGTCACTCAAAATTTGAGTATAGTTTTCTTAGATTAATTCCAATCTGAATTTTACAAAGAGAGCACCTCTATATATAGCCTAAGGTGCTGAAAATGCAAGCTAAAACAATTCAAATTTCCCTCCCAAAGCTAGCTAAAACCGGCGCCTATTTCAAGCCATGAGGAAGGTGTGACTCCTTCCTTCACTTTGGCACCTCCTATTCTACTTCTACACCTATCTACTAACACACCCCCCTAAAGCTCCTAACTAAAGCCTAAAAGATGCTATAACAAAAGAGGTTTCTAAAGTTTCCCTCTAAGCACCTTCAACTAAAGAAACTACAAAAAGAGAAAATAAATGTCCTCTAGCTCCCAAAGCTTTGAACATGCTTCTTGTAATCCTTTGAGGTGGACTTTGACCTCCATGGGCGTCCTCCATTTGTGCCTCCACCTCTTCTTGAGCTTGATGAGTGGCCTCCATGTTCTCTTGAGCTTGATCTCCATCATACTCCCCGAGTTGGAGAGAATTCGACCACGAATTCTGGAGACCTACAGAAAAAGGAGTTAGATCGCTGACATTAAAAGTATGACTACCTAAGAATGTATCAGGCATATCTAACTCATAAGCATTGTCATTAATCCTCTTGAGGACTTGGAAAGGTCCATCCCCTCGAGGCATTAGTTTGGACTTCCTTTGAGTAGGAAAACGATCCTTCCTCAAGTGAAGCCAAAACCAATCGCCCTCATCAAACAACAATGCTTTTCTCCTTTTATTGGCAAGTTCAGCATACTTGCCAACCTTCTTCTCAATTCTCTTCTTGATGTCTTTATGCAAAGTTTTCACAAAAGAAGCCTTTTCATCCCCATCTTTGCACAAGACATCTTCAAGAAGGGGAATAGGAAGAAGATCAAGAGGTGTTAGGGGATTAAACCCATAGACCACCTCAAAAGGAGAATGGGAGTCTCTACAATCTCCCAAGTCTCATTCTTTTCTAATGCCTTCATTTCTTCATTCATGGCTCGAACCCAGTTCTCATCCTTTAAGGCTTCTTGTACTGATGTAGGGATTCTAATAGAATCAATAGCTGAAAGAAAACTCTGGTGCTGCATAGAAAGTTTTTCTATAGACACAAATTGAGATATAGGATATTTGGCAGAAGATCTTTTTTCTTTTCTCAAGGAAATAAGTAAATCATCTAGGTTAGTTTCATTTAAGGTGTCCTCAAAAGTCTCATACGTATGAGTTCTTACCTCGGTTCAGACAATTGAAGTTGCTGTTCGATCAGGACGGGTGGCAACTCAAGGTCCTTAGCTTCTTGAATACTCTCCCCCTGAAGCTGAGAACTAGGAAAGAAAGACTTTGTTTCATGAAAGGTGACATCTTTGGAAATATAAACTTTACGACTTTGAGGATGATAACATTTGTAGCCCTTTTTGTTGGGGGCATAACCGATGAAGACACGTTTGATGGCGCGAGGATCTAATTTACCTCGATATGGACTATGAACATGGACAAAAGCTGGACAACCAAAGACACGACACTGAAGACTAGGTAACATAGGAATAGAAGGATAAAATATGGTCATAAGCTGAATAAGAGTAACACCCTCTAGAACCCGTGAGGGTAATCTATTAATCAAATAAGTGGCAGTCAGGACGGCTTCCCCCTCAGTAAGATTTTGGAATTGACATTTGGAAAAGTAAAGCTCTAGTAACCTCAAGGAGATGACGATTTTTCCTTTCAGCAACCCCATTTTGTTGAGGAGTGTCCACACAGGTTAATTCATGAACAACTCCATTTTCCTGAAGGAACTTTGAAAGGTTCTGGTTCACATATTCTCTTCCATTATCAGAACGTAATCTCTTAATTGGACTTTCAAATTGTGTTTGAACCATTTTGTAAAAATTTACAAACAATTGAAAAACTGCAGACTTATATTTCATGAGGAATATTCAGGTAAGGCGAGTACAATCATCATTAAATGAAACAAACCATTTTGCACCCGAGATATTAGGAATAGATGAAGGTCCCCATACATCAGAATGAATAAGATCAAAAGGTTTTGAACTTCTATTATTATTCGAAGGAAAAGTTGTTCTATGGTGTTTAGCAAACTGGCAAACATCACAATGAAAAGACTCAACCGATAATTTTGTAAATAAAACAGGAAATAAGGATTTTAGGGTACTAAAAGGAGGATGTCCAAGACATCTGTGTTGAAGCCATATCTGAGAAGATGACCAAGATTCAGTGCCTTGCTGAAGGCTAGAAGTGTGTGCCTGTAGTTTAGCACACTTTTTAGTTTCTTCCTGCTGTAAGTAATATAACCTGCCCTGCTCTTTAGCAAGTCCAATTGTCTTCCCCATGGCAAGATCCTGAAAAACACAATGGGAAGGAAAAAATGTCACTGCACAATTTAAATCTTGGGTAATCTTATGAATAGACAAGAGATTATTAGATAGGTTGGGAACATGAAGCACATTTTTTAAAGGAAAGGAAGGTTGAAGGTGGATATTACCACGACCAGTAATGGGGGTATTGGAACCATTAGATACAGTAATATGTTGGTTATAAGATAAGGCATTGTAGGATGAAAAATAATTGGAATGAGGTGTCATATGATCAGTAGCACCAGAGTCTATAATCCAGATATTCTCAGTACCAGAAGCATTAAAGGATAAGAAACTAGAACTCTTACCACTCATGGTTAAAGAACAAGAGCTAGTCTTACTAAGAGAGTTCATGAGAGCTCGTAAACGTTCCAAATCTTCTTTGCTGAGTGAGGGGACCTCCTCTGCTATTTAGTACTTAGAGCTGAACTATCAACGGAGTTGCCCCCATCCAACATTACTGACCTCCGAGTTTCTTCCCCTCATTCAATGTGAAAAACCTCTGAGAGAAGGGAATTTTTCCTTTCCCAAAATCTGAATCCTAATTGGATCAAATTCAGGGTTCAATCCGGAAAGAAATTTAAATATGCGTACCCTTTCAAGAAATTGTGCTAGTGCAATAGAGTCATTTGTGCACTTCATCTTCAAATTTTGATATTGATCTAATTCGATCCATAAACTATTCAACATACCATAGTAGTTTGTTACTGAAAGGCTCCCTTGGCTGGTATGACATGCTGCAGTATCTGTTTTCATAGAGTATGTTTGACAAAGGTTTTCCCAAATCTCCTTAGCAGTGGAGAAAAACATACAATTTCGGCTAATCTCTGGCGTCATAGAATTCCATAACCAGGTCATGATAAGAGAGTCTTCATCGTCCCAGTCTTCATATTTAGAATTAGTTTTGGCTGGAGGGTTCCCTTCTAGGTGATTCAATTTCTTCCTTCCTTTGAGAGTAGCACGAACCAACTGGGCCCATTGTAGGTAGTTGTTTCCATCGAGACGATAGCTACTTTGCAACATCGGCAAATCATTGGAGCTAAGAGAGGTTGTATTGTTAGTCGACATTGGTAAGAGTTGATATTGGTTTGCACCCAATTTTTCCAGTTTCTGCCAGCAAATCAATTATATATTTTTTCTGAGATGTGAAAATTCCCTAATTAGAGTAGGCTAATTCAATCCCTAAAAAATACTTTAAACTTCCTAGCTCTTTTACTTCAAATTCTTGGACTATTTTATGTTTCAATTTTCCTTCTCTTTTTCATCATTTACAATCATTATAATATCATCAATATAAACTAGAATGTTTAGTAAACAAAGGTTGATTTCCTACACTTTGTTTGTAGCCAAACCCCTTCAAAGCTTTTGTGAATCTTCCAACCCAAGCTCTAGGGGACTGTTTCAGTTCTTACAAAGCCTATTGCAGTCTGCATACTTTGTTTTTTCTGTCTCCTTCAAACCCGGGTGTAATGTTCATGTAGATTTCTTCTTCTCATTCTTCATGAAGAAAAACATTTTTAACATCATAATGTAGAAGTTTCCAATCAAAGTGGGCAGCTAAGGACAAAAAAATCATTAAGTATTCCTTTTAGCAATTGGTGCAAAAGTCTCTTGGTAGTCTATTACATAAGCTTGAGTTTATCCCTTAGCGACCAACCTCACTTTGTACCTCTCAATAGACTCATCAACCTTATATTTTATTGTGAATACCTATTTGCAATCAAGAAAACTATTTTCTTTGGGTTTGTCAACAATTTCCCAAGTACTCTTCTTTTCCAATGTATCCATCTCCACTTTCATGGCATCTCTCTATTCTTTCTTTGTCAAAGCTTCAGTACCAGTGTTAGGGACAACAGAAAAATTCAAGCTAATAATGAACCTTTATTGGTTAGTCTATAATTTATCTTGAGAAACATATTTTGATAAAGGATAGAGAGGTTGTTTTTCACAATTTCTAGTACCTTTTCTAATGGCTATTGGCATATCAAGGTCATTTGGCTAGTTGAGAGTGTTCTCATTTTGTTCAACTATGTCTGTAGTTTTAGGTTTAGAACTTTGATTGGATTCATGGACTTTGCCACATCTCTGGAATGTTCTTCCTTCTTGTGTAGACATTGTTGAATCTTGGGAAATTTTAGGTACTAACTCTTGTGGCTGAATCTCTAATTGTTTCAGTATTTTCTGGTTGCAATTCAGTAGCATCAAGGATATTATCAGTTCAATATCTAATTCTGTGCTGGAATTAATTTGCTTAGCTGTAGGTTCATTTTTTGAGGCTTCAGTTGGAGCTTATGACAGAACAAAGGGTTCTAGGTGGTTATCAAAATCTTCTGAAAGAACTTCTTGGGAGCTAGCATTGTAGAAAAAAAAAATAGTTTCAATGAAGGTGAATCAATGGAGATATACAACTCTTTAGATGAAGGGCTATAACACTTGTAATCTTTTTGAGTTGCTGAATAACCAAGAAAGACACATCTAACAGCCCAAGGATCAAGTTTGTCTCTATTTTGGTTGTAGATACATACAAAAGTTGTGCACCTAAATATTCTAGGAATGAAGCCATTTGAGATCTTAAAGTGAGGGTAAAAATTTGTAGGGTTTTCAAGAGGGTTTTTGTTCTCTAATATATGTGAGGGAAACCTATTTATCATATATTCAGCACTGATGACAACTTCTCCCGAATAATTTGTTGGAACTTTCCCTTGAAAGAGAAATGCTGGGTGCTGTTAAGCAAGTGCCTATTTTTCCTCTGTCATTCCATTTTGTTGGGGTATATAGACACATGAAGAGTTATGAATAATTCCTTTGGATTGAGAATAAGTAGACACAACTTGGTTGAAATAGTCCCTAGCATTGTTAGTTCTAAATCTTTTGATGTTGACCCCAAATTGATTTTGAATCATTGAATGAAAAATGGGAATAACAGGGTTGATATCATATTTATGTTTAAGAAAATAGAGCCATGTAATTCTAGTGCAACCATCAATAAAGCTTGTCTTGTATCTTTCAATGGATTCGTCCGCCTTGTATTTTATAGTATATACCCATTTGCATCCTACAGGTTTTGTCCCATTTGGTAGAGTAACCACTTCCCAAGTACTATACTTTTCTAGTGCATCTATTTTCAAGACCATGTCCTGTTTCCATTTTTGTCCGTCAATGCCTCATACATAGAGGTAGGTGTTGTGGTAGTGTTTAGGCTTGTAAGGAAAGCTTTTATGAGTAGGTAAGTATTTAAAGGACAGGTAATTGGCCAAAGGGTATCGTGGCTTGTTGGTACATTTTTTAGTCTTTTTTTTCCTAAGGGCAATTGGAATGTCTAGGTTCTCTTAGGTTGGTGTCAATTTGGATTCAGGTTCTTGTGAAGTTGGGAATCAGAGATGGATTCACTAGAGATTACAAGATTAGGAAAAGAAGTTACCTCATGTAATGTTGGGTTGGATTGGATTGGATTCTAAAAGTTTGTCGAAACAAACCCTTTAGCACCCCCTAAGAGGCCAGCACTAATTGAAGCTATGGGTCACTGCAATTAAGAAAAAATTTCAATAAACAACGATGTTTAGAACTCATGAAGGGCAGTACGAGTATTTAGTTACGTCATTTGGATTAATAAATGCTCTCTCTACTTTCAAATCCTTAATGAAATAAGGAAGTAACCTCTCCAAGAAATCCTAATTATTCCCTATAATAAGAATTATCTTGTTCTCATCGATTTTATCTTATCTTTCCTTGCTTGATTGACTTTGGGGTCTAGTATTTAGCTTTATTTGTAGTGTAAAATAAACGTTAGTGAATTGTCCATTGTATCATCACACAGTGTACCATATTAATGCAATATCCTTCTATTCTAAGTCTATACAATTCTCTGCTCCTTGCTTACCTAAATTCTACAATTTCAACTGGTTAACGTTGTCTTATTTATTTAACTACTTATCCTTATATGACAGTGTTCTCTCACCTATTCTCAACATGCCGATTTCTGATGCTAAGAAACAAAGAGTCTTGGTAGCATGTTGTGTGCTTTATTCGGAGGTTAGCATTGACTCCGTTTAACATTTATATTCTCGGTTACTTTGTTATCCACAATATTTATCTTTTGTCTTTCTTTTGCCTACAATTGTTGTAGTCAGCATAATATACAATATTTGGGCAGGTATACCATGCTGTTAGCATAGACCGAAAGCCTCTTCGTAAAAAGTATGTTGAGGCTATCATACCACCATTTATTGCTATCCTAAGGAGATGGCGCCCTCTTTTGGCTGGAATTCATGAACTCGCGGCTGCTGATGGTTTAAACCCTCTCATGGTGGATGATCACGAACTTGCTGCTTATGATGAGTCATTTGAGGTAGTCAATTTACTTAGTTTATATGTGCACAAACTTAAACGGTCACAGATATGTGTGCATGCATTACGTATACACAATTGTGTACATGCAAACTACGCTTCTGAAAATATTTTTGAATTTATGTAGAGTACAAGAACTCATCTAATCATATAGATTAAGCTATACTTATTGTGATTAGTAGCTTTAGAATCACTGACACATGGGCTTTGGAAATTTTTTTTGGTACTAAGAAGACCAGTAGAAAAAAAAAAAACTTTTTTGGGATAAATGATGACCATGTACGATAACTTCCGAATTTGTGGAGGACACATTGAGCAATATAGGATCAAAGTCGAAGCTCTAGTACCATATAATTCTAGGAGAAGCAATTATTTTTGTTTTTCACCATTCATCAAAGTTTTGTACGAGTTTCTATATACAGAAACGGCTAAAAAGATTCTAATCACCTGGATTACAAAATAAATAAAGATAAGAAGAATAAGATCAAATCAATTTTGAAATTTTTGAACTTGATCTTAGCTACCTAAATCTTCTAGAATAAAGAATAATAAAATTGTTGGAAAGTTTCCTTAATTGTGGTCATCCATAGCACGCCTAAGTTTTGGCGATTTCTTAAATTGCAACCTCAACGGTGAAGTCCCACAACAATTACCAGTATGGTCAAATGAAAGTATAAAAGTGTAAGGCAAACTCTACCTTATAAACCAGTTTTAAAAGACCGAGTTTGACACAAACCAAATTCCAAGAGGCTTTTGTTTCGTACACCCTCTTATTTTGCTAGCTGCACCCACATAGTTTAAGTAGAAAGTCAAAAAATGTCCTTGCCATTTGGGTTTTATCATATTCATCTATCTTTCACCGTTAGACGTTGCATTGCTGCTAGAACTCGTCCCTAATCCACCACTTGACATAGACAGTGAGGACACATCGATACAATAAAATGTGCCATGCTTTCTCCCCAGGTCATCAGTAGGAACTTTGCCATGAATGAGGCTTCAGTAAAAGATTTTGAGGGTTGAATAGCTTTATTCCTTAAAGAAAAAGAAAATCTCCATAAAACTTCCCGCTTTGATAAACAAATGAATAAGCCTGCCTATAACCGAGTTTTCCATCCAAAGAATGTTTTCATCTACCTGGTCAGTGACCTCAAAAGTGGGTAGTACTGTATTGAGTATCTGATGTGCAATACTACCATATTTGCTGGAATCTGCCAAGTATTATTACTTGTGAAATCTGAAACCTTAGCTTTTAGAAGTGATTGAACTGTCTATCAATATTCATCGAATCAGCTACTGCTTTATTTAACCATTTATCAGTCCAAAATTTTCACCTGATTTGCCATTTCCAATTTACCACATTGTATTTTCCTTTACCAAATGAAAGCTATTTTTCAAACCTGCCCAGATAAAAGAGGATACAAAAGAAACCACCAAACAAGATGGCCTTGACACATGAGCTGCAAGAAAACTTTTGCCCATTCAGATTTCCCTTTTATTAGCTCTCTACCTAGTTTTGACATAGATGCTTCATTCATATCTTCTATATATCTTAATCATAGTCCTCCTTCCTTGTAAGGTCTACAAATAGTATCCCATGCTACAGAAGTTGCTTTAACCAAGGCAATATCACCATTTCAAATAAAATTTCTAAACCATCTCTCAATTGTTTTTAACAATGTTACAGGTCATCTATATTCATGAAAACTGAAGAAAAACATGCCATGTACCACAGACTTTGCCAGCATAAACCCTCCCATAGAGGAGGGTAAACAACCTTTCCATTTGGCTAGTTTTTCCTTAATTCTGTCTACAATTAGAATCAGATGACGCAACTTTGCTTGCCCTTAAAAATAGGTACACCAAGGTATAAAAAGGTAGTAAATTTGCTATTATTCATTGTCTGATCCGAGATCTTTTCATATCTATGTAAAACATCCATAATGGTTGGCCTGATTTTCCATTGTATTTCTTTGTTGTCACTCCAATAAAATCTGTACAAAATCCAAGTGATGTATTAATCAAGAACTCCTGCATGCATCTAATATTATATTCATTTATATGAATTTTGGTGCATTAACTTAATTATGCAGCTGACATTTCTTTCAGGCTTCTCTTGATCTGATAGCTCCAGCCTGGGCTGCTGCTTTTGCGTCTCCACCTGCTGCATTAGCATTGTCTATGATTGCAGCTGGTACTTCAGGTAGTGAAAATCATGCTCCTTCAACAAATCCCCAGCTTAGGCGTGAAACCTCATTACTAGAACGGAAACAAGCTAGGCTTCATACATTTTCAAGCTTTCAAAAACCTTCAACTATTCCTAACAAAACACCACCCATACCAAGGAGCAAAGCAGCAGCAAAAGATGCTGCTTTGGCAGCTGCTCGTGATGTCCAACGTTTTTCAAGAATTGGTTCTGGAAGAGGTTTGAGTGCTGTGGCAATGGCTACATCTGCACAGCGAAGGACTGCTAGTGATACGGAGCGGGTTCGCAGGTGGAATATTACTGAAGCAATGGGAGTTGCATGGATGGAATGTCTGCAGCCAGTTGATACAAAGTCGATATACGAGAAAGATTTCAATGCTTTGTCATATAAATTTATAGCTGTTCTTGTTGCCAGTTTTGCCCTAGCAAGGAATATGCAACGATCTGAGGTCCGTCTGCTAAATGTTACTATGGTTTTTAGATTATATCGAGATACTGTTGTTAAACATTTTTGTTGCCAGATGGACAGGCATGTACGTTCAGGTATAATATCTCGGCATCGTATCAACACTGGAATTCATGCATGGCGCAAACTTATTCGACAACTAATCGAGATGAGAAGTCTTTTTGGGCCTTTTGCAGATTATTTGTACAACCCAATTCGAGTATGTTATGATATAATTGTCCACGTTGTTGCTACCAACTGGCAGTCTTTGTTGCTACTCATCTTTTTCTGGCCTTAAATTATCTTTTGCAGAGTATATGAAAAACCTTTATAAAGATGTATATTGCTTGCTGTTCTTAGGTGTACATGCCTAAAAATTAAAAACCAAGAATTCAGAAAGAACTAGTGTAGGGGCTTTGGGCTTTAAAAAGGAGCTCGATAGCTCTTTTGAGCTGATGCTCCTATTTTTCTGTTTGTTTTTAATAATGGTTTAGTCACCACGGTGATTATTTTGTCTTTTTCACTAGGTTTTCTGGAAGCTAGATTTTATGGAAAGTTCTTCTAGGATGAGAAGATGTATGAGAAGAAACTATCGAGGGTCTGATCATTTAGGTTCTGCCGCCAATTATGAGGATTATTCAAGAGAGAATAGTGATCCGAGCACTCGAGTTTTATCTGCGGAAGCAATTACAATAGAAGGTATAAATGAAGACGAAGAACAGATGGAAACTGAAAATTTGGATGTTACAGTTGATGAAGTAGAGAATCAGCCAAAATTGTCGAAAGGAGCTGAGAAAAATGTACAAAAGTCTTCAGACTCCAGTGCAATTCAACCTGAAAGTGATGAGGATGTTGTTCAGAATTCTTCAGCCTTTGCACCTGGTTATGTTCCAAGTGAGCTTGATGAAAGAATTGTTATTGAGTTACCGTCAACAATGGTCCAGCCACTTCGCGTTGTACAGGGAACCTTCCAAGTAAGTTTCATGATCTAATTTTAAAACGATTCTGATGATATAGCAGATACGTAAAGATAATCTTTTGTGAGAACTGTGCCTATTACGTTTTGTAGCCATTTTGAGATTACTTATGGAATGAAGAGCGCTATTATTAGTAGAGAAGAAGAGCATAGTAGAAACTATATATATATATATATATATATGTAATTGGGAAAAATAACATACATTTTGGTTTTGGTGAACACCTGTAGTTTAGATAAAGTTCCATTTAATTGATGCGGAAAAAAAAAATCAAGAACTTACAAAGTGGGTTCATATTAGTTTTAAACTAGCTTCGTGTGTGCTCAGCATATTTCGCAATTAACAGTAGTTAGTCCGATGCTTTAGAAGTGGTTCATGTATTACATGCTAAAATGAATTTAATGATCATGGGAGTGTTTAGGAAGTTACATTGCTGATTCTAGTCCTAGGAAATCTTTACTCTCCACTAAATCTTTATTTATATATATATATATATATGTGTGTGTGTGTGTGTGTGTGTGGAGGATGGAGAGAACTTATTAATTGAAAGTCACCTTAATTGCAATTATTATTGACCCACCTTAATTGCAGCCTCTTTGGGCTACATAATTTCAAACTTCCAGGTTTACTTTTACTTTTAGGTATAAATAGAGCTTGAAAAGCTTAGATTATCCTTAATTTATAAGTTGGTTCCTACAACTGAGATTTACTTCTACAATTTATCTCTTTTCTAAGAAAGTAATTGTATAAATTGTAAATATTTTTTGTATAAATGATTAATTCAGAAAATTATTTCAGATTTCTTTCATCTGAAATTTATTTAGAATGAGAAAACATTACAAAGATTTGGGAGAATCGGGAATCCTCCTTAAAGTATTCACAAAAAACAAAATATCAAAGAATGCATAGATGGAATAGGGTTCCACAATCCTTCAACAGTTCTTCCAAGGAAACCAATTGAAAAATCATGTTATATACACCAAATTGAAGTCAAATAACTAATCCTACCCTTATCCGTACAAGTGTTGTGATATAGAAACTTTGATATATAAGATTCAAATTACCACATTTTTCCTTTTCAACTTCTTCCGAAGGGATGAAAGTTGTCTTAAAGATTTGGTCCATGGGCCGTGGACACATTCAGCACCAAAAGGGTTCCATAGAGAAGCAGTATCAGAACAGTGTAAGGATATTGTAGAATTAGTGGTTTTGAGCAATGCATGGGGGTTTGACACACGAGATAAAATCACAATTAATATACTCTGGCCCATGATACTTGTCTCTCATTTACCCTTATTATCATCATCTTTACTCTGGTTTTTGTAGCTTTTGGTTGCTTTCTACCATCAAATACATGGAAAATTGTAGATGAATTTGTTAATTTGGGCTGCTATTATTATTGTCGGAAAAATGGACTATGAATTTACAATTTATATTTCAACTGCACCAGTGTGAAATGCCATTGTCCTCTTGTAGGTGACTAGTAGGAGGATGAATTTTATAGTTGACAATATTGAGACGAACACCACGATGGACGGTTTGAAATTTGGTTATGAGACACGGGACCAAGAAAAGAACCGCAGCTGGTTGATATCTACTCTTCATCAAATATATAGTCGGAGGTGAATTCATTTTGTTGACTATATTAGTTTATTATTCTATTATAATTTATATGCACTTGTAATCGTTTTGATTCTTAATACATACGTATATATCTTACATATTTTAGGATATGAAAAAATTAGCACTTGTATATGTTATTGTTATTGTTAAATCTAATTATTCATTAGTTATTGCAGATTTGTTAATCATAGATGTTCAGATTCTAGAGAATTAGGATCATTGATCCCTGATTATTAGGCAATAATTTATGTTGAACTTAATGTTGTCTGTATGTCATTAATTGGTTCTTTTACAGATATCTTCTTAGGAGAAGTGCACTAGAGATATTTATGGTGGACAGTTCCAACTTCTTCTTTGACTTTGGGGTACTAATTCTTGAATATGCTCACTTTGTTTCCTTTCATATTTCAGCAACATAATCTTCTTGGATTTGTAACTATAATCAATCTTAATATACTTTTTAACATCATAATGATAAACGGATGATTGTTAATTCTTGCATACTTCCAATCCTTGAACTGATTTTCCCTACCAAAACTTCCTCTGCAGAGTAGAGAGGGGCGAAAAAATGCATATCAGGCAATTGTTCAAGCACGACCTTTGTATTTAAACAATATATATTTAGCTACTCAGGTATTATCCTTTTTTGTAAATTTTCATCTTCATAATTTTCCTTGCATCTGAGCTTAGGATAAAAATAATTTATATTTCAGAGGCCTGGACAACTTTTGAAAAGAACCCAACTTATGGAGCGTTGGGCAAGGTGGGAGGTAAGAAGTGTCTTAACTCTGAAGACGTTAGTGTGTTTGGATTTGCTTGGTTACGCTGGAAAGCAATCTTTTTTCTCAGATTAAGCTGGTTTATTCAAAAAGAAATTGTTTGAATTCAAGCACAAAAGTTGACGATTTGTTTTGTACTAAACATATATTCCTTGTTAGATATAGCATGTGTAACTTATGCTTGAATAATAAGGAGAAAAGAAATATTTTACTAATTACAGTCGTGATAATTACATTTTCAACTCCCCTATTTTTAACAATCATATTCTCTTAAAAAAAGTAAATAAAATTTACTGAAATGAATGTAGGGATGTTTTTCATAATTATTAGAGATATTAGGATACTTTTATCCCAATAATTTCCTATTTACAACACTCACTCTCATGTTGGTATGGATTTTCAAGCTGGTAATACAAGGTTAGGAAACAGAGAATGAGAGAAATGCTAAATTTCTGAAAATGTGATATTTTTTCATTGATTTTTCTTTTGAAAGGCCAAACATATTTTTCATTGATTTAAATAGAATTAGATACATTGTATATATACGGTACATAGCTCAGATACAGGATACTGAGAATAAACCTAACTGTAACTGACATAACTGTCTAACAAAAACTAACTGGACTAAGATAGCAATACCGTCTATGCCACTGTATTGGGTAGCAGCAGCAGAAGAGCTCTGGTATCTCTAACACAAACTTATGAAATTTGTCTTATTTCATTTTGTTGAAAATTTTTAATGTACTCTTTAACAACTAACAAGCCAAACATTTCTAATGTAATTTTGCTTACTAACATTTTATGGTGCCCTTCTGCAGATCAGTAATTTTGAGTATCTAATGCAACTCAATACATTGGCTGGGCGTAGTTATAATGATATAACTCAGGTGATCTTCGTTATTAACTCATTGCGTTCTATAATTAAACTCTTTAACTCTTATCTACATGTTATTTATTTTATCATTATGTATTTTTGGCAGTATCCAGTTTTCCCCTGGATTCTTTCTGATTACAGTTCAAAGAGCTTGGATCTTTCTAATCCTTCTTCTTACCGGGATCTTTCAAAGGTTATCATGAATGTTGCTTTGATGAGTTCAAGGGAAATTACTTAATATTTTAAATTTGATTTTTTTTTATATGATGCAGCCTATTGGAGCACTGAACCCAGATCGTCTTAAAAAATTTCAAGAGAGATACTCCAGCTTTGATGACCCAGTAATACCTAAATTCCACTATGGATCACACTACTCAAGTGCAGGAACAGTAGGTTTTTCACCCTTCTCTTTGATTTTTCCTCGGGTAGACTGTTGATGCTGGTCTTTGGTTTATTCTCTTATTTGAGAGTCAGGAAATTAGTGTTCTCGAGATGGTTGATTCAGATGGAGCTTAAGTGATTAACTTCGAGTTGATGTCAAGTTTATTTTTTTGCATTAATTCCCAATTTCAAATTTTCAAATGTCTTCGACTAAGTTTCACCTATCCTGAACTACACTCAATTAATAAAACTTGAATAATTTTTGGCTGCATTAGGGGAGTATGTTGGAAGCATCAAGTGTACAATCATCTGAACTTATGTAGATTTTTTAGCCAGGATGCTTTAAATTGTCAATCATGTTAAGATCAAACAAAATGGCTTCCAAGTGATACCAATCCAATTATGAATTCTTAAGATATTAAAATTAGGTTGGTTTACATTCAAGTATTGTCAACAAAGTCATGATACAGAAAGGCATCTCACAAAATGTGATTAAAGTAAACTTGTGCACTTTAATGTTATGCTATTTTATTTATTTATATTTCCTGTTTGTTGGCATACTATTAACATACCCCACTGTTAAAAAGGCTTCTTGCATGCAAAAGTATGGGGAAAGGTCATACATGCAAAGAGGCTGTTTCTCAAGGGTTTTGTTAGCATCTGTGTTTATTTTTGGCTTCTGCATTCAATTTTCCATTTCCTTGCTGAGTCGTAGAATAAATCAAAATCATGATGATTTTCCTCAGTTCTTCTAAAGTAGCAACAGAAGCAATCACCCAGTATGCGACAGCATTTAATATGGTTGCATTTTAGTAGCTGATTTTTGCATTAGTTAATGGTTATTATCTTTTACAGGTTTTGTATTATCTTGTTAGGGTTGAACCATTCACTACTCTTGCAATCAAACTTCAAGGTGGAAAATTTGATCATGCAGATCGAATGTTTTCTGATATTTCTGCTACTTGGAATGGAGTTCTTGAGGACATGAGTGATGTGAAGGAATTGGTATATATTTACTAACTTATGACAGAAATATTGGTTTTCTTGAATGCTTTTACAATAAATTTCTTTGTACTTGTGTATTAAAGACTTATAGTTGTCCTTGGAGGACTTCAATGTTTTTAGTTCTTATATTTTTAAATGCTTACCATGGTTTTCTTGAAACTTATATTTGGCTTTTTTTCCCTCTTTTAATCTCAACTTAGGTTCCTGAGCTATTTTACCTCCCTGAGGTCCTCACGAATGAAAATTCAATTGATTTTGGCACAACACAATTGGGAGGAAAGCTTGGTATACTCATTGAGATTTTCTCCATTTCCTTTTCAAGAAGACATTCTAATTACATATATCTGCATAATAAACTTATTACCTCTGATTGAGAAGTACTTTTGTCATACAGATACTGTAAAACTTCCTGCTTGGGCTGAGAATCCAGTTGATTTTGTGCACAAGCATAGGATGGCTCTCGAGAGTGAATATGTATCTTCTCATTTGCATGAGTGGATTGATCTCATATTTGGGTAGGTTTTCTTCGTACTTTCCTTTTTCTCCATATTCTTTTGGCTTTCAAGCCTAGTTCAAAGCTTCCTTTTGTTTATTCATGAGTTTTGTTTTTCTAGCATTTCAATGTAGATATCTATAGCATTCCTTTTTAAATTTCCACTTTATTTCAGTCCCTTGACAACTTACTTATGGTTACATTAAATGGATTTAACCATACAGGTATAAGCAACAGGGCAAAGAGGCTATTGCAGCAAATAATGTTTTCTTTTACATTACTTATGGAGGGACCGTGGATATTGATAAAATATCTGACCCAGTATGTCTCCGTTGCATCTTCGTATTTTCAATTCATTATATAACATGCAATTCCAACTCCCTGAAACAAAAGATGAAAATATCCTTATTAATTGTCGTATGAGAAGTACCTTTTTGGCTAAAGGATTAAAGTACAAGTTATTTATAGTTTTGTTTGTCACTTGTATATGTGTTTGTTTCCATAACTTAATACAGGAAATTATCTGCTTAAGCTTGATAAACAACGCAATCCTTTTTTTGTTGGTTAGCTGTCAGTTTGTGAATATAAATTTCCCTTGTGACCAAATACAAAATGCAGAGAAACTGAGGAAAATAGAAAATGAGATGGGGAAAAAATCGCTTTCTACTTTTTGGTTAAAATTTGAGATGGAAAAAGAATCCCTTGTGCCATCCTATCTTTTTTTTAATCAAAAGGAAATAATTCTATTGCATAACTTTAAAAAAAAAAAAACGAGTGCTGAGGACTCATTATGTCGGTTGTCATCCCAACTGTGTTTGCATCACAAAAAACATCTATGCTACACCTCTGAATATCATAGATAAAAAAGAGGAAAATACAAAAAAAAAAACAATGGAAGGACTGTACAGGCCATTACTATCTATACGTGAATGAATTAGGAAAATTTTATGCTCCAATATTTTTTATGTGTGGAGTACATTATTACAAAACATTTACAAAAGTCCATAATAAAAGCATCAGACCTCAAAAAATAACTTATCCATGATTTCTGTAACTTTTTACTTTCTACAATGACATGTAAAGGTGCAACAGCATGCCACACAAGATCAGATTGCTTATTTTGGACAAACACCGTCCCAACTTTTGACTATTCCACACTTGAAGAAGAAGCCATTATCAGAAGTTCTTCATTTGCAGGTAACTTTGATTGCATTGGTTTGACAGTGACACCTTTATTGATTACTTCTTTCTCAGTAAGCATCTAGTACGCCTCCCTGTCTTGTTACCCGTGTTTTATTTTGGCTTTCTTCAATGTCTAGATTTACATACAGAAGTCATCAAGCTAATTGATAATTCATTATTAGCCATTAGCCATGCATGGATAATGGCTGTTTTTCTTTATTTTGGTTTGCAATATGAAGAGAAAAATGTATATTTCTTTTTACTATTTTTTTTATAACTCGCTATTTCTAAACTCTTTCAGGAAAAAATCCCTAACACGACCAAATCCATACTCTGCCCCATTTCTTATATTTGACTTACCATTGACTTTGATTCCATTAAGTATTTCCCGATAAAAAAGGTCACTTATTTTTCTTTGTTAAATATTCCATTTGTTTCATTATTTGTTTCTTTAAGACAATGCATATATCTTAAGGAAATTAGTTACTACATAAATTACTATGATAAAATTATTTAAGGTAGCTACTAGAAACCATGTACTAAGTGCATAACTTAAGTTTGATTAAACAGATTTAGAAAAAAAAAATTATCTGAGTAACGGACAAAAGTATTCTAATATACTCCAGCCACCATTTATAAAAAACTAACTAAAAAAACCTTGAACCTGAGATCAGTAACTCTCCATCCTATCTGTGAAGATCAGTATGAACCCTTCTTCTCCCCTCCCTAGAAGCAGAAAGAGAAAAAAAATAAATTGAACCTGGATTAGACACTACCTACCTAGTTAGAAAGAAAGCCCCATTTATCTGTTTCGTGTACTTCCGACTATTTTTTTCATTTGTATGTTATGTGGCTCCTTAGTAGATTTTATGTATATACAAGGTGTCTCCTCTGTTTTAAGAATTGTTCAAAACCTGTGATGAAATGCTTCGAAGTGCTCTCCTATTGTTTCATGCTCGCTCAACTGCCAATGATCAATGCATGTGATTATAATGATAATGCATATATTTCTTTGTATATCAGACAATATTCCGCAACCCAAAAGCAGTTAAGTCATATGTCATTCCATCCCCTGAACACTGCAATTTACCAGCAGCTGCTATCCACGCGTCTTCAGATATGGTTGTGGTTGTTGATTTGAATGCACCAGCAGCTCATGTTGCACAGCACAAGTGGCAACCCAATACACCTGATGGGCAGGGTACACCATTCCTCTTTCACCATGGAAAGGCTACAACAGGTTCTGCTGGTGGGATTATACGCATGTTAAAAGGTCCTGCTGGGACTGGAGAAGAGTGGCAATATCCCCAAGCATTGGCTTTTGCTGTATCTGGAATTAGAAGCCAAGCTATTGTCTCTATAACATGTGACAAAGAAATTATTACTGGTAAATCTAGACGAGCTAGGATTATTAAAATATGCTGCCACTAGTAGAATGTGAAAAAATTATTGCTGGTAATTAATCTCTTATATGAGAAGTGAGCTTAAAATAATAACCATTGCCATTAGCGTGGATTTATAATTTTCCTGGAAACATAGATAATATAACTCATCAATTTAAGGATTTTTCTCAAGGGGGTTTACAAGGGGGGGTTTCGGGACGTTAACAGTACTTATATAGCATTTGGTATACCTATGTTCTAGTATTTCTTAGAAAAGACAAATTTGTACGTGACATTGCAGCTATTAGTTAACACCCATTTTGTTCAGTACAAGGGAAAATTTGTTATTTGGAAAAGATTTAGGCATAAGAATAAGGAGAATAAAACTATATAGATGTAAAAATTAAATAGTTCCAACCTCTTTCAGGCATTTGCTGGAAAATACTCACTAGTTGAGGCAGCAGCGAAACAATGTAGAGAAATCATAGCAGCGACCTGTATATTTAATTTATCCAGGTCTTTAAATATATACTTCAATTAAGCAGGCTTTTCTAGTAAGTTCGATTGATCTTTGTGGGTGGGACTGGTCTTCAACATATGGTTATAATATCCAAAACCATTATAAACTCTGGGCTGAACAAGAGAAATCTTATTTCTTGAATGTTGTCTTTTTGTTTTTTAAAATACTTTTTCTTCCCCCTCCCAGATCTTAAACTTCATCTAAGAAACTTGAACTACATTTGTAGTAGCTACTTTTTAAACTGCCTGGGTCTTTCACTTTAACTTGACAATTGGACTTCTGATTAGGTGGGCATGCTGATAATAGCATTAGGTTAATATCCTCAGATGGAGCTAAAACCTTGGAAACAGCCTATGCGCACTGTGCTCCTGTAACTTGCGTTGGTCTTTCACCGAATAGTGACTACCTGGTGACTGGATCCCGAGATACAACAGTACTACTCTGGAGAATAAAAAGGGCACTTGCATCGCATTCAAGTGTCACATCAGAATCTTCTACTGGGACTGGCACTGGCACGCTGCCTTCAACCAGCAGTAGTTCTTCATCACATCTGTTGATAGAAAAGAATCGTAGACGCCGTATTGAGGGCCCTATACAGGTACTTAGGGGGCATGACAGTGAAATACTCAGTTGTTGTGTTAACTCAGATCTTCGAATGGTTGTTTCATGCTCCCACTCATCGGATGTTCTCCTACACTCTATAAGAAAGGGACGTTTAATCAGAAGGCTGGATGGTGTGGTGGCTCACACTGTCTCTCTTTCCTCTGAAGGGGTTGTCGTTGTGTGGAATGAATCGAAGCATATTCTCAGTACCTTTACTCTTAATGGTATTCTGATTGCAAAAACAGAATTATCTTTCTCTAGCAGCATTAGTTGCATGGAAATTTCTCTTGATGGAAGGAGTGCTTTGATTGGAATTAATTCTCAAGAAAATGGTGGAGCCTACAACAGTTGGAATTCGCAATCGAGTAAGTCGGGTACTGAAGATTTTTATTCAGACTCAGAAGAAACTCAAGATAGCAACACAATAAATGCTCCATCACCTTCAATTTGCTTCCTGAATTTGCACACTTTGGAGGTACAATATTAAGATGATTAAATTGAGCTGTCAAAAAAATATCAGATCTTTTATTTCTCATCAAACTGTTCTTTATGTGCCTTCAAACTTCCTCAATATTCACATACTATAAGAAAATACTCAGTAAGAACCGCATTCTGGTTCTCTCAAACATCATGAGTCCTGTTGCCTTCCTTCCTACTATGCATATCCTTGTGACTGTTTTTTAATGCTAAGCACTCTACCATACTATCTTGTGTAGGTGTTTCATGTGTTGAAGCTGAAAGAAGGACAGGATATCACAGCTCTTGCTCTAAATAAGGATAACACAAATCTTTTGGTTTCAACTTTGGATAAACAATTGATTATTTTTACTGATCCAACTGTAAGTTAAATCACTCTTGATAAGGATCATTGTCAAATATCAATCATTGCTTACGCTTTACAAGTGAATACTGCTTTTAAATATTCCGTGAGTCTAGGCAATGATTTTTTTTCTCTGATCCTTGTAAATTGCATAAAAGCATAAACGTTTGATGTTTCACCTGCAATCTAGTTTCATAATAAAATAATCACATTTGCACATTATTTGGAGTTTTACAATTTACACATGTGCAGTGTGATAGTTTTTGATATTTTTATGTGCCTGTTGGACTGAATGCACGCAAATGGTTGGTAATTCTCGTTGCTTATTGCTTCTTGCAGTTGAGCTTGAAAGTGGTCGATCAAATGCTCAAGCTTGGTTGGGAAGGTGATGGGCTTAAGCACCTCATAAAATGATAAGCTTTTAGGGCATACAAAAGTTGATTACATGGTCTTTTATACGCATAACTATTAGGAAAATATAATGGAGTTATAATACTCCTGTTTGTAAGCATTATCGTTGCATATCTTCAGAAACATCTTGTAACATATGTAACGACCAACTCTGACCAGTTACCACCATAGTGGTTAGGTTACTAATTTTAGCATAGTGTTATTTTGCTCTCACATTTGAGCTCAAATATTAATATCTGACGAGCTTTGACTGAGGTTAGAGTCATTACAGTTTTGTTCTCTGCTTTTTACTATGGTTAATGGTACCACTTTTTTCAACCAATACTTTTCGCATGTAAAAACCTGCCTTAAAATATTTTGTTTATATTAATAAAAATATAACAGTGGTTAGTAAGTTATCCTTGATATTGATTGTGATGGCAACATAGTTGGAAGGCAAACAATATAGTGATGTCTTAGCACACTCATTTCTTTTAAAAAAACTTTGTTCATTTTCCTTTTGTTGTTTTAGATTTATATACAACAAAAGTCAAATTATATACCTTGAATTAAGAGCAGATCAGAAAAATGAATATATTATTTTTAATAACTAAGGAGGGTTAGTCTTTGACAATGTGACAAATGAAGATTCAAATACATATTATGAAGGGTGCCCACATTTATGATTTCATTATTGTGTTATGAAATTAGTCAGTCAGCGTCTTATTAGTACAGCCATATTTATGTTTGGTGAGATATCATTATTAATTTTATTAGTTATTACTTTTTTAAGAAATAAAGTTTTCATTTTTTGTTCCACATCATTTCACATAATCTTGTATATATTTTTTTATCTTATTTTAATGTGTTACATATAATTGATGGATCCATATGATATCTTAGTTTCACAGTGATGCTTGTCACGTCACAATTTAAAAAATACAACTAGGTCCTACAAAATTACCATGAAGAACAAAAAAACATTTATATTGATTTTAAGAATTAAAATAAATAAACAAAGTTAGTTAGAGGCACCAAAGAAATTTCACAACTAAATAAATAAATAAGATTAAGTCACAAAGTACAAAGGGAATTTTACAACAATTCTTTATAATTTATAAATCTTGAAATGTTAGTTATGGTAATAATAATTATGTTAATTCTTTCTAGTTAGAGGTGTTAGATTTTTTAGTTTCTTCTTACATGGAGAATAAGTATAAATGTGTATATTTTTTAATTACAAAGGAGTTAAATTAAAGTTATGTGGAGTACTAGTATGGTCGGAGACATTGACTTTATAAAGTTTACTTTGAATTATTTGATTAATTTTTAAAGGGAGTTATGACTTGTCAATCTGGACTCCTATTATAGAAAATTTAAGTAATTTTAAAGAATATTTTGATCAGTTATAGATATTAAATTTGGTGATGATGTATTGAGATCATTCTTGTTGTTAACTCTACCTGGTTTTTGAAACATGTTTTTATGATTATTGTTGCCCCAAATGGTGATATATTACTTATTTTTTATCAGATGAGCATGTATTATTCTCAATTTATAGTGTTCAATCATATAAGTTAGAGCTTCTTAAAAAAAAATCTTTTTATAATGATGCATACAATAGATTAATCTTTTATTAAAAAAAATATAGAAAAACTTTTTTTTTTCTCTTTAGTTCTTAATTTTGTTTTATTTGAAAAAACACCTTTGGTACACAATTTTTCATTCTCACTCTCAATGGTTTGAATCGTTTGATATCCACCAGTTTTACTTAGATCTCCCATATACTTCCCACTCTAACAATTTTTTTTGTAAGAAAATAGATGTTGTAGTTGTTATTGAAATTCAATTATGTGTAATTATTAACTATTTTCTATAATTACTTGACATTTTTTTTTTACACTCTATTTTAAGATTATGCAAATTTCTTACTTGATATCTAATATTAAAGAAAAAAAATGTGTATTCGCTTGACATTAAAATATTTAATTAATATTTGGAGAATAAGAGCAATCACAGGTATACCACTAAAAAAAAATCATAAAACAATAACTAAATTTAGAGACAAAAAATAATTAGTCATTATAAATTGATACTATTTTAGAGACTAAAAAACTATTTGTATCTAAAGTGATTTCTATTATTAATAAAAAATTATAAAGTAGTTTCTAAATTGGTATCTAAATTAGCTACTAAGGTTTTAACTATTAATATTTTAGATTCTAAATTAATCTTTAGAAGACTAATAGAAACTAATTTAGAATATAAAGTAGTTAGTAGCTAATGTTAGATACTAATTTAGAAAGTACTTCATAAATTTTAATTAATAATATAAACCATTTTATATAACAATTTTATAAAATAATATATAATTTAATCAATATAATAATCAATTATTTTAGTATTTAAAAATAATTTTTATTTAATGATTTTCTTGTAGTGTACCCACTAGAGAATGAAAAACAAATTTCATACCTAATAAATATAAGGATGAAGATGAATGTGAATTTTTATTGAAAGAATAATAACGAGTATAGTCAAACCTACACCTACCCACTCAGTTGTCATCCTAATTATGCCTATACATATTTGTGTCATTTTTTCACTGGCTTACATTGTCATGTTATTCGCTTATATGCAAACATTCACATTTATATAATACACTTGATTTAAATTTGTGACAAATATCCTTCAATGCATTTACATTTTTAATCTTCAAAGTTTTCTAAAAGAGTATTAAATATTACTGAATTTATAAGTAATCAATGCTAACTGTATTTTTGGATTTTATGTTCAAATTTATACACCTACGCAAGGTTATCAGAATAAGAGTCTAAATAGACTAGTGGAAGATCAATAAACTCGATTTATAAAATTAACTCGCAGACTCATAAGAGTCTTTATAAAAATTCAATAAAAAATATATTCGTATACCAATTTCATATAAAAATTCAATATAAAATATATTCATATACTAATTTCATAATATTAAATGCATTTTTAAAGCATAATTACATTTCACTTTAGCCGTTTAACCAATTCCACATTTGAGCAGTAATTCCACAATTTTATTGAACTAAAACACCAAAATCAAAATAATAAAAAATAATTTTATCCTAATCTGATTTCAAAAAAAAATGTAACCCAATGACTTAAACATCATTTTTCAAACAAAATCTGACCCAATAACTTAAAAATCACTTTTTATGATAAGCCCCAATCAATAAATCCTAAAATTAAAATTTCTGAATCCCTAAAACTCATAGTCGCACACCGCAACAACACAACCCAACTAAACGGGTAGCGAAGATGAGGCACGTGCGATGATGTTATATCCTAAAGTTTTGAGATTTGATTAATATTATTGTTGGGTTGTTAAGATTTATTAGTAAATATTACGATTTTATCATTTATTTAATTAGTTAGGATTTTATTAGGATTTTATCATTTATTTAATTAGTTAGAATTTGATTAGGATTTTATAATCTTTAGTATTCTATAAATAGAGTATTGAACTATTATTTGAGATATGAATAATATATGCAGTTTGTTTCCTTTTCTCAATTCTCTATCATTGTTCCTGTTCTTCGTATAATCGGAAGTCACCTAAAGGTTCCCTTTGTCAAGCCTAATGTTCTTTGAAATCTCTTACGAGAGGACCTAAACGCTTCTACACACGATCGTTCATATCAGATGAGCTACAGCAATGCCAGGCGCGATGACGCGATCTGAGAGATTTGAGATGCGATGTGCGACGAGCAATGATGAAGTGAAACACGCAGAAAGACGAACTCGTTGATTTGATCTCCAACTCGAGATTTTGTTCCAAGTTCAACGAATCTATTTTGCACCAAGTTCAACGAATCTACCTGAGTCATTTTTTAATTTTCCAAAAAACAAGTTTACTAACGAAGTAACTCTTGAGTCACCACTGGACTCTTAACCTTGAACGGGTTTAAGAGTGAATATATAAGTTTGATAACCTTGCACCTACGTACAAACATACAAATGATACATAAATTTTAACTGTCTAATTTATTCTCCAAGTATTAAAATATGTTTTCATATTTAATACATGGACATAAAACATCAAAAAAATTACTTGCAAATGTCTAATTTATTAAGATTTGGTAATCATATTCAATTCAATGACGCTATGTATAATTGTTTAATATTAAATTTATTAAAATTTTATATTTATATTCAATTCATTCATTAAATTTTTACTAAATAACATTGAAGTTTTTACTGCATATTTATTGAATTTTATAAATGGTTGATGTATTGCTTTTGTAAAATACTCAAACAAACCATTTACCTATAGGTAAATTTAGTACAAAATCTCCAAAAATATGAACAAGACAAAAATTATGATTATTTTCAAGAAAAAAATTTATTAAGTGTTGACCTATGATAAGAAAGTTGTGTTTTTTCATTCATGTTGTTTTAATTTTATTGAGATTTGTTGTTCCTACCGGTTGACCACATTGTGCTTCGAGCGTAGCTAAGACTCGCGTATCAAGGACTCCCTCGTCTTTGTTCCAAATCTCCTCCCTGAGCCACTGTGAGTACCTGAAACAGAGAGAACAAAGGGGCGCTCTCGCGGCCGTTTGCACTCTGACGATCAAGTCAACTAGCGAGAAACATCAAAGAACACACCTCCGTATCGGAGCACCGCGAATGGATGCTCTGAAGGTGGTTGAATAACTGAGTAACTGATTTCTCTCTAATTGCCTGTGTGTACAGTGGGTTCGCGAGCAAGCAACTAAAGTGTGTGTGTAAAACTGAGTCTCTCCCATGTGTCAAACGTCTAAAGCCTCTTTTAAACGTCTAAAGCATTCAAAGCGTCTTAAAACGCATTTAAAGCGTCTTAAAGCGCATTTAAGGCGTTTAAAAACGTTCAACGCGTTTAAAACGTTTAAAGCATTTAAAGCGTTTAAAGTGCTTTAAAGTGTTTGAAACGTAAACTGAATAACAATGTACCTTAGCAAACTTTCAGGAGAACTTATATACCTTGATGTTTCAATGCTTACTGCCATGTGTTCTTCTGACTTGATCGCTATTCTACGTGGAGGGCCTTACAGCGCCGTAACCCAACTTAGGGATATTCCATCGTGTAAGTCCTTCTTCCTCGAAGTGCATCTGGCGCAAAGGGTGACTTTCTGGGTGCCTACTCATGCGCCCCAGCCTCTAGTCACTCGCCCTGGGAGTGTATCTACCTTCCTCTCGTACCACGCACATGGTTCGCCCCCGGGGCGTGGCCCTCTCATGGGTCGTATCTGGCCCAGGGGTCTCCAAGAGGTGGTGTGGGTACTTCACAAGTCAGGTTACTCCTCACTGGTACTGGGAATATGGCCTTGAAGCCACCTTTCTCTTCTCTTTATTACTGTTATGAGGTATTGAGGCCCCTCGTGGTGTCGCCCCCTCCATGGTCTTTCCTACCAGTGGGTATCGGGGGTGATACCGTCGATGCCTTAACCTGGCGACGCCTCATCCTGGCGACGCCTTAAACAGTCAACCTGTTGACTTTCCTCCCTAGGCTCCCTTGATGGGTCCCACCATATGTTTGACTTTGGTTTTGACTTTGACTTTGACTGACTTTGATCAACGCCCGGGGACGGGACGGTACATTTGTTATTTTTTTAATTTTCTTATTTATATTAATACTATGTTTTGTATTTTTAAAAGTTTCGTAACAATCAAAAAGTGGTATAACACTACAAGAAAATCATGAAATAAAAACCAATTTTTAGAGACCAAAATAATTAGTTGTAATAGTAACTAAATTAGATACCATTTGAGAAACTAAAAAAAAGTTTGGTTTCTAAATTAGTTTATATTATTGTTAAGTAGTTTGTAATTGGTATCTAATTAGCAATCAAGGTTTTAACTACCAATTATTTAGTTTCTAAATTTGGTAGCAAAAACCTTGGTTGCTAATTAGATACCAATTTAGAAACTATTTAACAATAATAGAAACTAATTTAGAAACCAAATTTTTTTTTAGTTTCTAAAATGGTCTCTAATTTAGTTACTATTGCAACTAATTATTTTCGTCTCTTAAATTTGGTTTCTATTTCATGATTTTCTTGTAGTGTAATGAGGTGGGGTGTAGGAGTAAACACAAAAAGATGTTATATGATGACATTGATTATATTTCTCAATCAACCTTAGTCTCGGTATTTTATCTACAAGGAATTGAAAAGGATGTGAATATCTATTGTGAAAGGAAAAGAGAGTATGGTAGGAAGGATTACATTTTTTATATATAAAAGGAACGTTTTCATGCTTTCCTACTTCTCTCTCTTTTCCCAATTCAGATTTTGTCCTAAAACTTCAAAATTGATCATGACCAAGCTTATATAAATAATTCTAAAAAGGAAAAAATTACTACCAATATCTAATTCACGTTTCCTTATAAAATTAAAATATTAATTTTTGTTAATATTTTTGACAAGCAACCAACTCAATTGTAGTACAAATGATAAGAGGGGTTGTTGTATCCATAGAAACTAAAGATAACTGGAATAATAATGTATTTCAAAGTGCAGTAAGGATATAATGATTTTTTATTTGCATAGGTGATATTTAGTAAGTATTCAGATCATATAAATAGCGAGATTGAAACTATATGCAAAAAGGAGAAGTTTAGATATTCAGAACTAATGTTGGGATTGAATCACTTTGTAAATCTCTTTGTTATTTTTACTTACAAAATGTTTTTTTCTTCAGGTTCATTGTTCCTTATGACCAAAACAAGTTAATCCCTTAATCATGGTTATCTAGAACAACACACTGTCATAATCAATTTCTTGACTTACATTTAGCTTGTTTTTACATTAGGATGGAACAGTTCAAGCCAAATACTCAATTTCGTTCCCAGACATTGACATACTTGGTTGATTTGAAAGAAATCAGAAAATGAATGTGTTTCCCAACATCATTCAAGTTATAAAGGCATGGATGATGATTTCCCACATATCAAACATTAAGAATTCAATCAAATCATATGAATCGAATTTAAACAAGCATTCATAAATAACAATAACTTAAGAAATATTACATTGTTTTCCAATCCCAACAAGATAAATTTAGCTACTCATGATAAAGTTTACATAGAAACTCATGCATGAGAAACTTGTAACAAAGGACATGGAGTCTTGAATGTTGCTTGCCAATTGAGGTTGTTCCCTTCTGCCTTCAGTACACCTTCATTTCAACCTCCCAATTATGAATCAGGACCTCTCTATTTATAGAGTTTTAATGATGAGTTCCTTCAGATTGGTCATTTGCTCAACGGATTAGCTTCTTTCACCTTGAAGAAACCTTTTGACTCAAAGCCTATTTTGAGCTCAACAAAATCCTAAGTTTCTTAATCCTTGAAGGATTTGCTTTAAGCTTGACCCAGAGAAATCATCTTTCTTAAACATGGAGAAATCTTTGAATCTACTCCAAGCTCAAGCGAATTAAACTTTTCCTGATCTTGAAGAAACCATTTTCGCTTTGGATTAGCTTTAAGTCACACCTCATCGAAATTAGAATTTCTTGTACTTAAAGGACTTTATTCGCTCAGAGCCTCTCAAAGTCGCTCAACCTCCCAAACTCTATAATTTTGATCCTTCCTTAGCATAAATTCGGTCATTTATTCCTCGGTGCTCAACGCTTGGAGGTTCTCTTTGTTTATTATTTTCTATTACCAATTCACTTAGCCTTGGATACTTACACTATGTGAATTGTTCATTCTACTATTTCTTTATTTTGTTGTTGTTTTTCTTCCTTTTTCTGCAAGTTTCCATCAACTTCTGCATACCTTTATCCCCTTTGGGGTCAAGCAAAAATTTTGGAGGGAAGAAATTACTTTCCTAATATTTTACACACAATTTGTTCATTTTCTATCCCTAATTTGATATAAAAATCAAGATCATTTGATACTTATAACTTGTGTCCCTGTGCACATTCACGAACTCCATACGACAAAAAAATGAGAGTCGCCATATCTTCAGAGTTATGTCCCGTGAAACAGTGTAGATAGTGTCGTTAGTAACGATTAGCTTCGTGACAACATGTTCATGTTCGATCCAAAGTTGTTTGTTATGGTAGTGGACAGTTATATAGTTCTTCGGGAGGAGGAAACGGTGGAGACGATCTTCGATGGTGAATAGAGTGGTAAACACACGATGGTGGGTCTTGTGCTTTTTCCATACGCGGATCTTAAAGTCATGGTGGGTGGTGAGGATGAGGTTGTCAAAGAAGGTGATGGCTTTGGTGGAGTTCAATGTGGGTTCGATGTTGAACTTGTGGAGGGTGGTGCAAGTGTGTCAGTCATAGACGTTGATTTCGTGGTTTGTTGGGGTGTAGAGGAGGTTGTTCTTGACGGTAAGGGAGGTGATAGGGTGACACGGGTGCAGGGTGATATTGATCTGCGTTGAAGTTTTTTGGGAAAGTATGGTTTTGGGAAAATGGTTGAAGAAGATGAAGAGTCATGGTGGCATGGACACATACTTAAAGTCAGATCTCGTTGATGTGGGATTGTGTTTGCTACATGAAAAACTCATAAACGTCGTCTACTTTTGAGGATGTCTTACATGACATTACAAAATATATGGATTCAATAACATTACACTTTTAGTAAGGGACGAAATACAGTTCTTTATCAACGTACAGGGGATAAAAACATATTTAGCCCTTACTTTCGTGTTGCATTATAATATTTTAATTTTATTAAATTAATGTTTTCTCATTCAATGTTTTAGTCAATCCTTTCTTATTTTATCTTAATTGATTATTTTTATAAAATGTTCTAATGTAAAACACTTTAAGGTGTAACATAAACAATATATATATAATATTATATTATTATTCAACTACTTCTTGAAATTTATAAATAAATAGGATAGTTGGGTAGTTCATTTTAACTTAACTTCTATCTCTCTACCATCATTCTCTCTAAGTTATCTCTAAGAAAAAATGACTAAAATTATGTCTGTTTTTAGATTCAGAAGAAGCAACAGGAAGTTGACAAAGGAAGGAAAAACTCTACCCAATCATATTTGTGAACGGGATTTTGAGATAAAAGGAAGTTAAGATTTGGGCCACATCGTTCCTATTTAAGAAAATGAGCCAACAAAATCTAGGTTAGGGAAATTAACATTCAAAGATAATAACTAGGACGTATAGTTTACAATCATCATAATTATTGTAATATGTTATTTTCCTTAAAACTTGGTCTTTTATATTGTTTTGGATGTTAAGTCATTGTTTGGTTGTTTGTTGATGACTAATGGGTGAAAATTTTGCTTGTGAGCATAAAAATGGAGGTTTGCTCCATGGGAACGTTTGCCTCAAGCCTATTTTCACTCAAGCAATTCCTTTTCCACTCAAGGTAAAGTATGGTGGTATTGAGATACTGTAAACTAATGCAATTTTCGCTCAAGCAAAGCCTTTTCGCTCAAGCAAAAGAGTTGAAATGTTGATCAGACTCATGTTCGTGCAATTTTCCAAACAAGAAAATTTTCACTCAAGTGAGTTTTTTTAAATATAAAAAATATTTAGCTCAAACAAAAATATTCCAGTAGAAAAAGAATAAATTTGGGACAATTTTCACTCAAACAACTAAATTGTCACTTTAGAAAAAAAATTAGCCAGGATTTTTGGGTGTTTTAGGACTTCTATCAAGGTGAAATTAAAATATTATTAGGTAGTTATTTGTTTTTTACTTTAAGGTAAGTGATGAAAGGGCAAATAGAGCCAAAGGTTAGGTTAGTGCCCATAATTTACTACTAGTATGTGAGTCTCAGTAGAGTCAGGAGTTAGTGTCTATAATCTACTAAGATTTATTGATAAGATGTATGGTACCCAGAAAGGTACAACTTGCATTTAGTGTGGTGAGCTATTGATGTGAGTTGATTTTAGGATTGCATAATTTAGAGGTTTTTACTTTGATTGTGATTTTTTATTTAACAAGATATGGTGATACTCAGTGAAGATTGCCATTGAACACAAACTTAACCAAGTGGTTAAGTAAGTGTGAAGGTTCTCTTCGAAAGAGAAAAGAGAAAAACACAATATAATAAGATGGTGAGGATGATGAATATATAATTAAAGCAATACAAATGGAAAAAAGAAGACCGAATTGAAAAGAAAATAAATAAACAATAGTGAAAGAAAGTGGGCGGAATAATAAAAGGAAAGAATAAGGGATGAAGAAACTTATGGAGTGGAGAGAACGGTAGTGAATCACGCAACTTGGGGGAGGGAGCTCTAAGATGAGTGAGGGATGAGTCAGCACTTGAAGCAATCTTTGCTCAAGATAAGACTCAGAGAAAAAAGGAACACTTACGAATTCACTATGACAGAGTTTCTTTACTCAAATTCAATGTGATTTACAAGAGGGGAGACACCCTATTTATAGATATGAGTGGCTTGGGGGAACAAAAGTGCAAGGAGGGGGCGACACATGACAAGCACATTCTATAAGGTAGGTTAAACCTAGATTGTCGCATAAGAGAGAGAACTTCTAGAATCTAGGTCAAATGTGAGCCATAGGCAACACATGTAGTGTTCTTCTAGAAGCTAGGTTAAAAGTGGGCTTTGGCACAAGCCCAATTATGCTAATTAAAACCTAATCTACTGAAACAAAACACAGGGAAAATAGTTGGTGCTCAGGTCCAATTATGTGAGCTTTGCTCTTGGTAATCCCCTACGGTATAAAAGGCTCTGAGTCACTGGCTATGGGTCGAGTCTGACCTAGCCCTGGGTCCTATGCCATGGTGTTAGTCTCTGAGTTCGAGCATATCAGTTGTATCTTTTGGAAGATATTTTGGTTGCATGTTATTTATTATATATGATGTGATAGGAATTGAAGTTAAGCGTACTTACATAATGATATTACTTTTTTGAATTGTTAGTTTACCATATGTTTTGAAATTGATTAATCTACTATGAGTGTGTTATATTGCATGTGAGCAGATATTTTGATAAGTGAAAAGGAGGCTTATAAATCCTAGGCATAGACTGGAAAATGGAATAGTTTTGTAATACATATAGATATACAATTTTATATCTCGTAATAGAATCCCGTGTGTAGGGATTCCTTTGGTACTTGATGCAATTTATATATACTATGTACATTGATTAGTCAATGCAAATTACTATTGTGTATTGTGTATGATAAAAGTTACGATTTTTAGAATTGTCACAATTTTTTTTATAAGGATGACTTAAAAGCCTAGTAAGAAATATTTTTCTTGTAATATTTGATAAAGTAGTATGATTAAAAATATATCATATTTGAATTTTAACAGATTCTTTTATATATATATATATATATATCAAATTAATATTTATTATTAGTTTAAAAAATATTATTTATTAATAAAATGCCCAAAAATTTGTAATATCTAATAGGAGTAAAAAATAAAAATCTAAAATTATATAAAAATTATAAAATAGATTAATGATTTATGTAAGGACCTAGAACATTGTTTAAGAATAGAAGTGGTATAACTGAAATGAAGCATGAATATTTTAATATTATAGTGGAAAACTTATAGATAAATAATAGTTAATTATTCAAGTTTCATTTTAAAAGAATCATTATCTCTCTAAAACTCTTTTCTTACTTTGGCTTCTCTCAAAGATTTTGATCAATTTGTCCATCCTTTTGACGATCAGAATTTGTCAAATGATTTTTGGTGAAGAATAAAATAAAGTTATTCAATCAAAATTTCCACTAAAGTAAGTTATTTTTTACCCCTTTTTCTTTTGAGCTAGTTCTGAGAAATTTTGCATGTTTAGGGGAACTCAGATGCATGTGTGGTTTATAGGGTCAGGATGAGTCTTTGTTAGTCCAGAATCATAGGGGTATGTTCATATCGTAGATCAAAACTTTTTGTGTACAAGTTTAGCTTGCATGTGAGCTTTGATTATTATTGAAAAATATTATATATGCTATTACAATTATTACTAATGTTAGAAATAGATTGTAGTGGGTGAGACACGAAGTCAAGTTCCTTGAATGACCAAAGAATCTTTAACCATTACACCAATTAAGTTTTTTTGTCAATTATTTATATTTTTAATGTTATTAATATTGTTAATAAAAATATTTATATTAACAAAAATATAGAATTTATTTTTGAATATAGATTCGTGAGTAAAATTTGTAGATAATGTAAAATTTACCTACAACTAGAGATCCATGGATAATAATTTGTAGGTAATGCTGAATTTACCTACAAATTCATATATGTGGATAATATTCGTAAGTAATGCTAAATTTACCTACGAATTCAGATCCGTAGGTAATATTGATTTTTTTTGTACGGTTTGTGGAGTTGGAGATTTTAGTCTTGTGTTTAGCAACTTAAACAAGTAAGGGAAGCTAGCTTTGGTTTTCAATAGCATATTATATTGGATGCTTTGGATGTGAAGGTGGCGTGATCACACTATTTGAAAAACCTTGTAGGAATTGATAGGTTGAACTGTGTTTAGTTTCCAAGTGAGTTATATTGATTGAATATGTGTGTATTATTTGAAAGATTCATAATTCAGTAATATTTCATACAAAAAGATAGACACTTATGAACTTTAATTGATAAAATAGTTATAATTCAATCTCTAATTTATGAATTTGAACCTTTTTACATATATTTGGATTATGAGATGAATAAGAACGATTTATTCCCAAATTTGTGTTATTTTCAAGAATTTAAGAAGAGATGAAGCAAAAGGATATATTATGAATAAAGATGTCACTTCGCCCAATCTCAATTAGATTAAATAGAAGGCGTGAGGCATAACCCTAAACATCATTAGGAGGAACCAAAGGAAGGAAATCCTAAAGGAGGCTACCGTCAAGGAGAAATGCTTTGGATCTTCTTTTCTCACCGTCATGCTTATAATAGCCACCATGAATGGCTAATTCTTTTTTTTTTTATTGGGAGTAATATGTTCAAACTCTTATGTATTGAGGTGATATTTAGTTTTTGATTGATGATTGGTATTATCATTTTATTCTCAAAACTTGAAACTATTCATGATTTTGATCCTTGACTGGAAAGTACTTTTAAGAATTTGACCAAAATGATAATGCTTAACATATTTGAATGTTAGGAATAAATGTGAAATGTTAATTGCTTTATAACATTTGGTCGTAATGATAACGAATTTTTATAAATATGTGAGAAATCGATATTTAGGAGACTCTCCTAATAATTTCTATGTTAGGAATCGATATGGATGATTTTTATATATACATCAATGTCAATTGAGATTGAATGTTATGTGTTTAAAACTACAAAAGAGTGAGAAGGATTAACCATATTCCCAATTTTCGTAATTGAATTATTTTACTCATTTATTTTGTTTTCATTTAATTTTCACACAAACTCATGTCAATATCTTTAAATAAAACTATAATGTATTCTTATATTTATTGAATGATACTATTAAGATTTTAAATAAGTTCCTAGTGGATTTGATATCCATCCTTACAAATTATTAATTATGACTCGAAACACTTTGTGTAAAAAAGAGTCATCAAAATTTTAGCGACAATGGGGAACAATTTTGTTTAAAATTTGAAAGTATAATTTGTTAAGTATGGTGAATATTTCTAAAGTTTTTTTTTAGATATGAATATTCTTTAAATTTTTTATTTTTTAGATGTGAATACATTTTTTTAATTTTTTGTTTTTTAGATGCGAATGTAGTGCATTTATTTTATTTAATATTACTGTATTTATTATTATTTTTATTCAGTTTTTGTTTAGTGTATTTATTTTATTTATCTTTTGCTTTTATTTTATTTTATTATATTATATTTTAGTTTTTAGTTTTTTTTTAGTTTACGTAGTTATTTTAATTAGTTCTTTCTAATTATAATTTTTTTGTTTTAGTTGTAGTTTTTATTTTATTTTATTCTTAGTATTTATTTAATTTTTAAGTAAGTTTTTATTTTATTTTTTAGTTTTTTTAGTATTTTTCTTATCTTGTTAAATTTATTTTTTTTATTTGTTTTCTTTTACTTTATTTTTAATTTTTATTTTAAGTAAGTTTTGTTTTTTTATATTTGTTATACGCTTATTGTTTTGTTTTTCTTTTATTTTTTTTATTTTAAATTGTCTGTTTTTGGTTTATTTTTAAAAAAAAAACTTAGTTATTTTTTCTTTACTTTAAATCTTTTTTTATTCTTTTTAAATATTTTTTATTTTATTTTAAATTTTGTTTTTCATTTATTTTCTTTTTGTGCTAATCCTTGCTTGAGTTGTCTTATGATATATGATATTAATAGAACATGTTTCTAGATATCAATTGTAGTTAGATTTAGAAATTAAGAAGACAATTCGGAAGAATAGAAGTAAGTACAGTAAGGACAAGTTAGAAAATAATTTTCAACTACATATATCGGTCACAATGAGATAATTCAAGAAGAAAGTAACATGGTTGAGGAAAGACAACCACAACCTAGAAGAACACTTGTTAAATCCTATGAAGTAGTGGAGTTGGAGGACCCAATGTCACACAAAAGTTGAGTAGTCAATGGTCAAAGGTTGAAGTATTATTTAGATGGTGAAATTGAAAGGCTCATCACAGTGATCTTGTTGAAGGAGCTATAAAAAAACAGGGGTCAACCTATATGACGTTAAATGCGCTTGTTGGGAGACAGCTCAATATTTTAATTATTAATTATTATGTTTTGTTTTTGTGTGTTTTGTTTAGTTTTGTTTAAGTTGTGTGTTCTTGGCTCAAAAAGGGTTATCACAAAGATATAATCAACTTGTGTTTATATCATTTCCATGATATATTCATTGATATATTTCCTATCTGTTAGGATGTTTAAGGAAGAAGAACATAGATGCAATTTATATATAGAAAAAATGGAATGATTGGTTTTAATTGTTTTAAATTTTAAATAATTCAGTTGGTTGGAAATAAGAATAATCTATTTCTATTATCTTTGGAAAAGAAATTTCATGTTGAAATCATGAATACATAAAGAAAATGGGGAAAATATTAAAGTAAAGAGATTGGTGATTAGATAACACATATGTATTGTATTTGGATTGTAGGTATGTTATTATTATTTTAAGTGTGCATTTTGTTATCTAAAAGACCAATATTTTTTTTGGAAGTTCACTCTCACTATAACCCTGCAGAAGACCTTAAGATTCATGTTTCTAATGTGATTTCTTGGAATTCAGTAAAAATTGAAAGAAACACTAACCTTTGAAGATATGAGAAGAAATTCCTTGACAAATTGTCATTTCATTGTTTCAGTTTTATTCAATTGTTCAAAGCTTCCAATCCTTTTCATAAATTAACATTCAAATTTAAACAACAATTATTCATCAACTTGTAATTTTACCAAATCAAGAAAATCTCAATCAGCACTCTAATTTACCAAAAAATAAACAACCTTGCAAGGAGATTTTGAAATTGGTGACCACGTCACCTCCATATCCAGATCTTCTAACATAGGGTTCTATTGAAAGTAAAACTAGATTCCCTTATCTAAGAAGAAGTAGATGTGCTCACAAAAAGCTCTAATCCTGTAGGGTCGAAGGATAGTTTAACTTGTACTACATAGTCCTAATTAATGATCTAACCATATCACTAGGACTCTAAATTAACCGAGACTAATCATGAAGCTAAAAACCCCACATGCATCTTATCTCAACCAAACAAACTTAAAAACCCATAATTGACTTAAAGGAAGTAGAAACAAAAATGAACTTACTCTAACTAAAATTTTGATTGGGCAATCTTGTAGTAATTGCTGGTAGGAGTCTGATGGCAAACTCTGATCATCTGAGTAAACTTCAGAAAGCTATAGAAAAGGTAGAGGAAAGAAAAAGAAAATTTCTTTAGAAATGGAGATTCTCTTGTAATGAAACATGAATAACTAAATTTTCTATTTATATACTCTTTTAACTTTAATAATAAAATATTCAAATATCATTTAAAATATATTAGTTATATTCTAAAGTTATATTATTGATCTTACACATAAATATTCACACTTTTTTATATTTATATTCATATTTAATTTCATGAATAATTGTAAATATTTAACGTAAAATTTATTAAAATTTACGTTAATATATTTAATTTATTCATTAAATATATACAGTAAATTAATTCAAATATTTATTACGTATTTATTGAATTTCACCAAATCTTCATCTACATAAGTATAAAAGGTTATGGGTTGTTTCGCATAGTACTCAAACAAACACTTTACATGTAGGTAGAGTTAGTATAAGATCTTTCAGTGTAAGAACTAAGATAAAAGTTATGAATATAGGTTCAAAAATCACATATCGGTAAGCATTGTCGTATGATAATGAAGGTATGTGTTTGTTTATTCATATTCGTATATTTTTACTGGGATTTGTTATTTTTTAATTTTCCTTTTTATATTAATATTATGTTTTATCTTTTTAAAAAAAAAATTGTGATCGTTCTCGTTGTTTCCCATAGTATGGAACAATTGAAGTGGTAAATTCCTCCATTATTTTTCTAATTGATTATAATATTTTTATTTTAATTAAATTAATGTCTTCTCTCTCAAAATTGTGTAGTCAATCCCCTATTTGATCTTAATTGATTATTTTTATAAATGTTCTGATGCAAAACAATCAAAGGGATTTTGTTTTTCCTTTTGCAACCCAATAAAAAACAATTTTCTTATAATAATTTTTAAAATATCAATAAAAATATCTCATTTCAAAATTACTTACCAATATCAAATATTTATTATAGATTTTTAAAGATTTGAAAAAAGATTAATATGTAATAAATATAATTTAATTTGTGAATTTGGTTAATATAAAGAAATTTACATTGTTAACTGATGAAAATTAGTAAATATATTGATTACAAAAGTTAGACTTAAATATGTATATTGTCACTAATATTTTTCTGAATTATTGGTTCTTGGATTATTTATGAATTTTGTATTTGATCCTAAAAAATAATTATTTGAATTTCGTACTTATGATAGTTTAAAATATTTTTAGATATTTTTGTTTTTATTTTTTTATAACAATGTGTATGTTATGTAAAACTAATTGTACATATACTTATACATGTGCTTAATGTTTTATGACAGATCAAGAATCTCACATGAAATATTGAAGAATGAATCTCCTCAAGCATGTGTGAACATCATCAAGAAAATTTCAAAGATCAACAACAAAACTCAATATCCAACAAAATATTAAAATGTTGTCATCATTGCCCTAAGGATAAGAATTAACTTTTAAATATCCATAATGAGACTTGTCGATCACAATTATAGTATTCTTTTTTTAAGATTTTTAGAGATATATTAAGACTAATCATAAATACATGACAGAGAGTGATGTTAACACAAAAAATTTCTTTGGTCAACTTTTGACTTTCATCAACTAGATTTTTTTTAAATTGTAATTTAAGAGAGATAGCTAGTTTTCAGTATTTTTTATTTCATCTTTCTTCGAAAGTTGTAAGAGTCATTAGTATTTATTTTCACTCTTTTATCTTTCAATCAATATCAACTTGTGTAATATTCAAGTATTGAAAAAATAGGACAATGATATACACTAATTTTATTCACTTCACATCGAGTATTGAAAAAACAGGACAATGATATACAATTATTTTTTATAGAATGTTTTCTACTATTAGAGAGTATCAAAGAAACTTCATTAAAAAAATAATACTCACTTACGATATGCAAAATTCGAACATCCTTACCATTAATTTCAATTGTGTTGGAATTGAATTGATATTTGATAATGGATTTAAGTTAATTGAATATTTTAACAGACCCAAAAATCTATTTTAAGAAGTACTCAATTGAAATTAAAATTATTTTTTTATTTAATTATTCACATATTTCTAAACTCTTAATGTCTTGAGTATCAAAATATCTCCTGTATATATATTATGACTCAATCTTCGTACTCAAAGCTTATTAACCCTCCAATGAATAAGTCAGACATTCACCCTTAAACGATTTGTAGATTTGAATTATGCATTTTATTATTTATATATGTATTTATTTATTTTAATCTTTTCTTTTTTTTTTAAAGTCACCACAAGGGCTTTCTGTATCAAGAGATATTTTTTGGTGAGTGACAATTTAAGAAAAAGGGTACAGAGTGGCTTAGTGAAAGGATTATGATTAAAAAAAACATGCTTAGAGAAGTATTTATTTGCATTTATTGTGACTTTAAGATGAGGAGTATAGACTTGAATTCAATCTACAATCTATCAAATGTGAAATCCTTTCTTGTTTTACTTGACCACCATTACAGGGTTATTGAATGGATGCAAAAAAAATCTATATTTAAATTCTCTTTGTTACACTTTTTTTTATGCTTTTTTTTTTCTTTTAATGTTTGGTATAAAAGCATATAAAGAGAATTTTAATATTTCGAGAACAATTGTTCAATCAATTATTAATTGTTAAGTCCTCTAAATCGGTCATCGTGTTTATGAAAGTATGAAAAGTTAGAGTAGATTGTTTACTTTGTTCATTTGGCTGTTTGTATTCTTATTTCAATGTCAACTCATCACATAAAGCTCTTGCATTCATATATAAAAAATAACCATACAACAACTTATTACAATTAGACAATTACACATGCTAATAGTATACTCATATGTAGATATATTATATTAAAGGATATTTTATATATGTTATAATTGATTAATAGTCTTTTTTATACAAAAAAAAATTATAAAAAAAATTGGATTATTTAGTAATTTCTTTATCTTTCTTTTATATATTGGAATCCAAAGATCAAAATAAATTAAGGATCATAAGTCAACAAGTAATAAAACATGAACAAGTTCTTAAATATGATTTCATCGTTGTTCTTAAATATGATTTCATCGTAAAACACTTGGTAATTTCTCATTTAATATTATCAAGAGGTGTTATTGTTTAAAGTGTTTGTTTAGTCTTTTAAATATGATATTAGGCAATTGTTAAAACATCCTCATGCATCTTATCCCATCTTCAGTAAAAAGAGTAATTTTACATTTGACATGATTCATTTTGATGTTTTAAGGACTTTTTTATAATCTATTTCTAAAGCAAAATGATTTGTTACTTTTATCAGTGGTTGCATTCTTACCGTCATATATTATTATGAAGTATAAGATCTATAAAATATTTGTTAATTTTTTTTTTCATCTTGTTCAAAATCAATTTGAAAATAATATAAAAATAACTAGGTTTGATAATGGTATTAACTGACATTTGTTAACACTCCACAATAAGAAGAGATTGTAAAAATAAAAATAAAGAATTGTATCTTTTAGAAGTAGCTATAATACTCTTTTTCCATATGGATGTTTACAAAACCAACTAGTGTAAAAAATATATATATTAGGATAAAAATAATCCCAGTGTCTCCATAATAATTAGAAATAATATTTCAAAATCTTTTTATACATTTCAAAATATCTTTAGTTTTTTAATTTTTATTACAAATAAAAATGATGAGAATATGTAAGTGATGTGATTGTTAGAAATAAAATAACTCTCTATTTTCTTACTTATTCTTAAAGTCATATAATAATATACATTATTAAATTATAATACAATAAGTTGTGAACCAACATGCGTGCGTAGTCGGTGGTCGTCGAATATATGCATCATCACCGTGGCCAACATGATCGCTGGTCGATGAAGCGGCGATCTCCGTGCGTGTGTAGTCGTTGGTCGCCGAAGTTGTGCATCATCGTCGTCCTGGAAATGAAGCAGCGATCTCCGTGCGTGCGTAGAAAACAGGGTTTGGGTTTTGTAAAGGGTTGGGGATACCCCTTTTGTATCCCCTTAATTTAAATTAATTCTTTGGTTATAAAAAAAAAATCTCTCTCAATTTTGAAATACACTTCCATTCTCTTTTGTTGAACTACTTTTAGCTTTTGAGTAGAGTTGGGACTGTTCACAAAATCTTTGAATCCCCGTATCTGTGGAAGGCCTTGATTTCAAGGCCTCCATCAATATGCAGATTTATCATCGTCTTGTAGGTCACATTTTTCTTTTCATCATTCAATCTGAAGCGGAAACAACCTAACAAAACTGCTGCAAATATCTTCATTTGTCTATAAGCAAACTCCTTCCCTAGACAAATCCGAGGACCAGCCTGCAAATGAATCAAGATTCATCTAAGATTACTGCATGCTTCTCCAGAGAAAATACACACAAATAGGACTTTGATCATGTCAGATAATAAATATAGTTATCAAAGGTTTTTTTTTTTCCACAAATGGGAAAAAACCCTCAAATGTTCGAAGGAAAACACTACTAACCTGAAAAGCTGTAAACTTGAAAGGGCTCTCTGGCTTAAAAATGCCATCCTCGTCAAGCCATCTTTCTGGTATAAAATCCTCTGCATCATCACCCCATATAAATTTCATCCTACCCATTGCATAAGGTTGGTAAGATACCATATCTCCCTTATTAACACTATACCCATCTGGTAGTGTATCATCAGAAAAACAAATCTTTGCATCCTGCATGAAATTAAGGACTCTGGTACTTAGAATGTATTTCATCTATATCCATGTCAAATGTGTAACAACAATGAATCAATCTTGGGAATTTATATTGTTTACATGGAAGCAGTGAAGAAGGGTGCAGTGTTGATTTTTAATTAGCATAAAATAGCTTTCTAGTGCTCTTAATTTTTAGCTTCCATTTGGTTCTCTAAATTTAAAAAGTCACCTTGATCTTTTAAAGTGTCTCAGTTATACCAAATTGACCACTGTGTCAGTTTACCACACTTGGCCAAATTGATGACACAAGACACCTTGTGAAAGATGTCACATTAGACAAACATTTTCCAACGGGGCTATTTGGTCTAACAGATAAGCAAAGTAAAATTTGTTAAGCTTTGGAAGCAGATTTAAACAAAAAATAAGATGAGGAACCAAAAGGCTATTTTAGCCTTTCAGTTACATTGATCATACATCAATTGTGGGGTTGTGGAAACTTGATAAGTTCATCAATAACCTTTAGTCCTTACCAAGTAAATTAGAGGATGAGATATGTGTGTAAATGAGAGACATGTCCAAGGAGAGCAAATCTGAAAGGTGGATCTTGTACTTGGTCTAGAAATCAAGTTTAAAACACTGGTGCAAAAAAAAGGAAACATCTGTTTTTGGTTTTTAATATACTTGTTTAAGAAGATTTCAAAACGTGTTAAATTTTAGATGAGAAATTGAGGGCTGAATAGCATAAAATTATTTGAAAAAACATTTTTGAAACAAAAGGTTAGAGGGAAATCAAACAGTCCCAAGTTCTCCCACCTTTAGAGGTGCCTTTAGTTCTAACCATTAATGCAAGCAGGAACAGTAGTGGGGACTTGTTTCTACTGCATGCAGTGATGAAGAGTTCAACCTCAAAAGTAATCTTACCACAGGAACAGCAGGATAAAGTCTGAGAGTTTCAGTAATTGCTGCATGAACATAGTTCATCTTTTCAAGAGCTTCATCCGTTACACTTGACACAAATTCAGTATAACTGCTAATTGTTTTTGTGTTTGTTGCTTCTTTCACTTCTTCTGCTGCTTTTTCTTGAACTTCAGGGTACTTACATAACATGTACATGAACCAAGAAAGTGTGGCTGCCGTTGTGTCTTTCCCAGCAATAACAAAGTTTAAAATTATATCTCTTAGGTATGTTGCATCATATCCCTTCACTTGCAGAAACCTTGACAGAATATCTCCACGTTTACTCTACAGATATAGAGTGAAAAGGGGATTATACATGGGTGGCACATCTAGTGAGATATTAAAAGAGTTAATCTTGGTCATGCACTCATATATAAATGGTCATGATTGTTTTATTTAAGTTTGATCTTAAGCTTCTATTTTGATTTTACAGCTAAGGTTTAACTCTTTTCACCTAATATAAACACAGCTTGCTTGTAATAAACTTACATCAGAAAGTGCCCTTGAAATCTGCATTTGCTGAATCCTAGTGTTGATTAGCTTGAGAACAAATTCATCTAAAATTTTAGTATTCTTTCTTAATTTGGCCTCTGATCCAATATTCAGAAATTTCTTGATCTTCCAGAAAACATCAACATAACGATAGAGGGTGAGTGCACTTGATGTATCAAAAGCATCAGCAAAAATCTTCCCTTCTTGATTTGATCCACACATGCTGTCAAGTTCAGTTCCAAATGCAACTTGGAAAATTGAATCCAGTGTTGATTTCATGAAAAGGTCCTTTATAAATTATTGGAGCAAGTTAATATCCTAACAAGTAAATGACAGAAGGTATTATAATAAAATCTTTCAGAACATATATATACCCACTTGGATTTCCAACGAAGTATTAGAAGTTGCAGATTCAGACACTATGTATGCAAGTTTTGCTGCATTCTTTCTGAATATTGAAACGCTGAAATCCCTTAACATCTTGGTAGAGAATTCATGACTTGATATTTTCCTTTGCTCCCGCCATTTCTCGCCATCAACAGTGAAAATCCCATCACCTAGTAAATCCTTCAAATTTTGATAGTTGTACAAGCCCTGCAGAAAAGTTTAAAGAATAAAATTGAAGCTATTTGGCCCAACTCTTTTAGGAATCATACAAACCCCTTTATGCTTAATTAAATAAATCAAAATAAAAAAGGCCTATCACAAATCTATATACCTAATTGTTGGTTTTTTTTCTGTGGGAAAATGATGGAATGATTTGACACCTGAGTCATGAGCATTTCATAAGTTAGAATACCACTTCTAACCCAAAACCTAAAGACATTGGATATATGGTCTTCTTTATTATATACTGCTTTTGAGACATATTCCTACTCAATGTCCATGACCACAATTTCAAAGGAAAAATTCGAAGTTGAGTTATCATTTTCAAGTAACTTCTATATTAAGAAGCAGGCTGCAGATTCTGAACTTCGGTTTCATAACCAACAATTGAAAGGTTTTCATATCATACAGACAAAGTTCACTTTGATTTTGACACCTATTACCTACTTCAGCAGGATATAACTACCATAATCATTTCAGGAAAAAAGGTATCATAAGCAGAACCACGAACAGTAGCATCAAAGTGTTTCATATCATGTCTTGGTAGACCCATATCACTTTGAAAATCAGAAAAATCTTCAATGGTTATAGCTGGGTGCTCTAGTTTTTCATATATGTTATCAGGAAAACAATCTCTCAAGGCAACAGATTCGACAACAATATGAAATCCAAGAACCTTTTCAGTTCCTTCAACCCTACCCACTAAGGAGGTAAGTGGCAACTCACCACTTTCAAATAAAACAGACCCTTAACACTTTGCCGTACAAACGAGTAATGTTATATTCTCCCCTAAATCTTTGTACAGATCTTGTAAGATTTTCTAAAAATAAAGTTGTAACATCTTAGCAAAATTAAAACATTCAATATTTTCTTCATCTAACAAGTAGTAGACAAGTAAAGAATTGAAATAATGAGAGCTAAAGATTTGGTCTATCTATCAATGAATACAGTTTTTACCTTTCCATAATTTTCAAAATTGGTTTTGAGTATGTACTCAACATTACTCGGTTCTGCAGTGTAGACTTCATATCTGAAAAGGTTTATCAACCTGTATGTTCTGTACTTGGCAGCAAGATGAGTCATGTAATGGTGCAACCTGTGGAAGTTCACCAGCTGATTAAACACAGTGCCAGCAACAGGATGATACTTCTTTCCATCCCTTTTGTTCAGTTTTCTGAACAGAAATTGAACCACCAAACAAGTCAAAGCTGCAAAGAAATAAGGATGTGAAAGAAAAGCCATGGATGACATGGTTTGTGTTGTGGTAGGTTGCAGTGCAAATCTGACCCTTTCAAACACTACAAACGAAAACAGAACAAAGTGCAATTTATATACTGAATCAAAAAGATGGGGCTGGTCAGCTTCTGTCACGTGGTGTTGACAGAAGAATTACCAAGGAAGTACAATTGTTAAAAGTATAGTAAATTCTGTCTAGACGAACTTGTATTTCATCACCTTTCAAAAAATTTCAAAATTATTTTTATTTTAAATTTGAAAATTCAAAATCCAAAAAATATAATTTAAAAATTAAAATTTTATTTTGAAAAGTAAATCAGAAATGCAAAACGTACAATTTAGAAAAAAAAAATATGGAAGTACATTACGAAAAGAATAGTATTTTAGAAAAGGAATTCTAAAATATTTTTTATGTACACTCTTTTATTTGAAGTCATTTTCATTATTGTATAAGAATATTTTTATTATTTTAGTGATAAATTAGATATAAATTCAAATTGATATAATGCAGAAAGAATTTGATTAAAAGTAAAAAATAAATAATTTTTTACTTAAATATATACATCAAATTTTTTTGAAAGATTATAAACGAATATCTTTCACTGTAAAGTAACATTTTCATGATAAAATATGATTGGAAAGTTTATTTTTTAGTATTATAAAAAAATCAATTGCAACAATAATAAGATTAATTTCATTAGTTTTCTTTACCTTTTCATTGTGCACACACTTTTGGGGTTATTAAAGTTTGTGTTTTCTATTACATCAGACATAACCATAAGAAGTTTTCTTTTGTCATTGTGTGGCTTAAAATAGATCTTGCTGCAAGTGTCACAAAACTTTATGATTTTAGTTTCTGCTTCCATTTCTTCAACTACCTCTAATTAAATCATTGTCTAGTACACCTTTTCCTTCTTCCAAAAGTTGTTGAATATATAATTACTTTTTTTTAATTCTAGAAGGTGGTTTCTCCAACATGAAAATTTTTATAAAGAAAAAATATATGAGAGGGACTAAACAAACACGCAAGTAATAATTAATGTATTCATATGTGATTTTCTTTGGAAAAGTAATGTGTTTTCCTTAAAATGGATTGTCTAGTATGCCATTTTGTGTTTTGCTTTATACTTCAAAAATATATTAGATAAAACTACTGATTTAAATTATTTTTTCTGTAGTTTTTAGTTACTGTATTATTTTATGTATAACTAAATTTCTAAAGAATTTTCATCTTCAATATTGTTTTAAATATGTTTTATGGTTGAGTAATTATACTATTTTGGATATTGTTATATTGATTTGACTAAATATGCTCCATAAGTTTCCTCTTTACAAATCATTTTCTCATCATTATCACTAAAAAAAAATCATAAAATAGAAACCAATTTTTATAAACCAAAATAATTAGTTACAATAAAAACTAAAATAGAGATCATTTTAGAAACTAAAAAAAATGGTTTCTAAATTAGTTTCTATTGATTTCTATTATTGTTAAATAGTTTCTAAATTGGTATCTAATTAGCAATTAAGATTTTAACTACCAATTATTTAGTTTCTAAATTTGGTAGCAAAAACTTTGGTTGCTAATTAGATACGAATTTAGAAACTATTTAACAGTAATAGACAATAATAGAAACTAATTTAGAAACCAAATTTCTTTTTAGTTTCTAAAATGGTCTCTAATTTAGTTACTATTGCAACTAATTATTTTGGTTTCTACAAATTGATTTCTATTTCATGATTTTCTTATATTGTATAGTTATGCAACTTTTCTCTATCCTAATTTCATTTGAGATTTAAAAGCATATATTTATCCCACTCAAGTATAACTCTCCTCCAACTAAAGTTTCATTCACATGTGTTATTAACATTATCTTGATTATGAGCCCTATCTTATTTTTTCAACCATGCCTCATCGAAAATAGGTATATATTTGATAAGAGTTCTGATAGGTTGACAATTCAACAAGGGAATTGATCTAGATTACAACGACTAAAAGTAAAAAAAAAAAAATATTTTTTTACTAGAAAATTAGTTTATATGAAGAGATGAAGAAATTTTAAAGGTTGTAAACTAGTGTTGTTAAAGTAACATTTTTCTTTAATAATTAAGTCTCCATATAAAAGTATTATGCCCGTGTAGAATTAAATACATAGATCCTCTATCCATATGTAATAACTGTGTTTTCAAAAAGTTAATATTGTTAATTTTACTTTAAATTTATGTTCTAAAACCATTTTTATTACTTGGTCATAATTTAAAATTTTGAACTATAGATGTTAAATAACTTTTCATATTTTAGTTTATTTCCAATAATTTATCAGTTTTAAAATTAAGATAATTCTTTAGCAAATATTTATTAAATGAGATAAAATAATGCTTATAATTTTTTATTTATTTAGTATAAAGAAACCATGAAAAAGATAAACGCGGGATTTTAATAAGAAGAAATTATCATTATTACATTTCTACTTTTAGAATTACGAGTGAGATATTTTAATAAAATTGTGAAAATAAAATTGGTAAAAAATAATAAGTTAGGACTTATAAGTTTTAAGCAAGTCACATATATAAAATAGGTTTAAATATATTCTCTATTATAAAAAAATGTTTACATTACTTCATTAGGTATTTCCACACGGCAGTCTCATGTTGCAAGATTGTACAAGTAGTTCTAAAGATATGGAAAAAATGTTTATAAGATATTATAAAAAAAAAACATACAAATAATAAAAGGGAAACTAGCATATTTACATAAACGAAAAAGTTATTTCAAATTTTTTAAAATTATCAAATAAAATAAACGTATTTATCAAATTATTCTATTCATTACAAGAAAATCATGAAATAGAAACCAATTTTTAGATACCAAAATAATTAATTGCAATAGTAACTAAATTAGAGACCATTTTATACTTAAAAAAAATTGATTTATAAACTAGTTTCTATTATTGTTAAATAGTTTCTAAATTGATATTTAATTAACAATCAAGGTTCTAACTACCAATTATTTAGTTTCTAAATTTGGTAGCAAAAACTTTGATTGCTAATTAGATACCAATTTAGAAACTATTTAACAATTATAGAAACTAATTTAGAAACCAATTTTTTTTTAGTTTCTAAAATGGTCTCTAATTTAGTTACTATTGCAACTAATTATTTTAGTTTCTAAAAATTGCTTTCTATTTCATGTTTTTCTTGTAGTGAATAGTCGAGTTAATCATATTTACTATCATCATATTAATGTGAAAATATGTTTGATGGATAATTAATTGACAAGTTATAAACGTATAATGTTTGAAAGATATTTCTAAAAGAAAACAATGAACATCACATAGTTTATATAAGGATTTAGAAAATTATTTAAGAGTACAATTGACATGCCTGTGAATATTTTACTATTTAAAAATAAATCTTATAATAGAAAAATTTAACTAATTAAACTTTATTTCAGAAAAATTATAATTTCTCTAAAACTTTTTCTCTTTCCTTTATTTAACTTTTCAACCCTGATTTTTTTTTATGTAAACTTGTTGGGCAAGCCAAATTCATTTAATTAAAAACGCGAGAGTTTTGGTTGCTGGGTGAGCCAAATTCATCGAGGGAAATGTTTAATAAAAGCTCTCAGCAGATTGGTCATTGGGTGAGCCAATCTCTCACTAGACAAAATTCATTTAATTAAAAATCTAAGATTTTTGGTCATTAGGCGAGTTTTTTAAATAAAATTTCCCACTTATGTGGTCATTGAGTGGGTCATTCTTGTTGGACTAAATATTTTAATGAAAACTAGTTACTAGGAAAATAATTTGTTCGTTAGGTGACTAAAAATTGATAAATGTGCTTACGCCTTTAGCTGGGTGAGGAGAATGGTGGTTGGGTGAATTGCAAAATGTTCTTGACTCACTAGGAGAACCAAGTGTTTATTGAGTGAACAAGTGTTTTCTAAACCTGGAAGAAACATATTTTTAAATATTTCTAAAAGCTAAAATTTGTTTATCTTGCATTATATTTTTATATTTGACTAATATGTTGTATGTGAACATTATTATGATGTAATGGATGATGAATTTCCATTTATTAGCATTTTGAATTGTGTTGAAACTGTATGAAAGATTGTAACATGATATGAAGTATGATGTAAACATAGTCATTTTCAAAGAGGAAATACTATGTTGAGATGTTTTAGGTTGTGTATTGAATTGAGATTTGGGAAGGATATATCCTGACTTTACTAATATTAGAATCACATGGAGAAAAATTATCAAGTGGTGGTAGTCGAGGAAGGTTCCTATGACCTAGTATGCAGTGTGAAAAAGAATTGGTATAGTAGGTCATAGGAATTTATCCTATCATATGAGTGAACTGAGTTCCTATTTATGTAGTTGTATTGTAGTGACAACATAGTGAAATATTTTTCTTTATGTGAGTCTAATATTAGTAGTCTATAGAATCCAAAATTCAATATTCAACTTAAATATCTCAACATAATATTTTCTCTCTAAAAATAACCATGTTTACAATTCATCACATAAATATATATAATCAATATTCTATTTACATTTCTAATTAACATTCACATTCAAATCAAAAGTGTCAAACAAAGATAAAATTGTTAAGCGAAAAAAATCTAATTGAGACTCGAGGTTAAAGTTGAATTTATGTTCTATTTTTGCTTAGAGTTGAGAGTAAGGTTGATTGTCAGTTGTATTTTCTCTTGAAAAAAATAACAAAAATCAACTTCATGCAACAAAATCAAACTTGTTTTCAAAACTTAACCCAAAGTCATTATAACAATTTTAAACTTATACAACTTAAAATGACTAGCATGACTATAATTTGCTGAAATACAACTTGCGTTCTCATTGAACGCATAAATAAGTCTATAATAACTATAAAAAAACAACTATTCTCACCAAAGATCATATTTAAAACCTATCTACATTAAAACTCATAGTATAATTAAATCAACATATATCTATAAGACTTTTAAACTTAAATTCAAACCAACAATTTTTATCAAGGACGTTCACAATTATTTCAACCACACAGTTCAAAACATAACTCAATACTTTTTAGTAACCTTTTAAAATATCAATATCAAAATTTAGATATCAAATTTCATATGTTTTTACATTTCCAAAAGTAAGTTCAACAATTTTCCACAAAATAACATCTTGACACTATCAAAACTTCAGATCTTCTACCCTAAGGTACTATAACAAATAAAACTAACTTCTCTTACCCATTGTTCTGGTACGCCCAATAGTCTCACATCACTTAGAAGTTGAGGTTAAGGATAATTTAAATACATTTTCTTTCCTTAACCCTTTGAGGCGTCTTTTAAGGACAAAATTGTGACAAAACTCCAAACTCTAAAGTGGACAATACCTTAAATGCGATGATTGACACTAATGATACTATCTCAATGGAGTTGAGGTCGGAACATTTGCATCGTCAATGGGGATTGAAAAAAGGATTCCAAAGATGAATCCTAGTTTCCCAAAAGAAAAGTGGTTCCAAAGACAAACCCTTTTTCCCTTAATCCTCGACTAAGTGGAATCCATTACCCTTAGTTCTCGACTGGAGGGCTCATTCTAGTGCACCCAATAGTATCACATTACTTAGGAGTCGAGACTAAGGGAAATTTAAATACACCTTCATCTTTTAACCCTCCAAAATGCCTTAGTTGAAAGAAATTGATGAAATGTATTTCAGATATGTGTTTACAAATGTGATTACAATCTCAATTTATAGACTGTTTACAACCTAATTAAGGAAAGAAATAATAGGTAATGAAAGCAAGAAATGATAGGTAATTAAAGCTATACAAATCAAATCAAATCACTAAAAGATATCAAATCTATCCTAATAAATAGAGAATAAAATATGCATTTAATTATGGAATAATAACTCCTAATTATACAACACTCCCCTCAAGTTGGTGAATATATATATATATATATCATTCCCAGCTTGCAAGTAAGATCTTTAAACTGTGTTGTGAGAAGTCCCTTAGTAAACATATCTACCAGTTCTTGATGACTTTCTACGGCAAGTGCACCGCGTTTTTCAGAAGTAATAATTGTTCCTAAGGACGGATATCGATCCCACAAGGAACAGTGAATTATCAAATACAATAATCTCGCTAAATATCAAACAAAACAATAAAAAGAGTGTTGAAGTGATTGTGTTGACAATAATTAATAAGAAAACAAATAAAAAATTAGTTGCTTCAAGTTGGAAAAATAGGGATTAGGTTTCATCTCTCTCACTCTCATGTATTTTGATTAACATGTTAATATTAAGTTCTTTGATTGAAATTGATGCCCGTATAAAAGTAATTTATATCGATTTTTCTCATATAAAATCCTTAAGAATGTTCCCTAACTATCGATCCCTGCATAATTATAAGAACAACTTAGAACGAAGCTCAGATGTTAATAGCAATTAACATTTCAATTCTATTCTTAGCACTAAAATATGTTAAGTATTGTTGTTTAGGTTAGAACCCCAAAACTACTTTCCAGTTAGATTTAAGATTTTCAATTTGTCACAGAAATTTAGAAGTAAAACAACAATACCAATAATCAATCAAGAACAAAATATTATATCACATTAAATATCACCTCAATACATAAGAGTTCGAGCATATTACTGATGGCATTTTCATGAAGTTCTTCTTGAATCAATGTAGAGTATGGGGCGGAAGCAATGAATGAGAGTGAGCAAGATCCTCCTAAGAGTGGTGTTGATCTTGTAGGTGCATGATAGGTATGGGTATTGAGTGGTTCGGCCAGCTCAAGGGAGAAGATGAAGGAATTGAAGTTTAGAGCCTAGGATTCTAGGGAGAAGCAAAGTTGAGCACAAATGGGCAGTATAACTTTACTCACAATAAACTTGAAAATACAAGGTGTAGGCTCCTCCTTTTATAGGCTAAGGAGGACCATAATGCAACCCTAATGCTAGCCAAATGAAATGTAAATGTGAAGCACATGGGTGCACATGGCACATGGGTGCACATGGCACATGGGTGCACATGGGGAGGGGTGTGTCTAGTTTTTATGCTCACCCCCTCCATGGTCTTTCTAGAATGTTTCACACAAATATGCTTTCTACACTACTCTAATTACTAAGCACCCCTAATGGGCCTTTATGTAACAATTACAAAGGTCTTCTCTTCCCAAAACCGTAGCTTTGACCCATGTGTATGTGAAGCTAGACGGTCTAGAAGGAATCCTCATCATGGCCTAGACGCTCCTTATGTAGCCGCTCCTCATCATGGCCTAGACGCTCCTCTTCATGGGCTAGACGCTCCTTTTTGAGTCTAGACGCTCCTCATTATAGGCTAGACCGTCTAGTCTTGGAGGCTTGGCTTTCATCGTGTGGTGAGCTTGGGCCCTCCTCCATCAATTACTCTCAATCCCAAAGGGTAGAATTAGTCAAGCATACTTCTAGCACCTTCCATTCTCTTAATTGGGTTACAATTCACTCAATGATGTTTTCCTCTCAATCTTGCACCCTAAGGTTGAGCCTTTAGCACCCTATTTAACCTAATTTTTTAGGGTTAGGTCGCTTCTTGTGTCGCACTAATGGGCTAAATGATAAAACATAAAAAATGCCCAATCTATCTAACGCATTCTTGCTTGAGCGAGAAAGGAGTTGATTTCCAAAAACTGTCCTGGAGCATTCTTGCTTGAGCGAGAATCTCCTATCGCAAAATTGGTTTTTTCGACACTTTTCTCCATTTTGAGACCTTTCAGCTTTCTCTTTTTAGCTCAAATCATTCCTCTTTAATCCAAATCTCCAATCTTTCCTAGAAACTTGCAATTAATACCAAATTTGAGAATAAAATGCTCTTATTCAAATAAAGATCATAAAAAATGTAAAAAGGTATAAATCCATAAGTTAGGGATTATTTTATATGTAAATTAGCAATAAATTTTCATAAGTGCCTATATTTTAATATGAAATATTACTAAAATTAAGCACTTATCAGAGTCTTGAAGGGATGTACTCGGTGGCTATAAGACTATTATCCAACTTCTCCTTAATGAAATTTCGGTCTATTTCTACGTGCTTTGTTCGGTCATGTTGAACTAGATTGTGTGCAATATTGATGACATACTTATTATAACACGTCAAACCCATAGGAGTTTCATATTTTATTTTGAGGTCATCTAGTATGATCTTCATCCATAATAGTTCACAAAACCCTTCAGCCATGACTCTCAATTCTGCTTTTGCACTTGATCTTGCAATTATATTTTGTTTCTTGCTCCTCCATGTCACCAAATTTCCACCCAGGAACATGCAATAGCCTGTGGTGGATTTCCTATCAACAATTGATCTTGCATAGTCAACATCAATATATATTTTGATGGATAAGGCTTTTAAGTACTGAATAATTCTATTTACTGCTTGTAAGTGTCTTTCTCTTGGATCATGCATGAATTGGCTTACCACACTAACTCCATAAGGTATGTTTGGCCTAGTCTGTGATAGATAAATGATTTTTCCCACAAGTCTTTAATATTGTGTCTTCTCCACCTTTGGATTTTCCTCATCATTCCCAATCCTGTGATTTTGATATATTGACACTTTAATGGTCTTACTACCCAACAGTCTCTTTGAGGAGATCAATAATGCATTTCTTTTGAGAAATAAAGAAGCCCTATCTAGAGTAAGCAACCTTTATCCTAAGGAAGTACTTCAACTTCCCAAGATCCTTCATCTCAAATTGAGCTACTAGTCTCTCCCTCAAAGTTTGTTTTTCAATGTCATCATCACCAGTAATAATCATATCATCTGCATAGACCAAAAGTAGAGTGCCTTTACCATTTTGAGAATGTTCTTATAAACAAAGTATTGTGACCTTGGCTTTAGGTACCCCAAAGATACCATAGCTTGAGTAAATCCTCAAACCAAGCACGAGGTGATTGTTTAAGACCATATAGGGTCTTCTTAAGCATGCACACCTTATTCCCTTCATTAATAACACCATAACCAAGTGGAATCTCCATGTATACTTTTTCCTCCAAACTTCCATGCAAGAAGGCATTTTTAACATCAAATTGATGCATCTCCCAACCAAAGTGCGCTGTCAGGGAGAGAATAATCCCGACTGTGTTCATTTTTGCCACTGGAGCAAAGTGTCCTCATAATTGATTCCATAGGTTTGAGTATACTCTTTTGCAACTAACCTTGCCTTATACCCATCCAGTGTGCCATCAGACTCATACTTAACTATGTCTATCCACCTACAACCCACTGCCTTCTTATCTTTTGGTCTCTCTATCAAAACTCATGCACCATATAAAGTCCAACGTCAAACCGAATATAATAAGTCAAATACACTTTCCTTTATCGCAACCCAAGAGCAAAACCATCAACCCAAACCTTCCAGATAGAAAAAACTAAGAAACCTGCAAAACACACCACAACTTCCAAACTTGGACAAAAACATTAACCATGGAGCACCAGAAATCAATCTTTCAAATACATCATACAACATTGAGGTTCCAAACACCAGTCTAAGTAAGAGAAATCAACCAATATTTTCTTTACCGTGACCCAAAACCCAGTCTTCCTTTGTAACACCATAAAAACCTCCACTAAATCTACGCTCCCATTCTAAAAAATAACCATATTCTTGTGGTTCCAAATTTCACTTACAATACCTACCCAAATGCCCCCTCCCAGCACCTAATAATAACATGTTTCAAACCTATAGGTTTAAACATCTTAAAGTGCATTTGTGTATCACAATGTAGAGCCAAAGAAGATCTCAACCACTCAAGACACATTTCCCAAATTCTCCAAGAGACCCTACACTCAAAAAATAGATGCCTACTTTAGAGCATGACTAACTATTTGAATTGGAGATTTTAATAGAATATACAATTTTGAGATGTCTTTCCAATCTCCCTGACCACATTTGTTAAGTCCAATAAGAAATAACTTGTAATAAAAGAGCTTACAAATATTTTAATTATATTTCTATAAAACACAACCTTATATTATATGTAACACGATGTACAAAATTCATAGAATAGAAGTAGAAGAAATAAGATACTAGAGTTTTATTGAAATGTACCTATGTTCATATTATGTCCATCACTTGTATCGTTTGCAATGTGACTTTGATACAAGAAGTGTTGGGTGATTTGAGTAGTTAGGCGTTTGAACATGATCAAATAAAGTGTTGGTGATATGGCAGAAACATGAGTGCTAAAAAGAACAATGGGAACAAAAACAAAAGGAGAGAGAGGTTGAGAGGTAAAGCTAAAGTGAGGGGCAAGACCTTGATCACTAACAACATTATTGAATAATATGTCTTGATAAGGTGAAACATTAGAACAAATAAACTGAGTGATGGAGGTAGGAAACTCAGGAACAAGACTTTGAAAATTGTCTTTTAAATAATGTGGATTGATAAGGTGAAACATCTAAGGTAGACGTCATACTTGTCCCAACACAAACCTATATAAAAAAAATTGAGAATTAAAGTAATTAAAATCATTAATTTAGTCATACAAACACATTTAATTAAATATTATAAATTGGAAATTAATTTAAATATGTTAATTATTTATTAATGTTTTAAAAATTAATATTCACGGTTAAGTGCATTATTAAAATTTAAATTTTTCACATGATTATTTTTAAAAATATTATATAAAAAAAATTCAAAACCCAAAATATAAAGGAGAAATTATGAATATGAAAAAGCCTTATTAATAGAAAGCAATTTCATGACATCTATACTCGTAATCTATAATGAGTAAATTCTCCAATGTCTTTCATTCGTCTAAGCTTGAATCTTTATTCCACTTATTACTTAAACATAATATCTGATTGATTTTATCATTTGACATAATAATGTTATCATTATTTTGATTAGCCGTTATTTTTCTTTCTTCTTATCACTTAAACTCAATACTATTTTTTGTTTTCATCACACCTTTCTTCTATTTATAAGAAGTAAAAAGGATTTGGTGGAGTAAAATATAAGCTATTTATTTAAATTCAAATTGTAAATACTTTATTTATCTTAAATTTTGAAATTTATTCAAATTTAAATTTTAGTTACTTTATTTATTTTTAAATTTTAAATGACGCATAATATAATAATAATAATAAATTTTGAATGGTATTATTTTTAATCAGAAAAAATACTATAACTTTAACATCCATAACCAGTATTTAAAATGTGGATTAATATTATAATTAATATTGAAAGATAAATATTATTCAAAAATAAGCATCCCGAAAAAACACTGTTCCTCAAATATTTGAATAAAAAAAACTAGAAGAATTCATGGAAAAAATTGTATTATTACTACTTGAGAATATATTATAAATGTTATAATAATATCTATTTTTAAAAAAAATTGAATTGTCCAATGACGTATTTTCTTCAATTATTTTAGGAAGAACTGATTGATAAATGAAGAGTGGAAAAAATAACCATCTAAACTTTAAATAATTTTCAAAAAGAAAATTATGATTTTTTTTAACTAATAATCACTATATTAATTCATAATAATAAAGAAAACATCAATAAATAACTAATAATACTTATCTATGAAGAGTAAATGTTTTATAACTTACTTTTGTATTATGACTTTGTGTTCAATTTTTTTTTATGTGACTAACATAATTAAATGATAACTTTTTTTTATACCATAAGAGCTGTCAGTGAATATTTTGTAACGATAGAATATTTTTTTAACAAAGAATAAAATAATTAAATTAAAATAAATCACTTTAACAGTATCTCAACTCTTATAAAAAAACTTTCAACTTCTTATTTTCCTATCTAACTAACAACCACAAATCACATCAATAATACATAAAATTGCTCCTTACACTATAATACAACAATTTTTATAATAGTCAAAAGTGTAATGATAAAATACTTTTATTATATTGAAGAGACAAACTAATTTATTAATAAAACTTAGCTTCATTTTCAGATTAATTAAGGTTGCACAAATCCAACAAATCATATAGAAACCTACATTACACAAAATATTTGATTCTCAATTAAAAACATTATAATTATTTGTAAATAAAACAGGTTAAAAAATGTGCTTGCATGTTATATAATATTATTTTCATATAATAATTATACTTTGTGAATGTTAATATGTTATAGTAACATTTTTCAACAAAATAAATTTAGTAAAGTTTTTATCATGATATATTTTGTTTTTAAATTTATATGAAAGTGGTAGAATTTGTATATAAGTCTTTAATTTTTTTAAGACAAAACCGTGATGCATCATCTATTTCTAAGACGGACAATACTTAGGATGTGGTGATAAATCCTAGTGATGTTATTTCTCGGATTTGAGGTCTACAGACGTTGTATGTGGGAACGAAAATGTGTTCCAAACCCCTCGGTCAAGGGGAATCCATTCCCTTTAGATCTTGAATAGAGGGCTTGTTTCGGTATCCCAATATAGTTTCACATCGTTCAAAAGTCGAGACTAAAGGTAGTTTAGTTTGTATACTTATTCCTCTCTCAACTCAATAAAACGCCTTTTAAAGATAAAATCGTAACAGAACACTAATCTCCAAAATGAACAATACACCCTAATAATATTATCTCTCGAACTTAAAGTTCCATAAAATATTATCTTCAATTTGATCTTCAATATGCTTCTCAACTCGTTTTATGTTCAGATATTGTGATAATATTGTAGAGTAGGAAATTTAGAATTATATTATTATGAGTTATCTAGAATTATATTTTAAATTCCATAATTAAAGTATAATTTTAATTTGATAATAAGATTTCTTCATCAGTTACCAGGAAGATAAAAAGAGATGTTTTTTTCTCTGGAAATTATTCTACGCTACTTTTCTTCTTTTAACATTTGTTTTTAACTAGCAATATATGTGCTAATTTTTTTAAGGTTCTCTTTTTTCTTTGTAAGTTTAGTTATTTAGGAATACTTACTTTTAATTAAAATATCATACTTAAACATGTCTATAAGTAATATATTAGAAAGTGACTGCAAAACCTCAACATAATGGACCCTTAACATAACTTCTATTTGAAATCTACAAACCCAAGCAACAAGTTGAACACATAACAAAATTCATCAGATATGAGAAGCCAAAAGTTTCACTAACATCAAAAAGGGAAAAAAGGTTTGGAAAATATGTAGCATCCATACATTATGAACACAACAGAAAATAATGTGTTCTTCATGACCTTGGAATTGCAGAAAGTGGGAGACCCTTGTCAATGTGTAGTGTAAACATAACCTTATAAGTCACATTTTGTGTTTTATTTGCAAGTTTGAACTTGAAGAAATGGAGAAGAGTCATTGCTACTATTTTCATCTGTCTGTAAGCAAAGTCTTTCCCTAAACAGATTCGTGGTCCAGCCTGCAATCACACATTCAATCAAACATGCATAATTATGTCTATAAAATCATAATATCATAAATTTGTTTATGCATTTCATACGAAGAAAACAAGTTAACTTAGAGGAGAATATGAAGGTACAAACATGGAATGCTATGAATTTGAATGGAGATTGAGATTGGAAAACCCCATTGTTGAGCCATCTTTCAGGACGAAATTCCTCAGCATCTTCACCCCAAATGGAACACATTCGACCCATACCATAGGCCAAATAGAAAACTCCATCACCCCTTTTCAGTTTGTGCCCATCAGGAAGAACATCAGGTGCCTCTGCAGTCCTCCCATCCTTCAATTTCATCATCCCAAACAAAAAATCATCAAAATCAACATATATAACTAACTGATCATTGAAGTGAAAAAGCCAAGAGATTTTGTGTTGTAGCATAATGTATATTTACTACTATGTACTATGATACCAATAGAACATGAAACTAGTACTATAATAAAAGTTCTATAGAGCAAGAGATTATATGTTTGTGAGAAAATTTTATAGAAGGTACCGCAGGAACTGCAGGGTAAAGTCTCAAGGTTTCTGTCAATGCTGCATGAAGATAATGCATTTTTTCAAGGGTGTCATCTGTTATGTTGGCCACAAATGTATCTATGCTTTCTTCACTTTCATGGCTACAAGTAACATCTCTCACTTCTTGTACAATCTTTTCTTCTACAAGAGGGTTCTTGCATAGCATGTAGAAGAACCATGAAAGAGTGTTTGCACTTGTGTCTTTGCCAGCTATCATAAAGTTTAGAATTATGTCTCTCAAATACTGATCAGTCATGGTTTCTTTGTCCTTCTTGCTCTCAATCAAAAACCTTGATAGTATGTCCTCTTTAACATTCTGAATATCAAAGCAACCTTGGTGATAAGTACCTTAAAAATCTCATGTAGGATGATTTTACTTTGACTGGTTCAAAATGTAAGAACAAGATTGTACACGTGATTGAAAATTAAACTGTATCATCAATTCTAATGAAACAAAAACCATTTTGAGGGAAGAACATAAGAAGTGAATACTGATCTACTCACAGATTCTTGATGAATTTCCAATTGTGCTTTTCTGGTATTGATTACTCCATGCACAAAATCATCTATTATTTTGATGTTTCTCTTAAGGGTAGCTTCACAACCAATGTTAAAAAACCTCTTGAGCTTCCATAAAGGATCAACATAGCGCCAATAAATCAAAGCATTTGATTCATCAAAGGCCTTCATGAATTCACTTCCCTCTTTGCTTGATCCCTCCAAGCAGTTCAATTCTGCTCCAAACCCAACTTTGAATATGGAGTCCAAAGTGCATCTCATTAGCATGTCCTAGAAAAATAATAAACATTGCTTTCAATCGAGAGATTATATGATGTTAGTAACTGAAAACAAAAATTGATCAAATAAATCACAATTCCAACCGATATAAATAGCATATAGTTTAATATATATTTCTTTGGTTCACTTTCTTTATTCATAAAAGACTAAGCTCTGAAATACTTGGTTATATTCTAACAAAACTATGATCAAAATAAGATGAAGAAGACACATGAATGAGTTTATGCACTAACTTACTGATAAAACTCAATTCATTTACTTTCTAGCAAGTGTTAGTCAAAAGCATTTGTTCTCAAATGAACTAAATTGAAGCTCCTTAACAATATCAAAGCAAAAATTTCAATCCTTCTTCAATCACGAACTAGTTTCTAGGAAATTATAGCCACTCACTTGCATATCAAAGACTTGATCCTGATGGGAAAATTCCGAGATAATCCTGACCAATTTGGCAGCATTTCTTCTAAAAACAGAACAACTGAAATCTCTAAGAACCCTTGTGGAGAATTCATAGCTTGCAAGCTTCCTTTGCTGCCTCCACTTTTCATCATCAACAACAAAAATCCCCTCACCGAAAAGATCAGTCATAATATCCTGGTTATACTTGCCTTTGGAGTACTTATCAAAGTTGGTTTTTAGTATGTGTTCAATATTTCTCGGGTCTACAGTGTACAGCTCGCTTTGATCAGGAGCCAGTAGCCGAAAAGTTGGATGAGTTTTGGCCACTTCAGCATGGTAATCATGGAGTGTGTTGAAGTAGAAAAGCTGGTTAAACACTGTTCCTTTCACAGGAGCATAATCAGGGTCCCCAATGGATTTTCCCAGGATCATGGTCAACGTGAGGAAACAAAAAACTAGGAAGATACCCAGAACAGAAAAGGCTATGAAACTCAAAAGGGTATTCAAAACATCCATCTTTCTGTTTGTTGTTTCTCTTCAGATTGCAGGAGATACTTTTGTCTCAACCCTTCAGCTATGTTTGGTTCTTCTAATCCTTTCTAACACAATTTTTTGTTTGTTTGTTTATTTGACATTGTTTAACATTGATTTAGTCGTCAACCTTAACTATGGAGTGGTTGAGTCAGTAACCTCAACTATGGGTTACAATCGTCATTTACCAAAAGCTACTTTTTTCTAAAAGAGACCTTTTTAAGTTAGAAAAAAAAGAACACTACCATTTTTTTTTCTTCTTTAAACATTCTTAAAGTATTCAAATGAATTCATGACTAATGGTTCAGAATTTCTTTAGATTTTCATCTACAATATAGTGGAGTCTTGAGTTAGAATCTTATGATACTACCTCAATCTTCTTTTATAGTTTTTCTCATCAAAATGGTGCGATTTGACTTCCTGTTTATTAAAATAAAAAAATTATTATAAAATTATGTAAATTGTACATGGTTAACATCATTATAATTTTTTAACAAAAAATATTTTACCATAATACCGTTTTAACTTCGAATTTTATTGGTACTTAAATCGTTTTCGTTATCACGAGATAGGACTTTGTCAATCTCGTAGTAATTGTTTTTGTCCATTTTCATAATTACAAAATAAGATTACATTATTTTAATAAAAAAAACATCTTTTTATAACTAAACTAATAAAGTTTATTTATGTTTAAACTATTTTGGTCTTACTCTCACAAGATTATTATAATATAAGACACATTTCAAAATAAATGAATAATTTTTTATAATCTCAATATAATATATTCTTATTAAATATTTTCAGCATGTGTTTTATCAAAAAATAGTAAAAAAATTATAAATCGTTAATAGTGAAAATAATTTAATATATCGATATTTTTAATAAAAAAAGAATAAAATTATTATTTTTATTGGTATATGTAATTTAGAAATATTTTATATTAGGAATATTTTAAAAAAATTAATTAAAAGACCTAAGATTAAGATGACTTATGATTTCTTTTCAATTAAATTAACAATTGTTTTCGTCGGTTAACTTGTTCATCAGTTGACTCAAATGACAAGCTCTGTCCCTTCAAAAATTGGTTCTATCTCTTGTTGCTATAGAACGTAGTGTTAGAATGTATGACTTTAAACTAGAGGGGGAGTGAATGGTTTAAAGAGGGTTTTCGCAAACTTTTTAGTCTAGAATGAAATTCCTTAGAGAAACTTGATTCAGAATCCAGTTAGCCAAAAACACAAAGCAATTTAATACAACACCAGAAAAACAATCGATTGTTAACAATCGATTGTTTATACCAGTTGACAAATATACAAACTGAAATTAAAGAGTTTAAGGGAGAGAGAGATTGCACACACAGTTTATACTGGTTCACTCTTAAACCAAGAGCTACATCCAGTTTCCCAGAAACCACTGGGGAATCCACTAAGTAACCAAACCTAGATTACTTACACACACCACCAAAGAAGTGACCTTTGTCCCCTCAAGAAACACACTTCCTTTAGCTCAGCACATACACCACCAAGAATGTTGATCTTGACAACCTCAAGAGCACACAACACTTCTTAGCCTATCACACCAGAGTTTACACAAAGTACAGAAGGATTACACTTGTTACAAAATGAACTGAAATCAATACAAATGAAATCATACTCCACTCTCTCTTGATCAAAGCAAGCTCAAAGCAATCTTTAACTCTTGAAAGCAAAATCAGTGAAAAACTCAAATATGTTTTTCTATGATTAAATCTCTATTCTTGTTTGTTACAAAAGATGAACAAACTCTTTATAACTTTCAAAGAATGGTCAAAGCATTTAAAACAGGAGCGCATTCAGTTAGAAAATCATTTAAAGCTTAGTCAACACACAAAACAGTTTTCTGTTATGATTTGAAAACAAACAATCGGTTGAATGTGCGAATCAATCGATTGTTTTGGTTTGACGGCAAGTCAACCACCAAAAACAGTTTTCAACATTTTTCAAAACACCTAAGAGTAAAACAATCGGTTGTTTCGACAAAACAACAGGTTGTTTTTCACTTAGTTTGAAAAACACTTTCAATTCAAAAGGTTTGAAAATACTTTAGCTTTGGATTCAATCAAGAGTGGATTTACACAAAATAATCTACCCCAGATCCTATTCTAAAGCACCTCAGCAACAGCAAGCACATCCAGCCTTCCATCAAACTCAAAGGATTTGGATTCTTCAAAGCTTGAAAGCACTTGATTCAACACGTAGCTCCGTTGAAACAAAGGGGGTCCTACCTGTTGATTGCACTCTGACGATCAAGTGAGTAAGGGCTTAAAATTTAGGAAGTATTCAGTTCCAGTCTTAGAAATAACGTACCTTAACTTGGGGTCTCGAGCCTCTTCTATACCTTGCCTCTTGTAACAACTTTCTATCATGAGAATCTAATCTCAACTGAAAGCATACTCAATAGGAGAAAAATCATTCTGTTTAGGGGTGCCTTCTCTCAAGGTGCTACAACAGAAGATAATCTTATCTCCAAGGAGTGAAATAATAACATAATAACTACTTGGGCACCAACTCATGCGTCAACATCAGGGGTACATTTTGCTTACGTGAGCACCTGACTCATGGTGTTAAGTTATATTTCACTATACATACAACCTAGCTACTATGTGCCCTAAAACACAGGGGTTTAAAAGAAAACATTTACTTGACATAGACCCCAACGCACTAAGCGCACCCCTAGGTTCATAAATATCATTTGTTGACCACTTTGCCTTTACGTACAAAAGGTTACCTTCATCATACCAAAATGAGTTTACTTGTCCAACCAGGACCCAACCACATGACCCATTATACTGGCCCAACAACCGAGCTGACTTGTTTGTGCCATACACCGAGGTCCAACCACCGGGCACTAAGCTCTGAACGCTCTGGTACACTACAACAACCTTAAGGCTTCTTCTTCCTGCACCCCTACATTTTTCTTCCTGCACCCCCATAATTTTCTAAATCCCAAAACTGGCCTTAATCTTTTATTTGAAAAAAGGGCACCGTGGTTACCGAAAATCGAGATCTGGGAGTGTGCTACAGATTCATCAATCCAAAACTGAATCATTTTTTTCCGGATGAGGGGGTGTTCCAGAAGCAAATTTTGCATAAATTATTGATTTCCAGATTGCTGAATTCGGAAACCTAATTATGTTACGGATTGGTTGATCCAAAATGCTTTTTCTGAATTATGAATTTTTGAATCCATAATGCATATTTCTATTACGGATTGGTGGATCCGGAATGTTTTTTTTGAATGATGGATTTTTGAATGTGAAATGCATATTTTGAATTATGGATTGGTGGATCCGAAATTTTACCAGAAGTGCCAATCCGAAATTTTTCCACATTCCATAGTCCAGAATGCAAAAAAAATAAATACAGTTCAAGTGTATTTTAGGGTTTTTAAAAAATAAAAGGGACAATTTGGTCTTTGCATAACATTGTGGGGGTGCAGGAAGAAAAATGTAGGGGTGCAGGAAGAAACTCTCCAACCTTAAATATTAAAATGTTTGATTGAATAAAAATTATGCAATAACTTTAAAAACTATTATGTATATATTTTTTCTCTCTCTAACAAAATATTAAACGGTTCGGTTCGATGTTACGCGGCTTCGAACGAATTCAAATTTTCACAACACTCATCATATCAGAAAATGGGCGAAAACTCGAAACGACAATGGTCCCTCAGCGACTTCGAGATCGGAAAGCCTCTCGGAAAAGGCAAATTTGGCAGAGTATATGTCGCCAGAGAACTCAAGGTTTCAATTTCCTCAAAAAATTTCAAATCCCCAAAATGTTTTAGCCTTAAGAACTTGGAATTTTGAAATTCGACGAAAATCGCTGAACGGATTTGTTTAATTATTGTTATTTTTATTTGTTTGGCTTTTGCAGAGCAAATTTGTTGTTGCATTGAAGGTTATTTCGAAGGAACAACTAGAGAAGTACAGAATCCATCACCAACTGAGGAGGGAGATGGAGATTCAGTTCAGTCTGAAGCACCCCAACATCCTTCGTATGTATGGCTGGTTTCATGACTCTGAGAATGTCTTTTTGATTCTGGAATATGCTCACAATGGTGAGCTTTACAAGGAGCTTAGCAAAAAAGGGTATTTCAGTGAGCACCAAGCTGCCACGGTAAATCTTTCTTATATTCATTATGTCTCTGTATGCGATTTTTGAAGATTCATAGCACGTTTTGTTTGGCGTTTAGAGTCTCAGATTCATGTTATGAAAAAACTGGAAGCTAGCTTCAGCTCGAATATGGATCATGGATCGGGTTTGACTTCATCCGACGGGAAACCGACCATGTCGTTAGTGTATGTTTGTCTCAATGCTTGCAAAATCGATATTGAATGGAATTAATTTTTGAAGTTAAATCATCTGTGTTTGGTTGTTTTTATTCTAAAACAAAGTGTTTTGAAAAAAACTGTCCGTTACTGCAATTTTGGCTGCAACACCAAGATTTTGGGGATCTCTGTGATTGTAATTCGAGAGCAGCATTTTTTTGTAATTTCTTGCAATATCAAGGACTAAGACAAATCCGTGATCGCAAATTAAATCCTCATTCGTACGCCTGTAACTTTAATCCAAACTTATACTAGTTACTTAAAAATTCTTCACCGTCAGGCCAGATATGTGAATATTTACTAAAAATTATATTAACTGGTATTTTAATGTCATTTTGGATTGTTTATGGTGAATCCAAATTAAGTCTAATACATATTCACAAAACCAACTTGTAAAATGAGATTTACACTACTTATATATGAGATTTACACCACTTATATATTGTTGTGTTCCAACCTCTTTATTGTCTGTTTGATGCCTTGTATGCATGCTTGAATTAAACTTATTATACTTTTTACATTGAAATGTGTGCTATGGTGTGTTCAGGGGTGTTTAGTTTAAGAGATTATTTTCTGATTTCTTTATTGTTTTCATGTTTGTATGGAAACAGTGTCATTACTTTTATTCTACCTTCTTTCCTGTTGTTTATACAAACGTTTGAAAACATGAAATAAATTGACATAAGCTTGGTTTCTTGGCTTGGCTTTAACTAGAGTATTGACTTATGTTGTGTAGGTTGACTTGTCTAACTTTTGTATTTTACCTTGCTATTACGCCCTTCTTAATTCTAATGCCATTTAATTAACACTTGTCAATGCTTTGATCTGGTGGCCTTCTTTTTGGGGGTAGCATGACTGTGGCTTAGAGGCCGAATGATAAACATTTTCTTTTGTTCTAGGCATGGTGCTAGATCATTGGGTTTTGACTTTTGTGAAAAAAAAAGGAGAGCTGAAATAAGTCATAATTTTTTTTTATAAAATTAATGTTAGGCATCAAAATTAAACCTGACATCTCAATTGGATTGAAACTCCAGGTTTTAACTACCATATGACATTACATAAAAAAAATAACATAAAATAGAAAAAGAATATACAAACAAACATAGGAACTATGCCAAAACCTATGCTGAAAAACAAGAAACATCCAAAAATTATACAAAGCGAAACGTGGAGAGTTTAAAATTGATTAAATAACAGGAGAGATGGGATGGGAACAGAACTTATTGTATGGCTTCTGAACTTACTATAAAGTTATGATATGTTAGTGATTGTGTGGATTCTGAACTTATATGGACATCCTGTGTAATATGGGAACTACAAAGAAATTGAGTGGAATGGATAACAATTCTTAGGAGGGTTTATGTTATATTCTATGCTTGTCCATATTTTTAAGCAAGTTTTTGGCATTTTTTGTATTATGTTTAATATGTTGACTCGTAACTTTCTTTCATTTGATAATTTTAGTATATTTTAAGCCTCACAAAGGCATTGGCATATTGTCACGAGAAGCATGTCATTCACAGGGATATCAAGCCCGAAAATTTGTTGCTTGATCATGAGGTATGCTTTCTTACCCTCTTTTTACATTCCTTTTGCACATGCTAGTAATGTGTTTTTTTCACTTGGCGTCAACTTACGGCCACACAACTCGAAGAAATTCAGTGACCTACACAATATTAAGCATACAACATTTTGCATTTCATTTCCCATCCCCTCCTCGGCCGGATTTTTTTGAAGAATTTAAGTCCCACCGTATTCACTGTCATTGTTTTCTTTCTTCATTCTCATTCCCTGCTGCCCGTCACCCTATTTAAAAAGAGATGAAAAAGAAGGAAAGAGAATGCTGCTTATTGTAAATATGTGATGAAAACCATTTGGCAACTGGTTGGAACCAATTATATTTGAGCTGTAGGGAACTTTAACAATTAATTTGATAATGGCTTGGTTTCAGGGTCGTCTTAAGATTGCAGACTTTGGTTGGTCAGTACAGTCTAGAAGCAAAAGGCATACCATGTGTGGAACCCTGGACTATTTAGCACCCGAAATGGTAGAAAACAAAGCTCATGATTATGCAGTTGATAACTGGACTCTAGGTATCCTTTGCTATGAATTCCTTTATGGTGCTCCCCCATTTGAGGCTGAGAGTCAAGTTGATACCTTCAAAAGGTGTGGAATTGCGAAAGACTTTTATACACTGTAGTTAAAATAAATGTCACTTTTCTATGTATATATAATGTTTTAGATTTGTGTAGGATAATGAAGGTTGACTTAAGTTTCCCCTCTACTCCTTATGTTTCTTCAGAAGCCAAACATCTTATTAGTCGGGTAAGTTCATATCTACATATATCCTTTTCAGAGAAGATCTGGTCCTTCTTCTTACTGTGATCTGTAAATTGATGCAGCTCTTGGTAAAAGACTCTGCACGAAGACTCTCACTTCAGAGGATAATGGAGCATCCTTGGATAATCAAGAATGCAAATCCTATAGGTGTCTGCAGCTAGCATAAAGTTTTAGTCAGTCATGCTTATCTGTGGAATATAGGGATTGGAGCTGAATTTTACATGTGTTATTGCAATGCGATGACATATCTTTGTGCTTCTTAGAGTTCTTAGAGTTGATGTCTATTATCAACTTGAACGACACTGTCCATCTCTATGGGGATTTGGAAGGTTAGGAATTCACCGTTGCATCCATCTATAATGTGCAGAATTGTAGGTAGTTTTAAGAATTCACCGGTGTGGTGACAATAGTGTATACAGAATGAGATTTGTTCCATGAGTTTCAAAATTAGTACATATACATCATGCAATAGCACATAGCATTTTATGCGGTTGAAAAGGTATAAAGTCGTGTAAGATTGGCAAAAATGAGTAATATTATGTATTTCAAAACCCTTTTTAATTATAACATTTAAAATTAAGAAAAAAATGTTTTTATGGAGGAAATTTCTATTATTTTCTCATTTCCTCCTCTAACTCTTTCATCTTCCTCTTCTCTCTTGGTAAAGTCTTGTCTTGTTCTTCGATTTTCACTAAATCTTTCTTTCTAGTGTACCACGATGGCGAAGAATCCACAATACAAGATGACAAACCAAATTTGTCTCCAATGTAACTAGAAATGGATTAACTAATGCAAGGTAATTATAGTTTTTTAATAGAAGAATCAAACTTTATGCCCCAACAATTTTATCTTCATAATTCTCTGTAGGGCCTTTCTTTAAGGAAGACTTCCTTCAAGTAACATAAAAGAAAAATACAAATATTCATCATACTTTTTTTTAAAATTTTTATAAAAGCTTTCATGGTAGACATTACTATGCAACTTGACATTTAAACTAGACTGACACTTCAAGTAACAATAATTATTTGCCATCACATGAAAAAAATATTATTAAAAAAAATACAAAAAACAATGGGAAGACTAGACCAAAATTCATATGTTAACAAAAACGATACGTAGGTAGACTATATCTATTCATAAAGAATTTTAGGAACAGACTAGATGAAAGCCTATCATACCAATAAAATGAAATATTCCTCTTACTTGATTGAATGGAAATATTCACATATAAACAGGAAGTATTTGGGCAAATTCTTCATGTGACATACCAATTTGAACTTACATTCTATCACCTTTCAAATTTTCCAAAATTATCCTCTATTCCAAATTTAAAAATCCATAATTAAAAAAATACAATTTGAAAATTAAAATCTCATTCTTGACAAGTAAATCCAAAATATAAAAACATACATTTTGGAAAAGAAAATTCGGAACACAATCTAGAAATACCTACCAGAAAAGAATTTTCGGAATTTAGAAATGTGTTCTAAAAATCCAAATCCAAAAATGTATTACAGAAGAGGGATTTTGGAAGTATTTTTTTATCTGTACCTTCCTTTCATTAAAGGTCATTTTCGTCATTTCGCATAGGCATTTTTGTCATTTCATTGATAAATCGGGTGCAAATTCAAATTGATATGGTGCATGAAGAATTTGCCAAAGATTTGTTTAACGACCCAAAGACGTGGGGTGTTTCTTCTTGCACCCCGTCAAAGTTCTTCTTGCATCCCCATCAAATAGGTCAAATAATCAGAATGCCCAATCTAATTTGGTCTCATTATGGAAAACTCTCTTTTAGAATATATTCCTGAAAAATTATTATAGAAAACACATTCTGGAAATCTTATTCCAAAAATCTTTTCTGGAAAATACTTTCCAGAAATTCTAGAAAACGTTTTTCAAAATATATTTATAAATTTCGAAAAGGGTATTAGACAAATAGTTTGTTAACTGTTTCTGTTATCCCTCTCTATCACCAATTTGTATATATAAACCTATCATGTAATCTCTCATTCAAGAATAATAACATTCCTATCTTTTACTATGTTATTCTAATATGGTATCCTGAGTCCATTTTTTTTTTCTCTTTTTCTTTCATCTCGTGACCTCTCCCTTGTCTTCTTCCTCAACCTTTGAAATTTCTGCCTCTGCATGGCTACACTATCCACTGTTCACCATTTCAGTACACCTATATCTCTCAAACTCAATGATGAAAATTTCCTTGTATGGAAACTGTAGGTGCTGGCCACCTTGCGAGGTCTTGAATTGATGCATTTCTTGGATGGCAGTAACATGTCGTTTGAGTTCTTGCAGAGTTTGAATAATCAAAGTTTGGAAAATCTAGCTTTTCGTAATTGTCACAAACAAGATCAGCTTCTTGTAGTATGGCTTCTTGCTTTCATGTCTTCTTCTCTACTGACCAAAATGGTTAGTCTAGACTTCTCTGCAAAAATCTGGCATCGCCTTCTCACTCACTATGCTTCCCACACTCGCACAATGGTAAGAAAGTTCAAACTGCTTCTCATGACTCCCAAGAATGACAGATCCATCTATGTGTACATTAATGACATTAAGAAAGTTGTTGATTCCCTAGTTGTAATCGGTTTTCCTTTCTTGCCTGCTGATCATATTGATGCCATGCTATATGTTTTTTTCTGCAAATTTTGATGGTTTCATCACATCTATTCTCTCTTGCAGTGACCCATACATCGTAGATGATATTAAAGCTCTTCTTCTGGAGCAAGAAAAAAGGTTTGACAAACACTAGCTGGTTCAAGACACTATTCTCCAAGTTAACATTGTCTCCACTCCATGGCACTTCAAACCTCCAAACAAAAATAAGTTCACCAATTACACCCCGCGTGGAGGACGCTCAAACAATTCTTCTGGTTTGTTTTTGTCTTCTCCTCAATTTCCTGGTTCTCATCCCCACATCCTCCTTCACCCCATCAAGCTTCTCCTTGGCAATCTGTCAAACAATTTTGCCAGATATGTCATAAACCTAGTCATATTGCAGATTCATGTTGGCATCATTACGATCCTCCTGTAACCAACTCCTTCAATGCAAACATATCACATTATGCTCCTTACTTCTATCAAGATTCCACTCCTTCAATTCTTGGTGCTCCTTCCACCATTGACAATCCTCTGTAGTACCCTAATACTGGTGCCACACATCATGTCACCAAAGACTCCAAGATTTTCTCACAAAAACAACCCTATCATGGTAATGACGACATTAAACTACGTAATGGTCAAGGTACACACATCTTACACATTGGGTTTGCTGTCTATACTGCTCCACACACGCATACTACTTTTAAACTTCATAACTTGCTGCATGTTCTTGCTATAACTAAGAATCTCATTAGTGTTGCTCAATTTTCCAAAGATAATAACGTTTATTTTGAGTTCTTTCCTAACTTATGCTACATTAAAAATTAAGACACTCATCACATTTTACTTCAAGGAGTAATTAAAGATGGCATTTATGTGTTTCATCCATCCACTGATTCCCCTACATACACTGTTAACTATGCTTCTTACAAACCTATGATTCCGCAGTTACAACTATGACATAATAGATTTAGTAATTGTAATTTTTCTATTGTTTAATGAATATTGAATGCTTGCAACATTTCTTATACGTCTCAAAAATATTTTTGTTATCCCTATATTCGTGGAAAGCATCACCAGCTTCCATTTCATAATTCTATCACTCAATACACTAAACCTTTTCAGTTAGTTTTCATTGATATCTGGGGTCCCGCTCCTATCAAATGGCGCTAGATACTATATTTATTTTTTAGATGCTCATACTAAATACATGTGGTTATTTCTGTTGCATCATAAATCTCAAGCTTTAAACACTCTTATTCGTCAAACAGTTTGCAAAAAACAAATGAGATTTAAGTTTTGTACCATTCAAACTGATAATGCAAAGGAATTTTTCATCGCTTTACTTGTCCTCACACACATGAGCAAAATGGTTCTATTGAACGTAAGCATAAACACATTTCTGATCTGGGGTTAACTCACCTTGCTTTTGTGTCTCTACCCATCAAATTTTGGGGGTGAAGCCTTCACCATTGCCATGCATATGATAAATATCTTGCCTTCCCCTGCTATTTTCAATAAATCTCTGCATGCTTTACTGTTTCAAAAAGAACTTGATTATACAATGTTAAAAACCTTTGGTTGTGCTTGTTATCCGTTACTTCGTCCTTATAATAAACATAAACTTGATTTCAAATCTACATGATGTCTCTTGGCTACAACTCACACAACAAGGGTTACATTTGTCTCTCACCCACTGTAAAATTTATATATCTAGGCATGTTATTTTTCATGAAGATTTGTTTCCATATAAGCTGCCTGAGTAAAGCTTTAATCCTTCAGTTACTGATACTCTTGCATTGAACTATTCGAATCACGCTCTAATTGTGCTTGACTCACCTGATGATATTCCTGCTCCTCTTACTCATCTCAATTTTGACTCTATTGTGTCTACTCACAATATTACTCCTTCTCCATCGGTGCTAAACTCGTCCACTTACAATGATATTGTTAATCATCATCCAATGACCATAAAATCAAAGACAGGTATTTTCAAACCAAAAGTTTTTAATACTGAAATTGTTTTACAGTCTCATGTCCCTACATCTGTCAACGAAGCAATATCTTCTCCCCTTGGTTTCAAGCAATGAATGATGAATACACTGCTCTTCTAAAAAATCACACATTGTCCCTTACATCTCTTCTAGTTGGTGCTAAAGTTGTTGGCTGCAAGTGGTTATTAAAAAACAAATATCATGTGGATGATTCCTTTCAAAGACACAAAGCACAACTTGTAGCTAAAGGATTCAACCAAACAGAAGGTTGTGACTATGGTGAAACATACAACCCATTATAAAGCCCTCCACCATTCCCCTGGTGTTATCACATGTTGTCTTTGTTGCATGGCCCATCCATCAAATTGACGTGAATGTGTTTTTGAATGGATATCTCAAAAAGGATGTCTATATGACTCAACCACCAAGCTTCGTGTCTCACTCTCCACACATTGTCTGTAAACTTCATAATGCTTTGTATGGCTTAAAACAGTCTCCTAGATCCTAGTTCCAAAAACTAAGTACAACTCTTCAAACCTTCGATTTTCACTCTACCAAAAATGACACATCTCTGTTTGTTCAATTCCCTTTTGCATATACAATTTTCATTTTAATATACGCTAATGACATTATTATCACAAGTTCCTCCTTACAAGAAGTTCAAAAACTTATTTCAAAACTCAGCTCTTGATTTGCTCTCCATTACTTTCTCGGAGTTGAAGTTAAGCATCTTCATCATATGGTGGTCTGCACTTATATCAACAAAAATATATCACTGATCTCCTTCACCGCGCCAACATGCAAGCTGCCAGACCGATACCCACACCCATGCAAACTAATATTCGTTTACAAAAAGATGTTTCTCCTGCTATGCATGACCCCTCTATGTTTCACTCTGTTGTGGGAGCACTTCAATCTATTCTCATCACTCATCCAAAATTTTCATATGCAGTGAACAATATATGCCAATTCATGCACAACCCACAAGAGTACCACCGGAAGGTGGTGAAATGCATTCTTCGTTACATTGTTGGCACCAGTTCCCATGGCAGTGTTATAATGCCACTTTGCCCAATGTAAGTGACAGGTTTTGTCAAAATTCTCTTAGCAGTCCTCTAAGCTCACTAAATCATCATCTTTATCTTGGACTATAACATTCTCTCTTTAATTTTACCATATTCTTTACCCATAATTCATACTTAATTTTTGTTAGTATGATATGCAATGCATTAGTTCAAGATAATTATCATCTAAATAATATTAAAACCCTATCAACTACCACCTCATCAAAATTTCAACAAAATAATTAACATGTGCAAAGAAATTATAAATTTGTAAAATAAAAAATAAATTGTATCCTGAACTATTTGATCATCAAAATAATTTATAACTTAACAATAAAAGTTTATTCACCAACAATTTTATAATTTAATAATGTTATCTTAACTTTATTTTTAAAACTTGTTTCAGTACGTGTTTTAAGTGGTGAGTTAGATTTTTCAAACATAAATTAATCATTAACAAAATTTATTTTCTTCTTTACAAAACTAAAATACTAATATTCTAAAATTTGTCTATTAACTTATCTCAAAATTAAAGAGGCTTTAAAAGTTTAAGATTTCTATTATATTTAGGAGTGGTAAAACCGATAAAATCAATCCATTTTGACCCGATGTAATTAAAAGTAAAATGGTGCAGGCTAACCTACTAAGACTTAATAGGTTGACCAATCACTTTTATTTATTTATTTGAATATATTTACTTGGTTGTAGTTATTAATATCTTTTTGGATAATAAAAATGTAAGTAACAATAAAATTAAATCAAACTTTAATATTTTAATCAGAAAAAATTTAATATTAATATTTTAATGAATAAATAATATATAAAAAAATTAACGTAAATAAAATTTTATATAAAATATTCACCACCATCTATTTTAATTATAAAATCATAAATTTTTTCTTTAAAAGTGTTAGAAAGAAAGAAAGAAACCATAAACTACTTTACTCCTACCTTACTCCATTTCACCTGTAATTCACGAAATTAAAAAAATAATACAAATTGAGAAATTGAAAAAGTTGAGTGAGCTTTATTAGTGATTATATTAAAGTTGGATAGGAGTTGGCGAGAATGTCCCTTATGGTCATTTTCACTTCTCTTCGTCCAACAACCACTGATGAAGGCAATTTCGTAAATCTCTTCCATTCTCTATTTTTCTTTCACTTTCTCGGGAAACTAACGGAACACACGAGGGTCGTGACGTTACCCGTTGTTTCCTTCGTCTGTCTTTATATTCTAAAGTTTTAGAATTTAATTAGTTAGGATTTAATTAATAGTTTCTATCATTTATTATTTATCTTTAGTTAGAATTTAATTAGTTAGAATTTAATTAGTAGTTCTATCATTTATAATTTATCTTTAGTTGGGATTTAATTAGTTAAGATTTAATTAATAGTTTTTATCATTTATCTTTCTATCTTTTATCTCTATCATTTGTAATCTTTAGTATTCTATAAATAGAGTATTGAACTATTATTTGAGATATGAATAATATATGCACTTTGTTTCTTTTTCTCAATTCTCTATCATTGTTCTTGTTCTTGGTATAATCGGAAGCCACCTAAAGGTTCCCTTTGTCCAAAACTTAATCATTCTTCGAAATCTCTTACAAGAAGACCTAGACGCTTCTACACACGATCATTCATATCAATTGGTATCAGCTAGGATCTTCCAGTACTTCAATGGCAGATTCAACACGCTCCGCTCAAGCTACTAAGGAGATGGAAGATCGAATCTCCCAAAGGATGGATAATAGGTTTATGAAACTCGCGACTACGTTGAAGGAAACCTTGACTCTTTCTATGAAAGACACCATCCAGGATTTACTTACTCAATCTCGAGGTGAACGCTCCCCTGGACCCTCACATGACACAATGTCGCGCGGACCTCGAACGAGGTCTTCTTATGTTTGTGGCACGCGGTTGGCACGCATCGACTTTCCCCGATTCAATGGTGAAAATGTTAACCAATGGATTTATAAATGCGAAAATTATTTTCTCATTGACAAGACTCCAGAGGAATTCAAGGTACAGTTGGCACTTGCGCATCTAGAAGGCAAGGCCTTGCAATGGCATACCGCACTTATGAACTCTGATTTAGATATGGATGCACCTTCATGGTCAGGATTCACCAAAAGTCTAAAAGATCGATTTGATGCAATTGGCGATGATCCCATGGTTGCGTTGATGCGTGTACGACAAAAGACTTCAGTTGATGCCTATCATGAAGAGTTCGATTCAATCATTACAAGATTGAAGTTAGCTAATGATCATATTCTCAGCTGCTTCCTTGGTGGCTTAAAGCAAGACATCCAAATGATGGTACGCATGTTCCAGCCTACATCTCTACAACATGCATTTACTTTGGCCAAGACGTATGAAGCAGCCAATTCCATCTCTACATCTCTATGCGGTCCAATCAATGCGGTCCCCAAACCTAAACCCACACGCCACTTAACGTCGGAGTTCATAGCAGAACGCAGAGCCCAAGGCCTTTGTTATTTTTGTGATGAACCCTACTCAATGGAGCACAATAGGGTACACAAGAAATTACAGCTTCACGTCATGGAGATAGAGGAAGAAGATGACGCACAGGATAGTCCTCCTAGTGACGCTACTGACTTATTGCAATGGAAAGAGCCACAAATCTCAGTCAACACATTAACAGGGGTGGCTGGGTTCAGAACTATGAGAATAACTGGATATCATCAAAAACGACCTTTACATATTCTCATTGATAGTGGTAGCACTCATAATTTCTTATATACCCAAATGGCTAAAAAATATGGGTGCATAATTGAGACGATTGCCCCTTTGAATGTCGTGGTAGCAGATGGGTCAAAGATCAAGATATCTTCCGTGGTAAAAAATTTTAGTTGGATAATTCAGCACACAACTTTTACTGCTGATATGCTACTCCTTCCTTTGGGGTGTTGCGATTTAGTGCTGGGAATTGAGTGGCTCATAACATTGGGCGATATTTTATGGAATTTCGACAAACTCACTATGGAATTCAATGTACAAGGAAGGTGACATGTTCTACGTGGCTCTATGGCCCTCGAGCTTAAACCTGCACACAAACAGCAGTTGAGTAAAGCTTTTATTGACGGTGTGCATTTATCTATGATGCACGTTGGTGCAGAGGAGGACATGTTGTTGCAGTCCTTGACTACACATGCTGCACAATAGGAGATTCCAACTAAGATCGCGAATCTCTTACAAGAATTTGCATATGTCTTTCAGGAACCATAACAATTACCACCCTTTCGACCAGGCCATGATCATCATATTCCATTGATTCAAGGAGTTAATCATGTCAACAAACGGCCTTAAGGTATGCCACAACCTAAAAAGATATTATTGACCAACTTATACATGAATATTTGCAATCCGGAATTATACAGGAAAGCTGCAGCCCTTACTTACGCCAGCCCCATGGTTCTTGTGAGCAAAAATGATGGCTCATGGAGACTTTGTGTTGATTATAGAGATTTGAATAAGGGCACAGTCAAGAACAAATTTCTCATTCCTTTAGTTGATGATTTACTGGATGAATTAGCAGGATCTACTATTTTTCCGAAAATTGATTTACGTACAGGCTATAATCAAGTTCGGATGAATCCTGACGATGTGTTGAAGACAACTTTTAGAACACACTCGGGATATTATGAGTACCTGGTGATGCCATTTGGACTCACCAACGCCCCAGCTACATTCCAAGGATTAATGAACTCCATTTTTCAGAGGTTTTTAAGGAAATTTTTGTTGGTTTTTTTTGATGATATTCTAGTCTACAACAAAAACATAACAGAGCACATACAACATCTAAAAGAAGTGTTGCAGACTCTCCGTATCCATTCTATTTTTGCCAAGAGATCTAAATGCTATTTTGTTGTTTTCGAAGTGGAGTACTTAGGCCATATTATTAATGCACAGGGCGTTTTTCACGGACTCCAACAAAGTTGCTGCTATGGTAAGCTGGCCTCTACAACGAACCTTAAAACAATTAAGAGGGTTTTTGGGACTTTATGTATGTTTTCTTGTTTGTGCTGATTTTTTTGTCCCTGCTTGGTAGGTTAGAAAAATTGGAATAGCTTCTGCTGATTTTTTCAGATTTTCAAGTGGTGGTGACTCATTTCTTTATTATTTCTTTGTTTGGGTTATATGATCACTTTTTGATGTTGAGAATCAATTTTATTGTGTTGTTTATGTTACCATTCTCTATATTTATTCTTCAATTGAACTCGAATAGTATTTGTCTATGAAGAAGTAAACGTGTGTGAAACAGAAACCAAAATAAAAGTTATGTTATCTGATCCCTAAGTACTAGTATGTTGTAAATATCGATTTTGATACCTGAGAAGGTGGAATTATTGCATAGATTTCTCTATTATTGTTCTGTGTTGTAATTTACAACACAGAACAATTTCATATGGATAATATAATCCAAAAGTTAACCTGGAATCTTACTGAATTTTGTCAAAATTTTGGCTCTCTTCTTTGTCATTTCATATCACTAACCGTAAAAAAGGTACTGCTCAAGCTGAAGGAAAATTTTACCACTAGTATAAGATATGATATATGGAATATCAGAATTGAGTGTTAGGCAATGTCGCAATAAAAGGCTAACATAAAGTGTTGGGAATAGGAGTATTTTAGGAGATGAGAGCTTCTTTAAAATTTATTTTCCAACTAGCCTACTGTAGTAAATTATTTGGCACTTCATATCTATGTAATGCTCTTGAAGAATAGAAATAAGTCCATTCTGCTGGGTGGAAAACAAACTTATGTTCAGAAAATATTTATTTCTCTCTTCTTGTGATGAGAATACACTTAATGTAACAAAGATGAGAGTACTGCTGTGGACAAGTGACATAATACACTGTGATGCCATCACAAGCGCCAGTGCCACTGGAAACAAATGGATGATGATTGGACAGGATAAGATTAGGAGTGAAAGCATTCTAGAGAAAGTTTGTATGGAACATATGGTAGAGAAAATAGTTGGATCTAACATTAGGGGTTGAACATATGTAAAGAAGACATTTAGAAGCTTTAGTAAAGAGAGTATATCAGATGGAAAGTAACCTTGCCACTATAGGGGGAGGCAAACTGGGACACAAAACCATTTATTAGAGGTGGTTTGTTACTTTGTCTGTCTACTGACATGAATCACTATGGGACATTATGGCATCATTTGATTCATGTAACCAATCGACCTAGTTGGAAAAGCTTGGGAAATTTTGTTCTCTTTTACTGTTGTTTGTGGAATGTTGTCTGCAGTTGTTGTGTGTGAAATTTCTTCCAGTTCTTTGTTGAGTGATAACTACCAATCTACAACAGACTGATGATTGATTTTGACATGCTTCCAATTTAATTAGCACACTGAATATCTATAAATTGTATATCATGATAATTTGCATATCTGTTTGCTTTTGGCCATAAAAAATCTCATATACCCCTGTCCTCGAATTTTCTGTCTACTAGATAAATGAAAATGTTGAATGGTGATATTTCAGTTGATATTATAGTTAAAAAAATGGATGTGGCTCTTTGCTTCAAGATTCTGATATTAGTATTATAACTTGGATGTCTGGACTGTCTTGTTAATTGTTACATTACATAAAGTCCCTTGTGGTCGTTTCCATATCAAATAATCATTTGAGCATGTAAAGTGCTTATTTTACACCATTTTATTATGAATCCATGGATCTTACAATTTTGTTCATAACTAATGTTTTGCTAGTTCTTAAAATTACATCATATGTTAACTTGGAATGCCATATATTTCAGAGGATAGTAGCTAGGGATGTTATTTTTTGGAGATGAAACCTTTCATTGTTAGTACTGCTTGATGCATTTTTTCTGTCACAAATATAATTTATTCGTAATCACAAAGATACACTCTCATTTATACTATATGCTTCTATCTGTTAGATGTTCCTTTTGTATTAAGGTTGAGAGAGAATGTGAAAGATTTTAGGTTTCCTGTGACAACAGTATTGGAATATTATCATTGACAATGTTCTTTTCCTCAATTTTTTCTACAGAATTGCGTGCAAGCAGGACAAAACTAAACATCTTCAAACATAAAAACTGACAAGATTTTTGGTTTCTATGTTCAAAATGCATATTTCTGATAACTTGGTGGTTCCTGTCAACTGAAGTAGCAAGTAAAACAGGAGGCAGTCAAACCACAAGTAGCACTCCAAAATAAAAATCAACAACGAGTTTTTTTTCCCTGAAACAAATTATTATTGTACAAGTCCAAAATTGTAGTTCATGTCATGACATCAATTGTATTTTTAACCTTTTGATTTTAAGTTGTTTTCTAGGTTGAAACTTGGCTAATTAAGGTGAAAACACATTCATTGAACTCTGTAGCAAATGCAGTTTGTGCTTTGAACAAGAGTAATAATATAAAGGCATGTCTTATCTTTTATCGAAACAATCACTGAGCAGTATAACTAGAACAAGGACATGAATAAAATAATCATTCTCTTGTAAGATTTTACCTTTCCATTCATCTTATGTGGAGATTTCTCATCGCTACAAATCTTATTCCAGGTTGCGATTAAATTTTACTTTTTAAAACAACAAGTTAAACTTATCTAGATTTGTTGAGTTACATATGATAAAATCTTGTTTTATTTTCATGTTTGAAGTGTATAGTATTTTATGCGAAAAGGTATGTAAGAGATCTACATTTATTGTTTATGTAACTAAATTATAATTATTTATAATTCTTATTTCATAAATTAATTTTTGAGATGAAATTTTTGAAAATAAAAATAAAAATATATGTGATATGTTTTGTTTTATATATATAATTTATAGCTATATATAAAGAGAATTCTCCATTATAACTGTTTTTTTTATATATAATTTTTTTCGATTCTATCTTTATTTAATATATCTAATTTTATTAATACAATGAAATATTTTGTCATTTCATATGAATTACTTAAAAAATAAAAACTAATTCTTCCTTTAATTCCTTATTTTAAGACAACAAGAAGAAATGGAGAACATACTATCATACATTTTCACACCAAATCTTACATATCAAATAAAATAACCTTTATTTTCAATCACTCTCTGTACTTCTTTTTTGCTTTTTCAATTTCAACTCATCCAAAATTATTTTTGTATGTATGTTAAATTTTTATCATAGTAAAAATTGAGTAAAAGAGTGGTTTCCGCTAGTAATAGAGAATATACTTTTTTATTTACACAAATTTTTTATACAAAATTTATGTAATTATTTTTTAAATTCAAATAATTAACTATAATAGAAAATCATTTACACAATAAAAAATTATTTACAGTAAAATATAGAATTATTTACTTTTAATAAAAAAATATTTTATATATATATATATATATATATATATATTATATGATATTGTATTATTTTCTGATCTTGTGAAGCAGGGATCAGGGCAATTCCGTAAATATCTTTCCGTTCTCCATTTTCTCTTTCCCCATTCTCCCATTAATTTTGTTTCATTCTCTGAGGAAGCAAAGGAAAAGACAGTGATCGAATTGGTGTTCCCTTTTTGGTTGTGGCTAACAAAGATTGAAAGTGCACATGGCGAGCGCTGTAGATACCTCGGGAAACCCTATCCCATCGTCGTCGGTGTTGATGGCATCGTCGAAGCACATTGGGATCCGGTGCCACTCTGAGAACTTGGAGTTTCTGAAGTGCAAGAAGAAGGATCCCAACCCTGAGAAGTGTCTCGACAAGGGTCGCAACGTTACCCGCTGTGTCCTTGGACTGTTAGTTTTTCTCCTCTCTCTCTTTTTTTTGCCTGTTTGGTAGGTTAGAAAAATTGGAATAGGTTTTGTTCATTTTTCAGATTTTGAATTGTGACTCATTTCTTGATTCTATTTTTTGTTTGGGTTATATTTCTGATCTTGAAAATCAATTTTATTTTGTTATTTACGTTATTCATTCTATACATTTAGTCTACAATAGAACCTCGAATAGGATTGTCTATGAAATAGGATTGGATTTTTGTGTCTATCATGTCATCCCGGAGTACTCTCAAATGTCTAATCTCATGGATCTCTGGTTCTCGCAAGAAGGAGATGTGTTAGAAATCCAATATGGAGGGATATATGCCCAAATTATGATACATGAGCGATTATCAACCTTAACTTGCTTGCTGGTGGTGTGAGATTTAGTTGAGTTTAAATTCCATTTTCTACAACAAGTAGATGAAGATTGAATTTGGAGCCCTACTCGTTGTTTACTTTTGTCACCTGATTTTGTGTTGTATAATTTGGTCTACTTCTTGGAATTGCTGGTTGAATGATAACTGAGTAAGGCTTTCTGATTGAATATATAGATCTTTGAAATGCTAGATAAGGAGACTTTTATGTGAGGGATTTTGACAGAATGATTTGCATGCTTGTGTGATGAGGAAATGGAACCTTCCTCGTTGTAATCCAAAAGCTATCCTTGAATCTAACTGAAGTATGTCAAAATGTTGGCCATTTTCTTTCGCATTGAATAGCATTACTCCTATTGGAACTGTCAAAATTCTATCAAAAGGTACTGCTCAAGCTCAAGGGAAAATTTTAGCACAGGTATAAGATTTGTCATACTTTATAGAATCTTGGAATTGAGTGTTTGGCAATTTTGCAGTTAAAGGCTAACACGAGTGTTGGAAATAAGAATGTTTTAGGATATGAGAGCTTCTTTAAAGTTTGTTTTCCAAGTAGCCCAGATACTTAGTAAGTTGGTGTAGCTAGGTTCTCAATGCATCTTAGGCAGCAGTAGCATCTTAATTGTTCTCTAGTAATACCTTTTGGCATTGATTATCTCTGTAATACTCTTGAATATAAATAACTTCATTCTGCTGGGTGGAAGATGTACTTAAGTACTAAAACTATTTGTTTCTCTCTTCTCACTATAAGAATATAATTAAGTAGTCAAAGATGAGAGAACTGCTGTGGATGAGTGAGCATACTATACTGTGCCATCATCACCAGCACCAGTGTGCCCTTAAAACAAGTGGGTGATGCATTAGACAAGATAAGATTAGGAGTAAAGCAATCGAGAGAAAGCTTGTACATAACATATTCCAGAGAAAATAGTTGGGTCTATCGTTAGGTGGTTTGGACTTGTGTAAAGAAGACCTATAGAAGATTTAGTAAGGAGAGTAGATAAGATGGCATGGGAAGTAGCCTTACCATGAATTAGTATTAACATGGATGACTGTCATTTTTACATTGCATGAAAGTCACTTGTGGTCTTATCCATATCGAATAATTCATGTTTATTGCTGATTGTACACTCTTTTATCATCAAATTCATGGATCTTGCAATTTTGTTCATAATTAATGCTTTGGTAGTTTTAAAATTTCTACATTTGTTAACTTGGGAATGCCATATATTTTTGATGGGGTAGTAACAACAGTAATAAAATATCTAACATGTTTCAAAGATGAATTGTCAAACTAAGAAATATATGGATGTGGCTCTTAGCTTCAAAAGGCTGTTTTACTGCTAGAACTTGGATTTCTGAACTATCTTATATATTGTTACGTTACATGAAAGGTCTTCTATGGTCGATTCACATATCATGGTGATGGTAATCAAATTTTTTTTCTGCAGTTTGAAAGATCTGCATCAAAAGTGCACAAATGAGATGAATGATTATGTTGGCTGCATGTACTACCATACAAATGAATTTGACTTGTGTCGCAAAGAGCAGCAAGCATTCGAGCAAAAGTGTTCTTTGGAATGAAACTATGCACTGCTTTGACGAAAATAATAACAGCCCATTTGGAGTGAGCCAATGCGTTTGTTTTCCAAAAAATCATTGATCTTTCTTATTTGTACGACAGTGTTGGAATATTTGCCATTGACAATGTTCGCCCTCTAAATTTTTCTAGAGAAATGCATGCAACCAGTACATTACAAAACTCTTCAAGCATAATAACTGACAAGAATATTGCTGTGTTGGAACGTGGATGTAATTTGGTTTCTACGCCCAAAATGCATATTTGTGATGCTTGGTTGTTCTGCCAACTGACTTTGGAAGTAAAACACTAAGCACCCAAATCGCAAGTAGCACATCAAAATACAGCAATTGTATGATTTTGATCTATCAGATTTCACTTATGCCAATTGGATGAGTCAAGTTTTTATTATGGGTTTTCTTCCAGCATCCCAACAAATTTCACCCTGCATCCCATCAATTTCGGAACATGAATTTCAGAAAAGACTGTTATACCTTTTTAAAAATAACTTTTAGATTATTTTTTCAGAATGTTTCTGTAACATACTTTCTGGAATTCATGAAATATATTTATGGAAAACGTTTTCTGGAATAGAATATCTTGGAATAAAGTTTTCGAAACGTGTTATATACTATCTCTGAATGTGCTTTTCAAAATAATTTTTACAAAGAGTATGTTATGAAAAAAAGCTTTCTAAGACATTTTGTCTATTTGACAAGTGTAAGGAGAAATTTGATGGGATGCGTGAAGAACCACCTTTTTTTTTTGTTTTTGTTATTTACAATGTTCGTCTAAAATGATCAGGTGGTGGTGAAAATACTAACTGTTTTAAGAGTGCTGCCCCAATCTTTCCAGCACACTTTCTTTTATGAGTAAAAATTTGTTAGAAATTGCAAATTCTTCAATTTTTTAAATGAAACCAAACAACTTTTAGATTTCTAATAAATTTTAGTCAAAAGAAAAATGTGTTAGAAATATATGTTGATATCATTTCTCTTAGTATTTTAAAAATTATTTATTATGTTTGGACAATTATCTATACATATTCTTTTAAAAATAATAAGAAGAAAAATTAAAAATTAATTTATCCATAAACTAAAATTAACTTATAAAATAAACTAATTTACTATATATAATTAAATATGTTTGAGTTTGTTATTTCTTATATACAATATGATTCAACTCAATCTTAATCAAAGTAGATAGTCAAGTTGGCTAACTAAAATAATAACTGTTTTTAAAATTAAAAAGCTATTAAAAATTAATAGCTTGGGGGTGGTGCAGTTACATGGAGATCAGCCAGACAAACTAGTGGTTATGTATTACACTTGGGGGTGGTGCAGTTACATGGAGATCAGCCAGACAAACTATTATTGCAAGATCAACAATGGAATCTGAGTTTGTTGCTCTCGAGATGGCTAGTAGTGAAGCTGAGTGGTTGAATAACTTTTTAACAAACATTCCATTAGGAATGAAACCAACTCCATCTGTATCAATGCATTGTGATTGTCAATCGGCAATAGCTATAACTAAAAATAAAACTTTCAATGGAAAGAACAAACATATACAATTGAGACATAATTTAGTGAAACAACTATTAAAGAGTCGAACAATTTCTATTGACTATGTTAAGTTAGAACGGAATTTGGCAGATCCTCTCACAAAACCCCTAGGGAAAAAACTGATTTTAGAAACATCGAGGGGAATGAGACTTAAGTCGTTTGAAAACAAACAAGTGATGGAAACCCAACCTTTGTGATTGGAAATCCTATAAATAAGGTTCATATGGGTAAAAACAAGTCACTTGTTAGTTCTACTAGCACTAATATTGATTTAAGATAAACTTTTTCCATTCTTGTGAAAGTGCTAGATAGTGCATTATCGAGAGAATAAACTTTGTGGTTAAAATTCTGAGGTAAAAGAGTTTTAACGATTTACAAAGTTTTTAATGATTTTCATATCCATTATGGGTGGTGTATGATTTGCAGCATACACTTGATGAAATCACTTATATGAGTGTCAAGTGGGGCCGCTTGCATGAGATCTTGGCAAGATCTCTATAGCACTCATGAATATCAGGCACACGCATGGCCTAGTAGCGTAACACAGCGATAACAACAAGTAATGTGGGGGTGTATTGTGATTGATAAACCTCTAACACATACTAAGTGTCTTGGTTCATATAGCTTGCTATACCAGCTACAACATGTGTTAAGTTCATTAATCTAAGACTGATTCATATAGCTTGTTATACCATATCTGATGCTTTACATCTTAGATGAACCCAAAATCTTTTTCTTTCTTTATTTTTATGTTTTATCCTTTGCAATATGTGGGGGATTGTTGTAAAACCGTAAATATTGCGACATGAAAAATAGAGTGTGTGTAGAAACGGAAAAACAGAGTGTGTGAGAAAACCCTAGCAATATTTGTTATCGTTGGAGGAGATCTCGGAAGTGCAGCGGAGACTGGATCTACACCGAGATTTTCGCGTGTTGTTACCCCTCCACCCAGGAATCGTGGCCGCACGACCAGTAACCTTCACGCCTCCGCATTGTTGGTCTTGCGGAATCTTGAGAACCTTCACTCACCTTTTCATCTTCTTCTTTCTCTCTCTTGAATTATTCTTTTACTTTATAATTATTTTTTCTGGATTTATTGAGTTTTTACTCTTTTAAGAGTAACTTACTAGTTTTGGTCCTCAGAAATGTTTAAAAAGTTCCTGTTGTATCCTGGGGGACTTACGCAATATACCACGGATAAGTCCTTATTACGAATAGTGATCACTCACACTTCAGGAAATCAATTTTATTTGTGTTTAAAGCCTCGTTTACTACAAGTTATACTTTTCATGGTCTTCCTTGGACTTGTGATTTGACTTCATTTGGTTTAGGTAGCATACCACTATAATTATTGCATGTGATATGGACACAATTAAGCTTTTTGGATATTTCATCCCATGAATGTTCAACATAATTGTCAATCCATCCAGAATTTGATGTCATCTTAAATTATTTTAAGGAGGTTGACATTGTTGGTAAGGTTAACACCAAGAATAAGTTGTAAAAAATTGTATATTCATACATATATGACATCTTTAAACTCAAAAGGTGGAAAAAAAAAGTCCTTAGTTCTTCCAATGTCACGATGCATATATGTAATCAAAATTAATATTTAACAACTAAAACAATATTTAACAACTAAAACAATACATGAGAAGAAGAAAAACCATATTTTTATAATATTTATTAAAAAAAAAATGTTCCAGAGACTTTATTCAAGAAACATATTCTGAAAACCTAATTTAGAAACTAATCACATTATGCACCCCTCCTCCTTTTCAATAATCAAAATTCTGAATTTTTTTGAATAACTCTTTCTAGAAAGTAAAAAAAAAAAAAGTGAACCTCCAACTTTTTCAACAATATCTACGTATGAAAGTGGTGTCAATGATTATAAAAAAAAAAACCAACTAAAAACGAATGAAAATCATCAACCAAACATAAGTGCTATATCTCAAGCAAAGTCAACCATACATCATAGCCTAATGGAAAAAATGCAACAAAGATAGAGAGAAGGAGGAAATGAAAAACCTAACTTTTATTTATAAATCTTTGAGAGCATTTATGTCATTTATTAAGGTGATTGAGTGGGAGATGGAGGAAGTAAAAGCCGAGAATAATTTTTTTTTTAAAAAAGATAAATAAATATTTTTTCGAGAAAACATATTGATAGGTTTTTGCTATAAATATATTATATTGGGCTCACCAAAAATGTTTCTCTACCATTATTTATTAATGCTTTTTATTTTTCAAAAAGTATTACTAGTAAATATAATAATTTTTAGAAGTTCTAAAGCGATGAATTTAATCAGCTTATCCTAAATTCAGTCAGTCATATTGTTGTAATTTTATGGATTAAGTTGTAGTTTTAGAATTGACCAAATATCATCTATAAATATAATATCACTATTTACTGCACATGTTTTAATATTCAACTTTACTCCTATAATTATCTTTAAATTAATATTTTCTTATTATTTTATTTTATAACTACATTTATAAGCCATCCACTCTTATTTATCTTTTCACAGAAAAATTAATTATTATATATTTCATAAAAGATCTTCGGAAAACAAAAAGGTGTCGTGGTGTAGTTGGTTATCACGTCAGTCTAACACACTGAAGGTCTCGGGTTCGAGTCCGGGCGACGCCAATTTCTAAACTTTTTGCCCTTTTTGTTTTTAAATATTTTAGAAATAAGAAAAAACAAATATTTAGAATAATAACTGTTATAAAGTGATTGTTATCAAATATCTACAATTTTGACCAAAAACTAAATAAATAAATTAGATTAAATGGGAAATAGAAAAGTATCCACTTAAATTTATAATGAAAATCTCATGTCCTCGTTCCAATGAAAGAACATAAATAAAATTGTTGAAGTCACAAAGTAATTGGCTTCACCATTTTGGTTTCCGAAATCCAATTTGAAATTTTTATTGTTTTAAAATGTAAACATAAATATAAGAAATATAATAATTTAATTGATTATTATATTTATTAAAATAATTAAATGTAATAATTATTTAGTTCTGTATAAAATAATTATTAAATATTAATATTGATTTATCTATAATAAGAAAACTGAAAATAAAAAAAATTTAGAAATAATTAAATTAAGTAATTAAAATGTAAAAAACCTAAATGATATTTAATTAATTTATTCAATAATAAAATTAATTTTGTACTTTAGAAATTAATAAAAAATTAATTTTGTTTCTATTGTGTAAGTATATTTGTACCATATAAAAGATATGGATAGATAAAATTTGTGTTTGGTAAAAATGACAAGGATATTCATTTTTATATTTTGAAAAAGATTATAAATGTGAAAATTTTAACAATGAAGTTTTTATAATTTTTTAATTTAAGTTAATAATAATTTAAATTTAAATAAACATAAAATGAAGAAGTAAAAGGATAAATTCATACTTGAATTAAAATATGTGTATAAAGTAAATGATTTTTTGTATGTTAATGACATACTACAAAAATACAACATAATTATTGATGAAAAGTTAAGTCTTAGAAGGTCGGGATTGTTAGGACAATAGTTTTTTGTTTTTTTTTTTTGCTTGACAATAAGAAGATAATTATTGATGAAAAGTTAAGTCTTAGAAGGTCAGGATTGTTAGGACAATAGTTTTTTGTTTTTTTTTTTGCTTGACAATAAGAAGATCACTTTGGAAGACCTTGTGTTTGATAGGGTGTAGTACTTGAAGCAAGGTTTACGAGTCGACTCTTTTGGTAACCGATTTTATAAGAACTATTGAGACTAGTCTCAATCCTTAATCTTTTTCTCGATCACAGACTTAGCTCGAATCTAATTACAAAATTCTTTCAACTCTTTCAATTGCATGAACTTTGTGACTCTCTACCTTAGCTCGTTCACATTAGATGATGGTTTTTACATAAGCTATAGGAAAATGATCCCAATTTAGGGTGGTGACTATGTGGTGCATGACTACTTAGGACCAAAGTTTTTTATGTTGAATGTCACCTTGACGAATCGTTCCATAAAAGCATGTAATGACTTTGTTTTCTCTTATTTTATTTTAACAAGTGTTATTGATGTGAAATGATGTGGTCGTTTAGTTTCGGATTGGGATCCAAACTGTTGGGTCATGGGCCTGGCCCGATGTTTGATCATTTATGGGTCGTTTCCCGACCTATGTATCTAACATTATGAGGGAGCACAAGTCAAGGGATCTCAATCAATTAGACTTAATCATCCTTAATGACTCAATTAAGACAGAATCATGACTAAAGGTGGAGAGGCTACAATTCAGTCTATATATACCTGATTATGCTCTACAGAAAGGGACACACATCATCTAAACATCTAATAAACAACACAGGGAGTACTCTCAACTCCTATTTCATATTATACTCATTATATTTATGCTCTTACTGACTTGAGCGTCAGAGTGTCATCGCAGGAGGAGCCCCCCTCGTTTCCAGAAGGCCTTTGAAGGGAGACCACAAGGAGCTCATCCAGATTTCGACTGACCTCAAGTTGGCTAGAACACAAACATTGAGACTAGACTGTCAAAGCAATGAAGCTTTGGAAGGAGAATGCTGTTTGTAAGATGCACCACTTGAATAGCCAGCCATTTTGCAAATAAAAAACAGCAAACACACAAAAACAACAAACAAGTTAAGAAACAAAATTAGCAAAAACAGTGAGCTTGGCAATGAAATTGCCGAAGTGAATTGAGGCAGAAAAATAGGTCACTCTCAAAGAAATAATGTCCTTGCACCAATCTGATCTTGAGGCCTTGGAATCCTCAAATGAAAGATGTCAAAGCAAGCACACCAATCTCAAAGGCAACCACCACAAAACCAATGAAACAATAAACAATAAAGACAAACAAGAAAAGGTATAAGCAAAGAAAGGTAATTGCAAAAGGAATACTATATGTAAGACAAACTCAAAGAGTAAAGAATGAAAGACAATCAAGAAAATAAAGAACTCAATGAGAAAGTAGGCACACAAAAGAATACTTAAGGAAAAGCACTAGAGTAGATGAAGAAAACAAAAATTTAGCTACTGGAATTTTTTTTTTAATGCAAATTGTGCTTGATATTCACTGATTTAACTGGAATGATGTAGAGCGAACTGGATTATGAAATTTAAACCACAGAAACTTCAAGATATTAACTCAATAATGGCACTGGAATCAATTAAAAACAGTAAGCCAATTGAGAGAAATAAATTTTTCAAAATCGCTGCCAGATTACCGTATTTTTTTCGGCAGAAATGTACACTTTTTTATTTTATTTATCATTTTTTGTGTACTTCGTATTTTTGAATGATTCTTTTTTCTATTCTTTTCTAACACTTTGAATATCTCAAATCCAGAATTTCAGAATTTTCCAGTAAGTAAATCAATTGCAATAAGGAAAAACAGTAAGCACTTTTTTTTCAGAAACAGAGGAATTCTAATAGGAATAAAAAAAACAGGATTATGAACTAGCAAAGACATAATAGAAAATGATGTATTGGAACTTGTATAGGTCTAGAATACAAGTATGAACTCAATTCTAAAAAGAAAATGCACAAAGGATCAATATCAATTCAGAAAATTATAGACACTAAAGCAAGAAACAATCAAAACAAGAAAAGTACTACTAGAAGTAATGACAATTATGGAATAACATGACTAAGACAAAACTTGACATGCTTACAAAATTAAAAGACACATCACAAATTTTAACAACAAGTGAAAGGAAGCTTAAGGTAAACTCTAGGAAGGATAATGCCATTCCAAAAGAGAACCATACTCATAAGAATTATGAGTGCCATAAACCTTTTCACAAGCACTTGGTGTAAAAGAAAAAAAAACAGCAAGAATACTCAATTAAAATTCTAAAACAGAAACTTAAATTGCAAGAAATTAAAAGAGCTCTTGAAATTAAAGTGCACACAACTCAACAATTAAACAAGAAGAACCTAAGACTCATGATACCACATGATGTGATTCCACTAGCCATATAGAGAAAGGTTATTGACCTTCTTAGGAATCACCTTGAGTTGGACATTATAGAGGCACTTTTCTTAGAGTTGGATCATTGTTCTAAGACAAGAACTCACCAAAAACTAGTACCAAATCCCAAACTCATTTGGATGAACCAATTGTAGTCAAATTGAACCGAACAAATGAGCAAGAAAAGCAAAGGAACAAGATGAATGGACAGAATTATAAAACTGCCGAACCAAAAACTCATAAAAAAACAGCAAGAACATCTAACCAAAATTCAAGAACACAAGCTAACACAAACAATAGAAAGAGAAGGAAAGAAGGAGAAGAGAGTGCTCATGAAGATGGAAGAATGTTGGATGATCTCGCTACTAGAAGTGTGGAATGCTCCTAGATAAGAGTGATGCCGCCACTTGAGGACTCCATTGATCCATCAAGATAAGACTAGAGAAGAAGGCTCCAAAAGCTCTCCAAAGTTCACTCAAAATTTGAGTAGAGTTTTCTTAGATTAATTCCAATCTGAATTTTACAAAGGAAGCACCTCTATTTATAGCCTAAGGTGCTGAAAAAAAGGTGGGAAATTTCAAATAAACTCATTTGAAATTCCCACTAAAAACAAGTCACATGGGAGGTGTGACCTTTTTCTACTATGACACCTCCCAAAAACTACACCTACACCACTCTCCTAAGTCACATGGGTAATGTGACTTTATTTTACATTTTCACACTCCTTTATTTAATAACCACACCTCCTAAAACTATACAAGAGTATTTCAAAGCTTGGCCTTGCCCCTCATGGGATGGACTTGGGCTCTTTGGGCTTTGGCCTTCTTGGGCTTGGGCTTGGGCTTTGGGCTTGGGCCTCATCTTTATTTTATGTCTTCTTTTAATTTTGAGAAGACTAGAAGGAAGAACTTCAAATGTGAGGGTGGATGTCCTCTTCCTCCATTAATAAAAGCCTCATTTGTTTGATTCTCATCACCACAAGGAGCTCATCCAGATTTCGACTGACCTCAAGTTGGCTAGAACACAAACATTGAGACTAGACTGTCAAAGCAATCGATTTATTAGAGAGGTAAACGAATAAATGGGGTAAACCAACTCAATGTGACCATTTCGAAGGAAGTTGGGAAGACCCTCCACAAAATTGTGACGTCTAAAGTGTACAAACTAACCTGTATGACATAAATGTCTACATGCTCGTCTAGATTTGTCGTGCCATCATATTTGTATAAGGTAGGATTCATCCAATTGAAAGACAAAGATGTTTCCATGATTCCTTTTGCAAAAAGGTGTTGTTGGGATGAGGCGTTGAAAATTGATTGAGAGGTATGAAAATGATTTTGTGATTTGATAGTTATCGGTCTATGTGCTCCCGAGACTCCATTTAAGTCTTGGTAGCTTCTTGTTCTCAAAATCTTAGTCTTGGTAGTCTTGATTTTAATAATTTTTTCTAAATATTTTTTTAGAAAGAAAAAATGGTCCCTTACTTTTGTGGATCATACCATATTTATACTATTTTGAAATGATTTTTATCTGTATATTTTGTACAATTTCCAAATCTCCTGTGTAGTGTCCTGATTTTGCAAGTATGATATCATTAAGTATCCTATTGAGCGAGTTACTCATGATTAGATTGAGATTAAAATCATCTATGGTTAGATTACTAAATTTTATACATGACTTTCTATTACTTAGTACGTGACCGAAATTCTGAACAATTACAAAAATATATCGTTCATTGTACAATTAATATATTTATGAAATATCATACAATTATAACGATTAAAAAAATATTATTATTATTGTTCTTGCCAGTTGATTTGAGTGGAAATCTTTGCTCCTAACCTGTCTCCTTCTAGCTCCTATTCAGCGTCTTCTCGTTGCATTGGAACACAGAGGGGATTTTACCTGTTGATCACACTTCGACAATCAAGTCAATGAGAGCTTACTAAAATAAGATAAGTATACCTTTACTAGGGGACTCAAGCCCCTTTTAAAACTACTCTTGTAACAATTTTCTTTCATGAGAATCTTATCTCTAAGCATAAAATAATAATAGAAAAATCACCTGCTAACGAGGCACCACTTATCTTCAGGTGCTAACAGTAGGAAAATCTTTATTTTGTTTATGTGTGCACCCTTACTCACGGTGCTCTCTTATTTAACAACTTTATATTTTCAACCAACAACTGTATGCATGTATTTACGTAACTTAATAACCACACACACTTATCTTTTAGGTTAAAAATATATTCTACTAATAATCTTATATTAATATATGACGAAAATATTATTCTACAACTGCTTACCGATATAACTGGGTCAAATTCATAGCCCACAATTTGGATCCAACAACTGAATTGACCTACCGACACCCGTGCACCGAGGTTTGAGCACTCGAACACTCTGTCCAATACAATTATGTAAAACTTTTTTAATTCCACTAATGAACTTGGAATGGAGAACTAAGAAAATAAAATGTTTTTTTTATCTTTGTTAGAAGATTCAACCACAATTAATAAGTAATGATATAACCAAAACCATATTTTATATATATATATATATATAAAATATAAAATATTGGTAAACCTCACTTTAAAAATTAGTTTTATAAAATAGAGATAAATATAAACTTATTAAAATAATAAAAATAATTAAATTATAATATATTAATCAATCACTTCATCAAACTCTTTTAGTAAATGGGATTCCTTTCTGCAATATCTGTCACAGATCATACCATAACCACCGAAGATTTCACAGTTCCTTTCTATGTTGAAATGAAATTCTTAAAACATATGGTCATTTTTCTGGTCAATATATTAATAACTCTAAAAGTAGTTTCTTTACCATGGATAATTCTCCAAGATTTGTCACCAAAATTCAAAATATTCTTTCTTGTAATCATGGTTGTTTGCCTTTCAATTATTTAGGAGTGCCTATCTTTGTTGGTGCTCCAAAGTGTCGATTTCTTCAACCTTTGGCTAATAAAGTCAAATTGAAGCTAGCATCTTGGAAAGGTAAATCTCTTAGCATGATGGGTCAGATCCAGCTGGTCAATACAGTGATTACTGGATTTCTAGCTTATAGTTTTAATATGTATAAATGACTTGTTTCACTTATTAAGCAAGTTGAGCAGTGGTGTTGGAATTTTATTTGGACTGGTGATATTATGATAAAAGGTATCGCTACCGTTAATTGGGCGAAAATTTGTTCACCTTTTGAGGATGGAGGCTTGAATATTATTAATCTTCATCATGAAAATAATGCATATCTTCTTAAGCTTGCTTGGAACTTTGCTTATAGCAACACACCTTGGTCTTTACTCTTGAAAGCCAGAGTTCTTAAATCAAAATACGAGTTTAGAATGGTTTATAGATCCTCCTCTCTTTGGCTTGGAATTAAGCAATTTTATTCTATCATACTTGATTATACTTCTTGGACTGTTGGTACAGGTTCTTTTATTAATTTCTGGAATGATAAATGGTGTTCTACTACTTCTTTAGCAAATATTGCAGGATTATCTGATGGGGCTAGCATTCCGGATACAGTCTCTCAATTTTGGTCAGGTTATGATTGGAATATTCCCTTATCTTTACCGCAGATGCTGCAGTTTTTTAATCATATCATGGTTAGAGAGGAACAAGATATTCCTAATTGGACTCTAGATGAGTCTGGTCGTTTCACTATTAAATCGGCTAGGACTTTTTTCTTGGAACTAGGAGTTCCATGTGGTTGGGGTAACTTCATTTGGTCTTCATCTATTCCGCCTTCCAAAACTCTAGTACTCTGGAAAAATTTTCATGGGCGACTTCCTACAGATCAGCATATTCAGAATAAGGGTTTGCATATATGTTCTATGTGTACGCTTTGTGAAAAGCATGAAGAATCTATTCAACATCTATTTTTTGAATGTTCTAATGCAATACATATTTGGAGTTGGGTTCGACAGATTTTTCTTACTTCTCATTTCTCTAATAAGGATGATCTTCTTTCTTTTATTAAGAGTGATGGTAGTCCTTTGGTTAAATTGATTAAGCTTGTTGTGACAACCTTTTCTATATGGATGATATGGCGTATGAGGAATTATGCAAGATTTCAGGATAAGATTGAGGTTTCTAAGGCTATTTCGGTAATTAAAGATTTAACTTGTCTAGTGGGAAATTCGTCTAAAGCTTCAATGAAGAATGATATGTTGGATTTCAACGTGATTAAGTTTTTTGGTATTAAGACTCGTAGTGGGAAAGTTCTTCTTTGATGGAGGAGGGCCCAAGCTCACCACACGATGAAAGCCAAGCCTCCAAGACTAGACGGTCTAGCCTATGATGAGGAGCGTCTAGACTAAAAAAGGAGCGTCTAGCCCATGAAGAGGAGCGTCTAGGCCATGATGAGGAGCGGCTACATAAGGAGTGTCTAGGCCATGATGAGGATTCCTTCTAGACCGTCTAGCTTCACATACACATGGGTCAAAGCTACGGTTTTGGGAAGAAAAGACCTTTGTAATTCTTACATAAAGGCCCATTAGGGGTGCTTAGTAATTAGAGTAGTGTAGAAAGCATATTTGTGTGAAGATTCTAGAAAGACCATGGAGGGGGGGTGAGCTTAAAAACTAGACACACCCCTCCCCATGTGCTCATTTGTGCACCCATGTGCCATGTGCACCCATGTGCTTCACATTTACATTTCATTTGGCTAGCATTAGGGTTGCATTATGGTCCTCCTTAGCCTATAAAAGGAGGAGCCTACACCTTGTATTTTCAAGTTTATTGTGAGTAAAGTTATGTTGCCAATTTGTGCTCAATTTTGCTTCTCCCTAGAATCCTAGGCTCTAAACTTCAATTCCTTCATCTTTTCCCTTGAGCTGGTCGAACCACTCAATACCCATACCTATCATGCACCTACAAGATCAACACCACTCTTAGGAGGATCTTGCTCACTCTCATTCATTGCTTCCGCCCCATACTCTACATTGATTCAAGAAGAACTTCATGAAATGCCATCATTCTTCCTCTTCCTGTTAGATGGGAATTTCCTTCACCAGGCTGGGTTAAAATTAACACTGATGGGGCTGCTAGGGGGTATCCTGGTCTTGCTACTTGTGGAGGTATTTTTCGTGGGAGTATGTGTGCTTTTTCAGGGTTTCTTGAAGTTCAGACTGCTTTGGTTGCTGAGTTTTATGGAGTTATACATGCTATGGAGGAAGCTCAAAAGATGGGACTTACTAATGTTTGGCTTGAATGTGATTCTGTCTTGGTTTGTTTTGCGTTTACTGCTAGGACTAATGTTCCGTGGATGCTTCGTAATCGATGGAATACTTGTCTTAATTACTGTGAGACAATCAGATTTAGGGTTACTCATATTTTTTGTGAGGGGAATGCATGTGCTGATAAGTTGGCTAATTTAGGGTTCATTCATAGATAATCATTTCATTGGTATAATAATAGACTTCCATCTAGTCTGTTCTTAGAATTCTTTATGAATAGGTATAGTCTGCCTATATGTATCGTTTTTATTAACATGTGAGTTTTGATCTAGTGCCCCCATATTTTTGTATTTTCTTTCTTTTTCTTTTTTTAATAATACTTTTTTCATGTGATGGCAGATGATTGTTGTTACTTGAGGTGTCAGCCTAGCTGAGATGTCAAGTTGCATAGTGATGCCTAACATGAAAACTTTTATAAAAAAAAAATAAAAAATGAAATTTGAAATAGGCTACTGTTATATTTATATATTTTACATGGTGAAAGTCACATTGTTTTATGATGTAAATTATAAATATAGTGACAATTTTAATTAATTAATCTATTATATGTTTAAACGATCGGTTACATGTTTAGAAAAATATATGTTAAAAATATATCATATATAGAAAAATATATTAGAAATGTATTTGTCAAATAAAATTGTAGGCAAAACATATTTTAAAAATATATTAAAAATTGTAAATATGTGTTAAAAACTTTATTAGTAGTAATATATGTTCCTGCATATACCTAAAAAACTATTGAAGTCTTCGTCTTCCTCCTTCTTTTGGGTAGGTTGCTAGGGTTTCACTGGGATCCTTCTCGCCTTCGAGCTACTCCTCCAGTTCTCGGTCTCAGGTGAATGCCAAATGGGGGAGGTACCTGCAGAAGACACTCTGACGCTCAAGTTAGTAAAAAAGGTGATCGGCACTTGGGTAGGTGTCCATGTCCAGTAATAATGACGTACCTTGTTCCTTGGAATGTGTGTTATTTATATTATTTTAATGGACTTATCTCATTGCGCCTGATTAGTGGAATAAATCACACTTATGATTGCATTACCTAATTTTAATGGTAGTTTAGCTTCACTGACCTTGGTTTGAGCGTTAATGATTATATGTGTCGGTTGGCCAGACCATCCGTGGATATCTCGGTCAGCTCGGTCAGAGAGATCAAGCCACGTCAGCATGTGGACCGGCCATGCCAGTACAATATATATTAAGTAAAAAAATTACGAAAACAAACTTTATGAATATAAATTAGAAATTAAACAAAACATTAGTTAAGTGTTTTGTTGCCAAAATTTCATTAGATTTGTGCAATATATTACACTAAGTGAATATTAATTTTTGTTTGAATTTAATATAAAAATTAAGTACTACCTTCAATTTGAGCTATTCTTATTTTTTTAATTTAAAAATAAGAAGATTGAGTAATAGTAACGTATTGAATTTTGAATTATATAGTTGGATGATGCGAGAAGATTAATTATTTTTAATAATCCATAACTACGTATAATTTAATCTACATTTTATATATTTAATGAAATTTCATTTGATTGTAATTTTGTATTGATTTTTAGATACATATTTAATTATGGCTAATTTAAAGTAAATATATTTTTATTTCACACTCTTAAAAACCAATGTGAAATATTGGTGATTTTTTTAAAGACTAAAAGTTTTGATTAATTTGGATTATTGTTTCATGTTGATAGTATTATCCAAACATACTCAAGGTTAAAACATTAATATTATCTATTAGGACAAAAAGTAAAATTTCAAGACATTCATATTCTTTAACCCTCAACTAAAAGACTTCTTTTTGTATATCCAAATTTTTTACATCACTTAAAAACCAATATTTATATACACCATCTCATTTAACATCATTGATAATACATAATTGTCATAAGCAAATATCATTTTATTTTATGTGTGGTTGAAATTTTTTAACTTTAGGAATACTTTTATCAAGTTTTTACTTTTAGAAACCAACTTGCTAGTACATTATAATTTCAGGAAAAAGGACTTTATTACATACAATATAAGTTAAAAATTAAGTCATATGGTGTCGTGGTGTAGTTGGTTATCACGTCAGTCTAACACACTGAAGGTCTCCGGTTCGAGTCCGGGCGACGCCAATTGATGTTTTCTCATTTTTTTTCTTCATTTCCTACTCTGAAATAAACTTTTTAAGTTTTAAGAGCAAGAATTTAAATTTAATATGGATAGAGAGAGAGTTAATACAGTGAGAACATTTGCTAAACTGTTACAAAAATAATGAATATAGATATGCATGATGTTTTAAATGATTAGGTAATTTTTTTTAATAATTATTTATAACAATATATCAAAAGATATACTTTTTATAATTTTACTCTTTTAAATAATTATTTTTTTATCGGGGTTGAGTTCAACATACACATGTCTAGCATAGTGGGACACAGCAGGCTGTTTTTTAAATTCTTTGGAAAGCCACAGCTTTTCCAAGCGTGTCCACAATAGCGTGGAGAGTTCTTTTGGATAGAATTCCAACACGGGAAGGCCTATATAGAAGAGGTGTGCAGGTGACTTCTACTGAATGTGTTTTGTGCCGGAGCAAGGAGGAATTCTCTAAGCATTTATTCATAGAATGCGTATATGCACAACGAGTATGGTCCATATGCCAAAGGTGGTTGGAAACTATGTTAGTGCAACATAATGAGATTAAGAATCATTTTGAAAGTTTTCACTGTAGTCAGACAAGTGTTAAGCAGAATCAAGTTTGAAAAGGTATATGGACAGCTGTTGTAAGGTGTATCTGGGATCAAGGAGTTGTGGATGTAGAAGAGATATTTCAGATGACTCAACTTAAATCATGGTCTTGGCTTAAACATAGGACTAAATCATTTAGTTACTCTTTTGTAGACTGGACTTTGAATCCAGACATCTGCATGAGTCTGAAATAATCTGGAATGAATGACAAAGGGGCATGTACGAGGGGTAGGAATAAGGTGGAGAGGGATCATGGAGTTAGTTAGGGTAGGTTCGAAGGGTGGACATATATGAGAAACAGAACTGGAGTATTTTGTGCCTATCTAAAAACTGATAAGGGTTAAGGTGGTGTTGACAGCTATAGTAGGATGTCGGGTGTTTGGAGAACAACTACTTGGTGATGAGTATATTCATTTTGGTGGAGGAAGGGTAGTTCTCTCATAACATTAATAATGTGGCAGAGGATAAAGATGTTGATGGTGGAGATGTAAGCAGCTGCTGATGTCAGGGTGGAGGAAATGCTGGTGCTTGGCAGAAAGTGGAAGGCCAAGAATGCAATCCTGAGTGACAGAGGGAAAGCAGGGCTGAAGAATAGGTGGAGTAATTGATTTCTGATTGGTGCTGAACGATGTTTTTGCTGGTAAATGTTGTTGTGTGGCTAGTCAGCAATGGCAGTCCTGGTTGTCCAAAGTGCTGTCAGTTGAGGGCTACAACACTAACATTAATTTCCTGGGCCAGCATTCCAAATGCAATGGAATGGGCAAATCAACAGCACTTGGAACCACTCTAGGGTGTGTTTCAGGTAAGATGGACGTGAATAATGGAAACATTTTGGTTATGAGGAGAAGTGTATGTGGAAGAGCAAAACGGGAGTGTAAAAAAGAGCTAAAGGTTACAACTGAGTGTGTAGTGGAGATGTGGAATAGGAAATTAGAAATCACACATTCACGGGTGGTGGCTACTGATTAAAGAGCTTCGCAGGCTTGATTGTGTGTCGCTGGTCTAGTTGGATAAGGGGTAGAATGCTGTTAGCAGAGGGAATTCCGAAAGGAGAAATTGTAGGAGTGTAACAAAGAGGTCATAAAGGGATGCTAGGTGGAGTGAGACCTTCTGTTTTCTAACTACATATTGGATCTCTGTCTTGGTATCACAATCCTAAGAGGAGCAGATGGATTGCCGAAATGAAGGTGCAAGGTAGCTGGTTTATTAGGAAGGATATCCCCAACTACAAGTTTTAACGTTCTTAGGAAGTAATATTATCTTTGGTATTTTGTAATCTTAATTTGTTAGTATGGGGGAAGAACAATGTTTTTGGTATAAGGGTATCCCATTAATTCAATTAATTATTTGCTCATAAAAAATAATAATAATAATTATTATTATTTTTTAAATTTAAATGATAATCACAATAAAAAAAAATTACTTACACAGTAAAAAAGTCATATATAATTAAATTAAAAAATTATTTATTTTTACAATTATTTTTAATAAAAATCTTTACATAATTTAAATTATTTAAAAAATAATACTTTTTGTCCAAAAAAGTGAAAAGCATTTAAATTATTTATTCTTTAATAAATAAAAATTTATTTATTTATTTATTTATGTAACTACTCAGTTACTTTAATTTTAATAATTCATATATGATACTATTTGATCTAAATTTATAGTTCTTAGTCTTAAATTCATATATATTTCTTTGCATCTTCTCCCACTCAAACTACAGAAGTTACATTCTATGAACTTCAATCTTATAAACAAGGTTGCATTTCTGTTGAATGCTTAGTTCTAAATAAAATTTTGTTCTCTTGTCTGAATTTTTGTTTTAACTTGGTCCCACAAATTGAAAAAAGCTTCAATTTGTTCTCTTAGTATTAGACTAAGTAGGTCCTTTTCCCAGTAATCACACTAATTTGGTTAATTGAGTAGAAAATTGTGAAAAATGTTAAGTTAAATGAGTATTTAGCACCTAAGCCAAAGTTAAATTAGTGCAATGTGAGGTTTAATATAGACTAATTGAGCACACAATCTTTGGAGTGCACTAAAAAAACCATGTCAATGGCATGAGATTCTTAAATTTGAATTTGGCCCGAGGGAATATAAGCATGACATAAAAAAAGTCAGAACGTACATTAGATTTCCCTGTGTTTGTGGGAATTTGTTAGACCATTGGGGACTGAAGAAACTATATCAACTTGTGAGGCTTCATGATCAAGTGAAACATGGCATGCCAAAGTCATGTGTATGACTCACTAGCCTCCAAAGTAGATGCAGCTCAAGCCCTAAAAGAAAGTAAAAGATAATAACTCATGTTATCAAGTGGAATTCAATTGGAATCATATGAGGTGGATTGGGAGAGGCTTTGAGGAAACTATCTTTAGAGCGTGTTGAGCTTTGTTGATAAAGCACTGAGTGGAAGTCCACTCACCTAAGATTCTCCGATTCAAACTAGTAAGAGCTAGAGAAATATTTTAGAAGTATTTAGTGAGTAAGAAAGAGACGGAGTGAGTACTCCTTAAGAATAAAGTTATATTTATAGGCTTTTGGGCTTAGGTTAATATTCAAATATAAGTCGTTAATAGGTATCAAGTTTTTTAGTTTGTTGTAACAAAATCAGTTTTCAAGTTAATTTGAGTTGTTCGAATTTGTAGGTGGTACACAAGATCCCAAGCTCGAAACCGATGTGAAGGGTGATCGAGCTTTAGTTTGAAATTATTTGGCTCGAAGGTCATTTTTTCAAAACCGTTTATGTTGAGCTTGAAAAATAAGTTTAAGTTATCTTTTCACGATTAGTTTTGGGTCGAACTTTATGATCTTTCATAAAGTCTAACTTAATCTAATTACTTTGTCATAACTTATTTTGAAACGGTGCAATTGCCATAAGCATTAATGAGGAGTTTTCATATTTAATTACGGGTTTCAATTATTTTGAGGTGTTATGTTACTTTGGCAGTTGACATTTCATTTAGCTTGCCACATAGCCCTAGGACGTGACGTTTGAGAGTCGTGATGGTTCGTGCTTAAAAAAGGTGAAACATTTTTAAACACTTCGTCTACCCTTCATGATGGAGATAAAAAAGAAGAGGATTTCACTAATGGTGGAAGAGATCATCCACCCAAGCATTTAAAATTCTTCCTTCTAGTCTTCTAAAAAATAAATAAGAAATTAAATAAAGAGAGGACCAAGCCTAAAAGAAGACTACAAGCATTCAAGATTCAAGAATGGGCTCCAATTAATATCTCTCTTTATAGTTTCTTTTGTATAAATTTGTAAATGATATAGAATAACTTTAGGGAGTGCTAGGGAGGGAAACCTTAAAGACACCTCCTTTGTATAGCACCTTTAGGCGCTAGTTTTAGGAAGTTCTAGAAAGGTGCCTCTTCACTCTCCTTTAGGCGCTAGAATAGGAAGAGTTAGAAGGTAACCTTTCAAAGCTTCTCTTGTAAGCATCCCTTGTACTTGTGACCGGTCCTCCTCATTATAAAAGGAAGGCTTAGGTCTTTGAAATGATAAGATTGATTTTGAGAGTAAAGAACCTCTACCAAATTGGTGAGTGAGTGAGAGAGACTTGTGTCTTCTTCTCTTCTAGTCTTATCTTGAGTGCATTCTTGGGTTCTCAAGTGGCGGCAACACACTCATCTTGAGGCCAACATCCTTCAAGTGGCGTGCACAATCCCAAGTTCTCCAACCACATAAGTTTCCTTGTCCTTTTCATCTTCTACTTCCATTTCCATTCAAAAACAAACTCTAAAACATGTCTTTATTGTTTCTTGTTGATTCAATCAGTAGAACTTGTTTAGTTTGTGTTTATGTTTGGTAGTTTCCATTAGTTTTATATTCTTAAGGTTTTAATTGTGTTTCTTGAAGTTTTAATCGGTTCATTTGTGTTCTTCTATGTTTCATTTGGTTCATATGTCCAAAATGGGTTTCTATGTGAGTTTGACTTGGTTACTTATGTTTTGGTGAGTTCTTGAATGTTTAAGAACATTGATCCAATTCTTGAAAAGTGCCTAATCATATTCCAACTCTTGTTGAATCCATAACATGTTCATATCATATCTCCATCATGTTATTGGAATCACATCACTTCACTTAATAAATTTAAAACCCTTTATTTTTCTTACGTTTCTTACTTCATTGGTGTTTTCGGTCACTGCAAGCATTTCATTTGTTTTTCGCTTCGTTCGCTCAATTTGTCTAGGTACGTTTCTAATGGTTTGTTTTTTTTCTTGATTCCTCCAATAAAGGCAGACATCTAGTAAGCAAAGAGGTTGTTCCCATTCGAAATGAACCTTCTTTGAGTTGTACTAACTCATTCTCTGTTGGGGGGATTTTTTTGGAGGAATTATTCTCCACCCCCTAATATTGTTAGGATTGTTTCCATCCCGTCGGAGGGTAATAGAGTTATCGTTGTCCCATCAGAAAAACGTAAAGCTTTTTCCCAAGAGATGCGGGAAACAATGAAGCCAATTTTTTCCAAGAGAAAAAGAAAAAATAGGTTTCCTCAAAATCACTTGATCTTGAGTACTTATGGGCACTCGGGGAAGTTGTCACACATCCTTCCGAGTTTACCTTGAGAGAATTGGCCGAGGAGTTTGTACCCTCTTTCAGCATTTGTTCTCACTCAATGGTCGAGTTCATCTCGATGGAAGCTTGTGATGACTCAGATAGAGTTTATATGAAACCCTTACCAAACCACGAGGACTTTACCTTTGTGTATGAGTTCTTCTTCAAAAAAATTCGACATATTTTTTCTATTATCCCCTTTCAAGAGTAGAATGCTTAGTGTCACAAGCATTGCTTCTAGTCTAGAAATAATGAATTTGAGTTGATTAGTGTTTGGCCGCAAAATAGGGCATTGTAAGACATGTCATATTCAACCAAAATATACCAAATTGTCAACGTTCGATAAGCCCTCCTTGTGCAAAATGTTGTCAACAAGTCAACATAACCTCTTGTGTGTACTTGTTTGACAACAAACCTTTATAATGGATCTGGGTAGGACTTGATAAGCAAAATGGGAATATCAAGCTTCTGAATCGTTACCAGTATAGTATGTTGGCAAAGCTTCCCTGATCGGTGATGACTTTTCTAACCCTCTAGTTGGTAGAAGTGACAACCACTGGATTATCATGATCAGGATCCTTGATACAAAAAATTGTATCCGTGAAAGTGATTGATGGAGGGATAGGGGTGGTAGCAAGTTGATACAAACCAAGTTAACAAGGAGAGGACCAATGATGCACAATACCTTTCAACCCTTTATTTTCTTGCTTTTCAATTCGACATTTATTTTATCATTTAGCTTTGTTTTCGGTTTTGGATGATAAATTGTGTCTTCTATTGTTATTGCCTCTTTTGCTTTGAGTCATATGTTCTTTATTGTTTCTAGGAGTCCTTATATTTTGCTTCTAATTACTTTTCTTTTAATTGTGAAAGTTTAAAAGTAATTGGAAATTTGTTTTAGTAGAAGTAGATTTAAGTTCCAAACAAAAGATTTCAAGTGATCAATTAAATTGAATCCCAAACTTTTGTGCTAATTGGTGGTCTATGAAAATATGCATGATCAAAATTATGGACATCTCATTTCCATAATCCAAAAACAAGTTTAAAAAATAATATATATATATATATATATATATATATATATATATATATATATATATATATATATATATAAAAGAGAAGTGGCACAAGCTTTTGGTTCCAATCGCTTCAAGTAGCAACATTTCAAATAGTGGGTTTATTTTGATTGGAAAATTGATTTCAACATTGTGGAATTTTTATCCATTTGCTTTAAAAATTTCTAAAGAATGGAAAATTTCATTGTTAAAAGTTTAGTAAGTATCTTAGAGTTTTTTTGTGTGCCTTTTCTTGCTTGTCTTTCTTAAAAAGTTTTGTCATACATCTTTTCTCAAACTTGGTTTAGCTTTCTTGTTTGGTGCTTTTCTTGTTTGTCCTTTAAAAATTTCCTTAAATTTTGTTGTGGTCCTATTGAGATCAAGTGATAAGGGTTTTGTCCTTTTTCATTTGAGACATTTCAACACCAAGATAGACCTTTGTTGAGGGGAAACTTTCTTTTTTAGTGCTTTGTGTCTTCTCCTCTTTGTTATACACAAGAGTGACGTAAGATTGAGGGAGAGTGATTTGACTTTTCTTTCACTAATTGTTTGTTCATTCTTTGTATTTTATGGCTCATCTTTGGGAATCATCAAAACCTCAATCTCCCCAAAAGGCTTTCCTTATGGGTGAGTTGGCGGCGACAAAAAGGTCCCTATCACAAAAGGAGGAAGAGATGAGGCAATTGGATGAGAGACTCTAAAGGCTTGAAACCGCACAAGTAAGAAAACCAAGGAGGTGGGCGCATAGAAGAGCTACAAGGAGCTTCACTCAATACAATAGCCATGAGGAAGATGAAGATTAGAGAATGAGTTAATTTGATGAAAGGCACCAACATCAACACCATCCTTCTAAAATTTCTTTTTCCTATGTAAAATTGCCTAGTTTTAGTGGAGAAAGTGACCCCAACATTTACTTAGGCAGAGAGGCTAAGGTAGAGAAAAATTTTAATGTACATGAGGTCCAAGAGGATCAAAAGGTAAAATTAACCTCCTTAGCATTTTTAGACTATGTCATGCAGTGGTGGCATAAGACTGTAATCGACATTGGGCTAAAAAAGATGTCAATCGTGGTTTCTTGGTATGATTTGAAATAATGCATGTGCGCAAGGTTTGTTCCTCCCTATTATAGGAAGGAACTCTTGTTGAAGCTCCAACAGCTTCAACAAGAACCTAGTAGTGTAGATGATTACTTTAAAAAGCTTGAAGCAATTTTAACTAAAATTGACATGCATGAAAGTGAGAGTCCAAAATTGCTAGATCTGTAAGTGGCTTGAGAAGAGAAATCCAAGATGTGGTAGAACTTTATTGTTGGGTCTATTAGTGTCTAAGTTCAAGAGGGGAGGGGTGAATTGAGCTTATAAAATTTTCGCAAAAACACACAATTAACAGTATATCAGAGGCAAAAGAACAGATTGTTTTTACATGAAACAGATTGATTCTTCAGAGCAGTCTAGCACAATTTGAATTTGTTCAAATTAAAATTGTAATCAACAGAGGGTTATAACAGAATCAGATTAGTTGGATTTTATGAGTATGAAGAATACAGCTATGCTAAGAAAACAATCAAATTCATTCAACACAAGGTTTTAAAGAGAATGAATCTTTCTCAGGTTTTAATGAATAGACTATTTGTTCACAGATCAATTAAAACAACATATACAACTGCCTTGTTTATGATCAGAGAGCTTTAACAAATCAGGAAGAACAGTTTTTACTTAAACCCATAATTAATAGATTCAATTTCAAAATAACAGATTTAGTTCTTGACAGAATTAAGCAAAACCAGAAATGAGTGCAGGGATGAGAAGAAAAGGCATGCAAGTTTTTATACTGGTTCACTCATACAGAGCTACGTCCAGTTTCACCTTACCCCAAGGTGGAATCCACTAAAAACAGTACCAATCACTTACAAACACAACAGTTCTTGAACACTACAAGAACAATACAACCAATGCTGAAAAACCCTATTTCAGCACACCTTGCACTCCAAGAAACCCTATCAAGGAGTGACTAACACTTACACCTTTACAAACCAGAATAAAGGAAAGATTACACCTGAAAAGAAGATGCAAGAACTCAAAACCAGTAGTTCAATTTGCTGCAGAACTGCACCAGCACCTTCACCAAGATCAAAGATTTCCTAGAACAAGCACACTTGAAAATTCCTTTGGAAAACCTTTCAAAAAGCCTTTCAATCCTTCTTCTCACATAGAAAGTGTTTGATCTCTGTCAAAAACGTAATTGCTCAGCATCCTTTCATGTGAGAGAGACTTTTCTTTATATAGAAAACAGTTTCTAACTTCTTTTCAAAAAATAGTTGAAAAGCTGTTATGAAAACAACAGATTCAGTTTTGAACTTAACAGATTTATTTTGTGAAAACTGCCAACTCAGCTAACTGAAATAACTGTCTGAGTTGTACCTTTGGTGCCCTAACTAACTTTCGAAAATCCTTTCAGCAGACCAAAGAATAAACCTGTTCTTTTACAGAGAAACAGATTCATTTTTGTGCAGTAACCTGATTTTAGGAGAAAACTCTAAAAAGCTTTTCGAAAAACTTTTAACCACTTCATGTGCTTGATCTAGGCTTGGTTAGGCATCTAGGATAGATCATGTAGCAAAAGGCAACCTTACACAACCACAAGCCTACATACAAGATCATCTAAACCTATTACAAACTTCAAAACAAACTAGCTATTTTCTACATCAAACACACACTAACACTTGATAGAGAAGAGGCTTCATCCATCTTCAACAATCTCCCCCTGTTTGATGGAGACAAATCCCCTTTGCACAACATAGTTTGATGATCACAATCTGTATTACACTAACTGCCAAAACCTGCACAGAATTTTTAGACATAAAACTAGAATTGAGCAGTTGTGAGTTTTGTGCTACCTCCATGTAGCTTGAGTCAGAACATCAACTTTTATGAGCTTTCTGTGAGCTGTTCTTCTCCCCCTTTGGATTCATCAAACAGAATAAAGCATGGGATAAAAACATACCAAAACTAGACATTCATCACAGTTCAAACTACAAATCCAGTATTAAGTTCTATTACAAACCTCAATAAAATCAACTAAAAAACAGTGCAGAATAAAGACAAACAGATTAAAACCAAATTGTTCAACAACATATAAAAGATAAAGCCTTAGAAATAGGATCACTTGTCGTTGTAGTAAAGCTCAGCTAGCTGCACTTGAACTCCTTCAAGTTGGTCATCCAAGTGTTGAAACCTGGCGTAAGTCATTTCATAGTGTGCCTTCTGTTCATATGTGAGTGTGTCCAGCCTGCTTAGCACTTGTCTTTCAAACATAGACAGAGGTTCACCTTTGTAATCAGGTTCCTCATATGCAACCATTGCATTTTGACTTGTAGCTGCAACATCTTCATGTCCAGCAGAGTGCCCTGGTGATTCATCCATGTGTTGCACTCCATCAGCATTTTCTTCTTCTTCATTTGCTGGATCAGCTGCTTCATTTTCAGCTCTGTTTGCAGCATTCCTTCTAAATACCCAGCTGTCATCCTCCTTTTGAAACCCCATTTTCAAGAGAGTAGAGTTGTCTATTTCACTAGCTGCCTTAATGGTGTCATTTCTCTCATTTGTAGTGTCAACTTCAAAATAATCAATTAGCTTTGACACAAAAATAGCATATGGAAAACGATAGTCTGGTAACCTTGTGGACTTGAGCATATGCTCCACCATTGTACTCACCCAATTTACCTTGAGTTGGTTCATGATACAGTACAGCAGAATCAAATATTCTTCATGGAAAGTTGCATGATTACTTCCTCTTGGAGTAAGCTGCCAAGCAATGATGTAGGCTAGGAGTCTTGGAATGATTGTGAGATTTCCAGCATGGAATCTAGCTACAAGTTCAGTAGGATTCCTAACACAGCTCCTATAAAATTGCATTTTGTTGAACCCCTGAATTCCAGCAGTGTTCCCTTTGCTAAACTTCATTCCAGAGTACTTGATTCCTCCCACATTGCTCCATATTTCCCTTGTAATTTTCAGCTTCACTCCTTTCACATGGGAGACCAAATTCTTGCCATCTTGAACCAAGTTGCTGTAGAATACTTTCACCAAGTCTGGATAGACATTTCCAGTCATTTCTAAGAAATTCTTCAGCTTTTGATGCTTGAGCAAGGTTTTTGCTTCAGTCAGATTTTCTTCTCTCAACCAAGAGAATTCCAACACTTTGGGCGCATTGACTTGCTTTCTGCTTGTCCCATGGATGAACCTTGTCATTGCTTCAGAATCTCCAGCAAACCATTTCTCCAGAATACCTTGGTTGCTGCTGGATTGCTCTTTGGATTTCTTCTTTCTGTGTGATGATGATGTCATACTCAATTTGTTGTTACCTGCACCAGTTTATTAATATACAATTCCAGCTAGAAAAAAAATTGCAGTTCAGATTATCAATCAAAACAGAAACGAAACCTGTAGTGAAGCAAATGTGAACCTGGACAGCTTATAGCACAGATGAGGAGGTGTGAGAGAAAAACTTATTTGTGCTAGGTTTATATAGAGTCTTTAAACCAGATTTCAAGAGATCACAAATTTTAAAAGGAAATCAATTTGATCAGATTTCAGAAATTATTGATTAACAGAAAAATCAATTTGATATGCTTCAGATTTTCTTCCTATGGTGCAGCAGATTCGGGTGTTGATATGCGCAAGAATATGTTGGAACCAGATTTTATTTTGATAAATCAAATCTGTTGCACTTACACACAATCCAATCAGTTAGGATACCCATAAGCTAATTGCCATAGGCCTGCTGGTTAATAACCGTAAAAGCAGTCAAAGATAAAGTGAGAGAGAGAAAAGTAAATCTTTCTCTTTCCTAGTCACACCTGTGATTCTGAAACAGGGAGCAAACCATGTTAAAAGATAAAACAACAGATTGAAATTTTCACTGCAGAGGACAATTTAAGCTAATGATACCCAATTCATTTAGAAGAAAATAAAACCTATCTTTAGCAAGTGGTTTAGTGAATAAATCAGCTAATTGAAATTCAGTACCAATGAATTTTATATCACAAGTTCCATTAGCTATATGTTCTCTTAGAAAGTGATGTCTAATTTCAATATGTTTAGTCCTTGAGTGCATGACAGGATTCTTAGACAGATTTATGGCACTAGTATTATCACAATTTATAGGTATCTTGTTTAGCAAAATTCCAAAATCACTTACCTGTTGCCTTAGCCATAAGGTTTGAGCACAACAACTTCCAGCAGCTATGTATTCTGCCTCTGCTGTGGAGAGAGCAACACAAGCTTGTTTCTTGCAATGCCAAGAGATTAGACTTGATCCAAGCATGTGACAAGTCCCACTTGTGCTTTTCCTATCAACCTTGCAACCTGCAAAGTCAGAGTCTGAAAAACCAGTTAAATTTAAAGATACATTGTTAGGACACCATAATCCAACATCCTTAGATCCTTGCAAGTATTTCAAAATTCTCTTTGTTGCATTGTAGTGTGATTCCTTTGGAGCATATTGATATCTAGCACATAAGCACACAACAAACATAATGTTAGGCCTGCTAGCAGTTAAGTATAATAAGGAACCAATTAAACCCCTATACTTGGTTTGATCCACTGATTTTCCTGCAGAATCTTGATTCAGCTGACACCTTGTTGAAATAGGAGTGTTGATTGCTTTGCATTGATCCATATCAAACCTCTTAAGCAGCTCCTTGCAGTATTTTTCTTGGCTTATGAAAATTCCATCCTTGAGTTGTTTAACTTGTAGTCCAAGGAAGAAATTCATTTCTCCTAACATTGACATCTCAAACTCACTTTTCATGGTTTTCACAAAGTCTTCACACATCTCTTCATTTGTGGATCCAAAGATAATATCATCTACATAGACTTGCACAAGTATAATGTCTTCTCTTTTCTTCTTTATAAAGAGAGTTTTATCAGAATTGCCACGGCTATACCCTTGAGAGAGCAGAAATTCACTTAGACCCTCCACTCACAATCCTTGTCAGGAGTGATCATAGCTCACAAAGGTCTAGGTCCCCTACCTCTTCTAGATCCCCAAGTGAGGAAGAAAGTGAAATTCCATGTAAAGGAGACTTATTAGTAGTGAGGCGCATGCTAGGCCAAGTTTTAAAGCCTTTTTATGAAAGCCTCATTAATGATAAGTTGTGTTCCTTAATTGTGGATGAGGGAAGTTTTGCAAATGTGGCAAGCACAAGAGTGGTAGACAAAGTGGGGTTACCTACCATCTCTCATGCAAAGTCCTATAAACTTCAATGGTTAAGTGAAGAGGGGGAAATAATAGTAAACAAGCAAGTCCTCATAGCCTTTTCTATTGGAAAGTATACAGATGAGGTTTTATGTGATGTTGTGCCAATGGAAGCAACACATATTCTATTGGGAATGCCCTGGCAATATGATAGACATGTTCTGCATGATGGCCTAACCAACAACATGACTTTTAACTTCCAAGGGCACAAGGTTATCTTAAAACCCCTCTCTCCGAAAGAGGTTTATGAGGACCAAATAAAAATGAAAAACAAAAGAGAAAATGAAAAAGAGTAAGAAAGAAACGATAAACTGAGTCACAAAATATCATCTTACATAACTAAATCAATCATGTTGACTCGTGCCATGCTACAAATTACACCTCCAAGGTGTCCTTCTTCCTTATCTTTTTCATTACCAAATAAAAATTACTTGATATCTTTGACAAAGAAACTTTGGGATGAACATCAAACACCTCTTAAGGGTTCTCACCTTTTGAGAGGATTTTTATCACCAAGCCTTTTCATCCCCAAATATTCTTTCCCAACATGGCTTGTAAAAAGAGCTCACACTTTTGAACTTCCCAAGCTCAAAGAACATAAGTTTGTTTCACATCCCACACCTTACACTATCTTATATAAACAAACTATGTTATCAGCAGGAGTTCTAAATTCAAGGTCAAATTCTCTCAAACTTGGGGGACATGATACAAACTAAGTTAACAAGGAGATGACCAAAGATGCACAGTACCATTCATACTATGAGAAGTCATCTCAACAATCAAGTGAACACCTCACCAAGGATCTAACAGACATCACCAGAGGGAGAGAAATGGACACAAATCAGATCATCTTTTGATCTTCCTGTTGGTCTTCTTAAGAATAAAACAAGTTGTAAATAAGTTGGGCTCACTTTAGGGGTCCAAATAGCATAGATAGGCTAGAATAGGTGCCTATAGCATAATAGGGGGTGTGGTTATCATTTTAGCTTGTTTCTAGCCCTTTAGGAAGGTTTTTTGACCTAGTTTCTATAAGAACAAGCCTAAGGTACGGTTTTGACTTAGTCAAACCCTAAAGGAAGCCCCCTCACACATTTAGCACCCTACCCTTGCTCTTCTTGCCCACCAAGGCACCCATTCCTATAAATAGGGTGTCTTACTCCATGTATTTACATGTTAATTTTGAATAGAAAAGTTACTCTGCACAAATTGTGTGAGAAGTGTGTGAGGTTTGAATCCTCTTGGCTAGGTCTTATCTTGAGTGGTGTGACACTCTCAAGTGGCGACCCTTCACTCATCTTGGTGGCTACCACACCCCAAGTGGCGTGTACCCCTTTCACAATCACTCCATAAGCTACTCTTCTTCCACTCTTTTCAATTCATTTTCATTTCATATATGTCTTTGTCTTGAATTCTTGCTCTTGGTTTTACTTTTGTTATATGCTTATTGTTCATCATTTGGTTCAGCTATGACCACCATTGATGTTTACCTTATTGTCATTTCCATTCCATATTGCATCCCATCTATCACTTTATATTGATTTTTCATCTTTGCCTTTGTGAAGTGAACCTTCACACTTACTTAACCATTTGGTTAAGTTCGTGTCCAGTGGAAATCCTCCTTAGGTTTCACCATAAATTGTTAAAATTCCAACTCTAAGTAAAAGTGTCACCATAAAATGGAACCATCTAAAAATCAACTCACATTACAAGCTCACCGAGTTGATACTCCAAAGATGGCTCTTCTTTGCTGAGTTAGAATTACCTCCTCCAACAAATCCCTTTGTAATAATGTTTATGATCACTCTAACTTCATTAGGATTTCGTTATCTCTGTTTTTGTTCAGGCTGAGGTGTTGCTTTTTGCACTTGTCGATTTCCTATACCCGACCTTGGTGACCGCATCAAAAGCCTTGGTTGTGACCTCTACCACGCCATCCTCCGAGTCCTTGGCCTCATCCTGCTTGACCATTATGGACGAAATGTCTCAAAACCTAGACCATACGAGCACTTAAATAAGTTCACATACTTTGTAGCATTCTTCAGTGGTGTGCCCCTGATTTTGGTGATAACTACACCTTTTGGCTGGGTCGGAAAATGAAGAAGAGGGTGTAGGTTGGTGATGGCATTTCATGAAGGTCTTCTTGAATCATGTAAGAAAAGTGGTGCGGAAGCTATGAAGGTGTGTGAGCAAGATCCTCCTAAGAGTGGTGTTGATCTTGAAGGTGCATGAAAGGTATGATTATAGGGAGGTTCGGCCAGCCCAAGAAATGGTGAAGGATGTGAAGTTTAGAGCCTAGAATTCTAGGAGAAGCAAAGCTTGGCACAAAATGGCAACATAACTTTACTCACAATAAACTTGAAAATACAAGGTGTAGGCCTTCCTATTTATAAGCTAAATGGTCGTAAGTTTTAAGCTAATGTCTAATGAAATGAAAGCCAAATTAAATGCAATTCACAAAGCACATGTGCCATGTGCTCATGACCGACCAAACCTAGAGAGTTTCTAGAATGTTTCACTCAAATATGCTTTCTACACTACTCTAATTACTAAGCACCCCTAATGGGCCTTTATGCAACATGTACAAAGCTTTCTCTCTTCCATCCGTGGCTTCATTCAATTGGGCTTGAATATGCTTAGCCATTGACCTTGTGATAGGCCCTAGACGGTCTAGGTCTCCTCCTAGACGCTCGATGGGTAGCCTTTCCTCTTCACGTCCTAGACGCTCCTTCCTTCTAGCTAGACGCTCATCATGGCCTAGACGCTCTTCATGGTCTAGTGTTGGGCTTTGGCTTTCATGGCTAGATGTGCTTGGCCCTCCTCCATCATCCCCTCCCCCTTGGAAAGGATTTGTCCTCAAATCCAGCTCGTCATCGTCATTGGTACCTACAAATGGAGAAAGGTCAATTACATTAAAAGTGTCATGTACTCCATATTCAAGAGGTAGGTCCAATTTATATGCATTGTTATTGATTCGCTTGAGGACTTGAAAGGGTCCATCACCTCGGGGACTTAGTTTGGACTTCCTTTGAGTTGGAAATCTATCTTTGCGAAGGTGAAGCCAAACTAAGTCTCCTTCCTCAAAAATTATTTCTCTCTTCCCTTTATTGTTGTATTTTGTGTACTTTTCATTTTGTTGTTGTATTTGGAGTTTAATCTTCTCATGCATTTTCTTTACAAAGTCAGCTTTGATTACTCCTTCCTTATGCACAAAATCTTGTGGATTAGGAAGAGGTATCAAATCCATGGGTGTGAGAGGATTAAAACCATATACTACTTCAAAAGGAGAAGCATTAGTAGTCTTGTGAACTACTCGATTGTAAGCAAATTCAATGTGGGGAAGATACTCATCCCAAGATTTGTGGCTGCCCTTAATGATAGCCCTAAGCATAGTTCCAAGAGATCTATTGATGGTATTTCATGTGTTCTTCTTGAATCAAAGTAGTGAAAGTGATGCGGAAGCAATGGGTGAGTGAAACAAAGCCCTCCTAGGAGTTGTGTTGGCTTTGAAGGTGCATGATGAGTATGGGTTTGAGAGGTTCGGCCAGCTCAAGGGAGAAAGGTGAAGGATTGAAGTTTATAGCCTAGATTTCTAGGAGAAGTAAAGCTAGTGCACAAAATTGGCAGCATAACAATACTCAATTAAACTTGACAAATACAATGAGATAGCCTTCCTATTTATAGGCTATTTGTGGACGTAACTTGTAAGCTAAATTACAAGAAAAGAAAACCAAAAATTAAATCTAAATGCTAAGCCATGTGCCAAGCAATGACCGGCCATCAAACCCTACATTCTAGAATGTTTCCTTCCAAAATGCTTCCTACACTATCCTATCTACTAAGTACCCCTAATGGGCCTTTATGCAAACATATACAAAGCCTTCTCTCTTCCATCCGTGGCCTCATTTGCTTGTGTTTGAATATGTTTGGCCATTGATCTTGTAAGGGGTCCTAGACGGTCTAGCTCCATGGATAGCCTCCCTCCTTCACGTCTTAGACGCTCACCTTCACGTCCTAGACGCTCACTTTCACGTCCTAGACGCTCACCGTGGTCTTGGTCTTGGTCTAGACGCTCTCCTTGGCTTGTGCCTTGGCTTCCTTGGGTAGGTGTGCTTGGCCCTCCTCCATCATCTATTGACTACTTTTGTTTGCCCATCCGTTTGAGGATGACAAGAAGTTGAAAATTGTAGTCTTGTTCCAAGTTTACCCCAAAGAGTTTTCCAAAAGTGGCTTATAAACTTGGGATCTCTATCGAACACTATACTTCTAGGGAGACCATGGAGTCTCACTACTTCTCTAAAGAAGAGTTTAGAAATATTTTGAGCATCATCTACCTTGTGGCATGGAATAAAATGGGACATTTTGCTAAAGCGGTCCACTACCACAAAGATAGAGTCATGGCCTCTTGCAGTCCTAGGAAGTCCTAAAATGAAATCCATGCTAATGTCTTCCCAAGGAGCATTTGCAATCGGCAAAGGGGTGTAGAGTCCATGAGGCATTGTTCTAGACTTTGCTTTTAAACATGAGATGCATCTAGAACAATGTCGTTGGACATCTTTCCTCATGTGTGGCCAACAAAATTTTGCTTTTAAAAGGTCTAGAGTCTTATCAACTCCAAAATGGCCCATGAGTCCCCCCTCATGTGATTCTTTGACAAGGAGTTTCCTATGTGTTCCTTGGGGAATGCAAAGTTTTCCCTCTTTAAAAAGATATCCCTCGGACACATAGTAACCTCCTTGCGCTCTATGTAGACATTGGACATAGATGGATGAGAGTTCTTGATCTTCTTGGTAAAGCTCTCTTATGTGGTCAAATCCAAGAATTTGGGCACCCAATTTTGAAAAGAGTGTATGCCGTCTTGAAAGAGCATCAGCCACTATATTGGTGCTTCCTTTCTTGTATTTGATTACATAAGGAAATTGTTCAAGAAATTCCATCCATTTAGCATGTCTCTTGTTGATCTTGTGTTGGCCCTTTAAATATTTTAAAGACTCGTGATCACTATGGATGACAAATTCTTTGGACACAAGGTAGTGTTCCCAAGTCTTTAGGGCTCGCACAAGAGCATAGAGCTCTTTGTCATAGGTGGGGTAGTTAAGGGTGGCACCATGGAGTTTTTCACTAAAATAAGCAATGGGGTGTCCACCTTGCAACAAAACCGCACATATGCCTACCCCCGATGCATCACACTCTATCTCAAAAGTTTTGGAAAAATTTGGGAGAGATAGAATTGGTGCATTGGTGAGTTGAGCTTTTAGCCTTTGGAAGGCTTGCTCATGCTTTTCATTCCAAAAAAATACAACATCTTTTTTAACAAGTTCATTCAAAGGAGAAGCTAGACTAGAAAAATTAGGCACAAACCTTCTATAGAAGCTAGCTAACCCATGAAAACTTCTTACATCACTTACATTTTGTGGAGTTGGCCACTCGCGGATGGCTTTGATTTTCTCGAGATCTACATGCACCCCCTTTTTGTTTACTATGAAGCCTAAGAAAACTACACTATCTACACAAAAGGTACACTTATCCCTATTTGCAAAAAGACTATTTTTCCTAAGCACTAGAAGAACTTCCCTAAGGTGACTTAGATGGTCTTCTAGGGTTTTACTATATACTAAGATATCATCAAAATAAACTACTACATATTTACCTATACAATCCCTCAAGGTGTGATTCATAAGCCTCATGAATGTACTTGGGGCATTAGTAAACCCAAAGGGCATCACCAACCACTCATATAATCCAAATTTGGTCTTAAAAGCGGTTTTCCACTCATCACCCTCCTTGATTCGAATTTGGTGATATCCACTTTTAAGGTCAATTTTGGAGAATAGAGTTGACCCATGCAATTCATCAAGCATATCGTCAAGCCTTAGGATTGGATGCCTATACTTGATGGTGATGTTGTTGATTGCTCGACAATCACAACACATGCGCCATTTCCCATCCTTTTTGGGCACCAACAAGACAGGTACAGCACAAGGGCTTAGGCTCTTTTGAACCCAACCCTTCTCCAACAAGTCTTGAACTTGTGATTCTATCTCCTTTGTTTCCTCGGGGTTGGTTCTATAAGCAGGCCTATTTGGTAGGCTTGCCCCCGGAATGAAGTCAATTTGATGTTCTATCCCCCTAAGGGGAGGAAGCCCAATGCGCCCCTCATGGGAGAATAGATCTTCAAATTCACTTAAAAGGTTTTCTATTTGAGGAGGTAAATTCATAAGTTCACTACTTGTGGCAGTGCATGTAAGTGCTCCTTTACAAAAGATAAGGCTTGGTTGTTCAACAAGAAGCAAATTTTCAAAAACGTTTTCAAGAGGCTTTTCTTGTTGACCAACCTTGTGGGAAGGAACACTCTTCTCCCACGCCTTCCTATCCCTAAGGATTTTCTCTTTTTCTAGCGCTCTTTTTTTTTTTGTTTTCCTCATCCCTCTTTTGCTTCATTTGTATTTGGTCTTTTACCACTTGAGAATGTGGTAAAGGACTAAGTACAAACTTTTTATACTTGTGGGTGAAGGAAATTTCGTTAGTGAGACCATCATGCAAGGTTTTCTTATCAAATTGTCATGGTCTCCCTAATAAAATATGACAAGCTTCCATAGGTACTACATCACATAAAACCTTATCTTTGTAGTTCCCTATGGAAAACTTGATTTCCACTTGCTTGTCTACATGTAGTTCCCCATTTTCATTAAGCCATTGAAGTTTATAAGGTTTTGGGTGAGGAACTACTTGTAGCTTAAGCTTCTCCACCATCCTAGCACTACAACAATTGCAACTAGATCCACTATCCACAATGAGAGAGCATATGTTTTCTAAAACATTGCATCTTGTATGAAATATGTTCTCTCTTTGTGTTTCAATGGATGTGCTAGGGTGATTGTTGAGGGTTCTCCTAATCATAAGCAATTCTCCCTCTAGTGGAGCTACCCTCTCATCCTCTCCCCCCTCCTCTCTCTCACTAGGCTCATCCTCGCCACTAGTGTACTTCTTGTGTTCTTCTTGAATCAAAGTAGTAAAAAGTGATGCGGAAGCAATGGGTGAGTGAAGCAAAGCCCTCCTAGGAGTTGTGTTGGCTTTGAAGGTGCATGATGAGTGTGGTGTTTGAGTGGTTCGGCCAGCTCAAGGGAGAAAGGTGAAAGGATTGAAGTTTAGAGCCTAGATTTCTAGGAGAAGTAAAGCTTGTGCACAAAAATGGCAGCATAACCTTACTCAATTAAACTTGAAAATACAAGGTGTAGGCTCCTCCTTTTATAGGCTAAGGAGGACCATAATGCAACCCTAATGCTAGCCAAATGAAATGTAAATGTGAAGCACATGGGTGCACATGGCACATGGGTGCACAAATGAGCACATGGGGAGGGGTGTGTCTAGTTTTTATGCTCACCCCCCTCCATGGTCTTTCTAGAATGTTCACACAAATATGCTTTCTACACTACTCTAATTACTAAGCACCCCTAATGGGCCTTTATGTAACAATTACAAAGGTCTTCTCTTCCCAAAACCGTAGCTTTGACCCATGTGTATGTGAAGCTAGACGGTCTAGAAGGAATCCTCATCATGGCCTAGACGCTCCTTATGTAGCCGTTCCTCATCATGGCCTAGACGCTCCTCTTCATGGGCTAGACGCTCCTTTTTTAGTCTAGACGCTCCTCATCATAGGCTAGACCGTCTAGTCTTGGAGGCTTGGCTTTCATCGTGTGGTGAGCTTGGGCCCTCCTCCATCATCCCCTCCCTCTTGAAAAGGATTTGTCCTCAAATCCAAAGCTTTTGCTTTTGAGGGGGATTGTTGTGGCTGGATGGTATCCATCATCTCCTCCTTCGGGAAAAGATCTATCCTCAGATTTGCTAACTTGATCTCGGATAGCAGCCTCTTGCTTCGTCAAGGTGTGTCCTCCCGGATCAAATATCAACCTATGAGAATCTTGAAACAAAGCAAAGGAGTTAGAGTGAGTATTTGGAGAACAATTAATTGTGTGAAGTTGCCATCTTTGTTTTTCTCTTGTTTTGGTCAACTTCTCACAATGCTTCCCTTTTGATGGTTGTAGGTGCCCTCTAATCCTCTTATGTTTTCTAAAATTTCCAAAAGTAGTTACTTTTTCCTTAGGCATAATCCCTTTAGGAAATGGTGACAACTTTAAAAAGGCAAGAGGACTATGTTCACATACAACTTCAAATGGAGAGATATGAGTAATCTTGTGGACTACTCCATTGTATGCATGCATAAAAGGAAAAGGATTCTTATCCCAAGAATTGTGGGTGTCCCTCATGATTTCGTGAAGCATAGAAGGGAGAGCTATGTTTTCAAGTTTTGGAGCTCTATCCCTTATTTTTGAAAATAAATCATGGAGGCTTGTAATTTTTCTTAAGAAGAGTTTATCCACTTCCATGAAGATTGAATCACAACCTTTTGTTGTCCTAGGGAGTTTTAATATGAAATTTATATCTTCCCAAGGATCATTTGAAAAAGGTGAAGGAGTATAAAGTTCATGAGACATTGCCTTGGGTGTAGTTTGAAAACAAGAATTGTACCTAAGGTAATGTCTTTGAACTTCTTTTCTCATGGGGGACAAAAGTTTTCCTTTTAAAAGCTCTAGAGTTTTATCAACTCTAATTTGTCCCATGAGTTCTCCTTCATGAAGACTCTTTCTCTTATGTGTAAGGATAGTCTCATTGTGACAACCATTGTTTATAAGGATTTGTACACTTTGCAATGGTTCTCTCAATAAGACATGACAAGTTTCTTTAGGCCCTACTTCACATAAAAATTTGTTTTTGTAGATGCTTATAATAAACTTGACATTCACTTGGTGATATCCTAGCACATATGAGAAATAATCTATTTCATTTTTATCTATGCAAGCTTCTTTTAAAGACTCTTCTTTTTCACTTAGGCTTGCAAGTGTTCCTTTACAAAAGGTAAGGCTTTGAGGTTGTTCAGCAAGAGGTATATTTTCAAATGTATTTTCAACTTTTCCTTCTTGTTGAATGACCTTGTGGGAAGGAACACTCTTCTCCCACGCCTTTTGTTCTTCAAGGGTCTTCTCATGCTTTTCTTTTTCTTCTTTTTCTTTAGCTTCCCTTTCGACTTCCCCTCTCTTCTTTTGTATTTTTCTTTCCTTTCTTTCTTTATGGGAAGCAAACAAATTTTCTACCCTCATTTCCCAATCTAGGCAAGCTTCTATATTTTCTTTTCCATGGAAATGGGGTTGGTCTACCCTAACCTCTCTTGGGTTTTCTTGTTCTTTTCTATCTCCTCTATGTCTTCTAGGGGGTGCTTGATAATAATCATTTACTCTAATGCTTCCCTCCCCAAAAGAATCATGATCTTTAGAGATATATGCATGAGAAGGTAATTTTTTTAGAATGTGAGACTTCTCATCCTTTGCTTTAGTCAAAACATTAAGTTTAGTCTCACTCTCCAATTGTCTATATGCAATTGATTGCACAGTTTGTGAAACTTCTTTCAAAAGAGTTTTTAAAGATTTTAATTCACTTCCAATAGACTTTGTAGAATGAGAAGAAGAAGACATGGCTAAAGCTTTGTGTATATAGGTGTTTTACTTTGAGAAAGTTTAGGAAAGTTAAAGAAGGTAGTTTTCCAGGTAAGGGAGGTGAGTCACAAAGGACTACTTAAATACCAAGCCTTTTCCTTGCCAAAAACTATCCTCCAATATCTTCACACAAGACTTTCTCTTAGTGAAACACTTAGAACACAAATAAGTTGAGAAATCAATTTTTTTTTTCAATGCAAGAAAACAATGCAAGCTAACTATGCAATCAAAGCTAGTCGGTTTAGCACACAAATTAAACAAAAATAAACATGCAAAACGTAGCTATGAAAGCAAAAGAAAAGCAATTACAAACAAGTAACAATTACTAATCAAGAATGCTATACTATTCGGCCCTAGGTGAGGCTTCTTGGACACTTTGAGCCCTTGAAGACACACTCACCGTCTAAACGTAATTAACAAGGTAATTAACAATAAACCAAGTTGCAAAGGAAATAAGATAAACTCCCTTTGTTGTTCCTCCTTTTGGTTAGTGCACTTCTTTGTTGTCTTGATTGTTGATCTCCTAAGTGTTTGTAGTGTTTGTTTCAAGAAAGCTTGTTTCGGCTTTGGCTTTGTCTCCTCCTTAGAATGTTGGCTTTAATTCTCCAATTTCCAGCACCTATTCACAAGGGCTAAACCTTAAACCAAGTCAAATTCCATGCACATAAGCACCAAGGGAGAAATTAAATTCCAGCACCCAAAAAGAGAGGTCAAGGAACAAAAGCAAGAAACAAATTTAATTGAAAGAAAACAGTACCACCAAAAGGATTTATAATATGACAACTTAGAAAGAGATTCAAGAAATTAAAGCAAACAGTTAAAGGTACTCAATAAAAGGTTGGCACACAAAAGAATTCCTAAAGAAAAGCACTAGATTAGATGACCAAATAAAAAAAAACAGCACCACTGGAAAATGTTGTGGGCCAGAAAACGTGTTTGTTCCCCGATTTATGCTGATCTGTATTTTTGGAATTTGGCTCTGAAATTTGTTATGCAAGATATTCAGGATCTTATCTAAAATCTGGCTTTGGATTCACTCAAAACGGATGCACCATTTTTTTTAATAAATTTTGCAAAATTGGTGTTCGGTTAGGCCAGCTGGAGCGCTCAAGATTTGCACTCTGATTTTGTAAGATTTATCATTTTTTTCTGTTGCTTCTTTTGACCTAATTCTTTTTTTGTCTTTTCTATAACACTTTAAACTTGCATTTTCCAGAAAATCAGAATTTTCCTATGGGTGGAAATATTTTTCTGGGTTAAAACAGCCAAAACAGAGAAGGTGTAAACAGGGGAATCTGAAAACTGGAAACAAAAACAGCAAGATACCAAAGTTTAGACACAATGGAAATTTGTGAAATAGAATTGTGTATGATCTAAACACAATATGAACTCAAACTAAAAATTAAAAAGGCACCAAAGGAGCAAAGAACAGCAGATTCAAACAATTTAAAGAGACCCAAAAGCAAGAAACAATCAAGCCAATAATAGGACTACTAAGAATTGTTGACAAATATGGATTCACATGACTTGACACAACATTTATAGATTCAGAAAATAAAAACTCAAAGCATAAAATGAAGCAAAATTAAGAAAGCAATAAGGACTCAAATTCCTAAAAGAAAACAGCCACTCAATGGTGTAAGGAATCCTATCACAAGCTGCACAGAATTTGTTCAAGATCAATTGAACAATTGTGCTTTGGTTGGATCTTCCATAAGCACACCAAGAACAACTTAAAAAATAAAAACAGCAAGACAAGTAAGGAATTAAAATGACAAAGATGAAATAAAGAAGAACTGAAATTAAAAGACCAAGCTACTTATCTTGAAGAACCAAAAGCTCATGATACCAAATGATGGCATTTTCATGTGTTCTTCTTGAATCAAAGTAGTAAAAAGTGATGCGGAAGCAATGGGTGAGTGAAGCAAAGCCCTCCTAGGAGTTGTGTTGGCTTTGAAGGTGCATGATGAGTGTGGTGTTTGAGTGGTTCGGCCAGCTCAAGGGAGAAAGGTGAAAGGATTGAAGTTTAGAGCCTAGATTTCTAGGAGAAGTAAAGCTTGTGCACAAAAATGGCAGCATAACCTTACTCAATTAAACTTGAAAATACAAGGTGTAGGCTCCTCCTTTTATAGGCTAAGGAGGACCATAATGCAACCCTAATGCTAGCCAAATGAAATGTAAATGTGAAGCACATGGGTGCACATGGCACATGGGTGCACAAATGAGCACATGGGGAGGGGTGTGTCTAGTTTTTATGCTCACCCCCCTCCATGGTCTTTCTAGAATGTTCACACAAATATGCTTTCTACACTACTCTAATTACTAAGCACCCCTAATGGGCCTTTATGTAACAATTACAAAGGTCTTCTCTTCCCAAAACCGTAGCTTTGACCCATGTGTATGTGAAGCTAGACGGTCTAGAAGGAATCCTCATCATGGCCTAGACGCTCCTTATGTAGCTGTTCCTCATCATGGCCTAGACGCTCCTCTTCATGGGCTAGACGCTCCTTTTTTAGTCTAGACGCTCCTCATCATAGGCTAGACCGTCTAGTCTTGGAGGCTTGGCTTTCATCGTGTGGTGAGCTTGGGCCCTCCTCCATCATGTGCTAGGGTGATTGTTGAGGGTTCTCCTAATCATAAGCAATTCTCCCTCTAGTGGAGCTACCCTCTCATCCTCTCCCCCCTCCTCTCTCTCACTAGGCTCGTCCTCGCCACTAGTGTACTCGTCTACACCCTTAAGAAACAAAGTCCTTTGGTTTGGACATTGTGCTTGCACATGCCCTCTACCATAGCACTTGAAACACTTGACATCTCTAGCTCAGATGGGTGGGGTGGAGGTTTCTTTGGTAAAAGGTTTGGTAGGTTCTTTTGGTTTTTCTTTTGATGTACTACCCTCCCTTGTAAACTCTTTCTTTGGATAAAAGTTAGAGTAAGGGCTCACCTTTTGACTTGATGTTTTGCGTAAAATTTGTTGCTCAACTTTAATGCAAAGTTGAACCAAATCATTCAAGTCTTGGTAAGGTAAGAGCTCCACTCTATCTCTTATCTCAAGTGATAGGCCACTAAGGAACCTAGCTATTGTGGTATCCTCCTCTTCTCTAATGGAGGCTCTCATCATGTAGAGCTCCATTTTTTGTCTATACTCTTCCACACTCATGTTTTTTTGTTGGAGTCTTTGGAGCTTGTCCATCAACTCCCTATGGTAGTAGGAAGGTATGTGTCGGCGTCTTAGGGCTCCCCTAAGGTCATTCCAATATGTAATGGGAGGTTCCCTATGAAGACGCCTTTCTCTTTCGAGAGAGGTCCACCAATACATGGCGTTCCCTTGGAAGCTAAGGGCGGCTAAGGGTACTTTACGTTCCTCACTTACCCTATGGCAAGCAAAAAGTTGTTCTACCTTCATCTCCCAATCTAGATAGATTTCTACATTTTCCTTTCCATGAAAATGAGGTAGGTCTACTCTAGTTTCCCTTGGCACCTATTGCTCCCTTTGCCTATTCCTTCTAGGGGTGGTTGGTAGTAGTCATTAATTCTAAGGCTTCCCTCCCCTAGAGACTCATTACTCCTAGATGCATGAGTATGAGTTTTTTTTTATTTTTGTGATTTTTGGGATTTCTCCTCTTGGGCTTTAGCCAATTCATTGATTTTATTCTCATTCTCCAATTGTCTAAAGGAAATCATTTGTACAGCTTGTGAAACTTCTTTTAAAAGAGATTTTATAGATTTGACTTCACTTTCAATAGACTTTGGAGAGTGGGGAGTAGAAGACATGGCTAAAGTTTTTGTGTATATAAGTGTTTTACCTTGAGGAAATTTAGGAAAGTCAAAGAAGGTAGTTTTCCAGGTAAGGGAGGTGAGTCACAAAGGACTACTTAAGTACCAAACCTTTGCCTTAGCCAAAAACTATCCCTCAATGTCTCCACACAAAACTTCCTCTTAGTAAACTACTTAGAACACAATTAAGTTGAGATATCAAAACTTTTTTTTCAATGCAAGAAAACAATGTATGCTAACTAATTTAACAAAGCTAGTCGGTTTAACACAAAATAAGCATGCAAAGCGTCACTACTAAGCAAAAGAAAAGGCAATTACAAACAATTAACAATTGCTAATTAAGAATTCTATACTAGTCGGCCCTAGGTGAGGCTTCTTGGACACTTTGAGCCCTTGAAGACACACTCACCGTCTAAAACGTAATGAAGAGGTAATTAACACAAATTAAGTTGTAAGGAAATTAAGAAAAACTCCCTTTGTTGATCCTCTTTTTGCTAAATGCACTTCCTTGTTGTCTTTGCTTGTTGATCCTCCAAGTGTTTGTAGTGTTTTTCAAGAATGTTTGTTTCGGCCTTGGCTTTGTTTCCCCTTAGAATGAAGGTTTTAATTCTCCAATTCCAGCACCTATCAAAAGACTAGACCTTACCCAAGTCAAGTTTCCATTCAATTAAGCACCAAAGGAGAAATAAATTCCAGCACCAAATTAGAGGTCAAAGAACAAAAGCAAGAAACAATTTAATTGAATAAAACAGTACCACTAAAAGGAGTTAGATTATGACAACTAGAAAGAGGTCCAAGAAATATTAAGCAAGCAAATAAAAGGTACCAAAATAAAGGTACGCACACAAAAGAATCCTAAGAATGGCACTAGAATTAGATGACCAAATAAAAAAAACAGCAGCACTAGAAAATGTTGTGGGCCAGAAACGTGTTTTTCCCCAATTTATGCTGAGCTGTGTTTTTAAGATATGATTCTGAAATTTGATATGCAAGATATTCAAGATCTTAGCTAAACTCTGGCTTTGGAATCACTCAAAACGCATGCACCAATTTGTTTTAATAAATTTTGCAATTTTGGTGTTTAGTTACGCCAGCTGTAGCGCCTCGGATTTGCACACTGATTTTAAAAGATTTATCATTTTTTTTCTGTTGATTCTTTTGGACTAATTATTTTTTTGTCCTTTCTATAACACTTCAAACTTGCAAATTCCAGAGAATCAAAATTTTCCTATGAGTGAAAATATTTTTCTGGATCAAAACAGCCAGCACAGAAAATTTGAAACAGGGATTCTGGAAACTGGAAACAAAAACAGCAAGATACCAAAATTTAAACACAATGGAATTTGTGAAATAGAATTGTGTAGGATCTAAACACAATATGAACTCAAACTAAAATTAAAAAGGCACCAAAAGATCAAAGAACAGCAGATTCAAAGCAATTAAAGATACCCAAAATCAAGAAACAATCAAGCCAAATAAAGGACTACTAAGAATTGTTGACATTGTGGATGAACATGACTTGACAAAACATATAAGATTCAGAAATTAAAGACTCAAAAGCATAATATGAACCAAATAAGAAAGCAATAAAGACTCAAAAGCCTAAAAGAAAATAGCAACTCAAAGGTGTATGGAATCTGATGGCATTTTCATGAAGTTCTTCTTGAATCAATGTAGAGTATGGGGCGGAAGCAATGAATGAGGTGAGCAAGATCCTCCTAAGAGTGGTGTTGATCTTGTAGGTGCATGTTAAGTGTGGGTATTGGGTGGTTCGGCCAGCCCAAGGGAAAAGATGAAGGAATTGAAGTTTAGAGCCTAGGATTCTAGGGAGAAGCAAAGTTTGGCACAAAATGGCAGCATAACTTTACTCACAATAAACTTGAAAATACAAGGTGTAGGCTCCTCCTTTTATAGGCTAAGGAGGACCATAATGCAACCCTAATGCTAGCCAAATGAAATGTAAATGTGAAGCACATGGGTGCACATGGCACATGGGTGCACAAATGAGCACATGGGGAGGGGTGTGTCTAGTTTTTATGCTCACCCCCTCCATGGGCTTTCTAGACCGGCCTTGGTAAATTTAGAGGTTTTTTTAGAAACTCTAAGTTTACCTAGGTTGGTGTTTTAGGTGCCAAAAGTAATTCTAAGAAAATTACAAATAAAGTTCCTATGCTAATTTTGACAAGAAATTAAAGTCTACTCTACACTAGAGTTTATGGCATTTGATTATGTAAAAGAACGTCTTCTTGGATCCTCTTGGCCATAACTCTATGGTTGGCCCAAATCTACCCTTTGGTGGGCTTGCATGTGGGCTTATGCTTGGGCCTCTTCCATCATCCCCTCCCTCTTGAAAAGGATTTGTCCTCAAATCCAAAGTTTTTTTCTTCAACTAGGGGGATGAGTGTGGCTGGATGGTGTCCATCATCTCCTCCTTCTTGAGAAGATCTATCCTCAGATCTACAAACTCGATCTCGGATAGCAGCCTCTTGCTTCGCCAAAGCTTGTCCTCCTGGATCAAACGTCCACCTATATAAATCATCAAATAAAGCATAGGTGTTAGTTTGAAAATCAATTTTACTATGTTGCCATTTTTGTTTTTCTTTTGGTTTTGGCAACTTTGGACAATGTTTCTCTTTTGATTGTTGTATGTGTTCTCTAATCATCGTATGCATTTTGAAATGTGCATTTGTGGTTACTTTCTCTTTAGGCATAAATCCTATAGGAGATGGTAACAACTTAAAAGGAGGAAGATGATTGAACCCACACATAACTTTAAAAGTAGAAATATAAGTAGTTTTGTGAACTTCTTTATGGTATGTTTGCTCACCTCTAGACTTGTGTGTGCACTTCATGTTTATTCTAGGCATAGTAGAAAGAGCTAGATTTTCAAATATATTTTGACCATGCGTTTGAGGATGATAAGAACTTAAAGTGTGCAATTTAGTTGCAAGTTTTCCAAAGCAAATCCTCAAATCATGGTTTGCGAAATTTGGAACTCTATTCAACACTATGCTTGAAGATAAACCATGAAGATGTATCACTTCTCTAGAGAAGAGTTTATCCATAACCATGAAGATTGAGTCACAACCTTTTGTTGTCCTAGGGAGTTTTAATATGAAATTTATATCTTCCCAAGGATCATTTGCAAAAGGTGAAGGAGTATAGAGTTCATGAGACATTGCCTTGGGTGTAGTTTGAAAACAAGAATTGTACCTAAGGTAATGTCTTTGAACTTCTTTTCTCATGGGGGAAAAAAGTTTTCCTTTTAAAAGCTCTAGAGTTTTATCAACTCTAATTTGTCCCATGAGTTCTCTTTCATGAAGACTTTTTCTCTTATGTGTAAGGATAGTCTCGTTGTGACAACCATTGTTTATAAGGATTTGTACACTTTGCAATGGTTGTCTCAATAAGACATGACAAGTTTCTTTAGGCCCTACTTCACATAAAAATTTGTTTTTGTAGATGCTTATAAAAAACTTGACATTCACTTGGTGATATCCTAGCACATATGAGAAATAATCTATTTCATTTTTATCTATGCAAGCTTCTTTTAAAGACTCTTCTTTTTCACTTAGGCTTGCAAGTGTTCCTTTACAAAAGGTAAGGCTTTGAGGTTGTTCAGCAAGACACATATTTTCAAAGGTATTTTTAAATCTTTGGTCTTGTTGAATGACCTTGTGGGAATGAACACTCTTCTCCCACGCCTTTTGTTCTTGAAGGGTCTTCTCATGCTTTTCTTTTTCTTCTTTTTCTTTAGCTTCCCTTTCGACTTCCCCTCTCTTCTTTTGTATTTTTCTTTCCTTTCTTTCTTTATGGGAAGCAAACAATTTTTCTACCCTCATTTCCCAATCTAGGCAAGCTTCTATATTTTCTTTTCCATGGAAATGGGGTTGTTCTACCCTAACCTCTCTTGGGTTTTCTTGTTCTTTTCTATCTCTTCTATGTCTTCTAGGGGGTGCTTGATAATAATCATTTACTCTAATGCTTCCCTCCCCAAAAGAATCATGATCTTTAGAGATATATGCATGAGAAGGTAATTTTTTTAGAATGTGAGACTTCTCATCCTTTGCTTTAGTCAAAACATTAAGTTTAGTCTCACTCTCCAATTGTCTATATGCAATTGATTGCACAGTTTGTGAAACTTCTTTCAAAAGAGTTTTTAAAGATTTTAATTCACTTCCAATAGACTTTGTAGAATGAGAAGAAGAAGACATGGCTAAAGCTTTGTGTATACAAGTATTTTACCTTGAGAAAACTTAGGAAAGTCAAAGAAGGTAGTTTTCCAGGTAAGGGAGGTGAGTCACAAAGGACTACTTAAATACCAAGCCTTTGCCTTAGCCAAAAACTATCCCCCAATGTCTTCACACAAAGCTTTCTCTTAGTAAACTACTTAGAACACAATTAAGTTGAGAAATCAATTTTTTTTTTCAATGCAAGAAAACAATGTATGCTAACTAATTAACAAAGCTAGACGATTTTAACAAAGCTTAAAACAACCACACATACAAAGCGTTACTAATTAAGCAATATAGAAACAACTAAAAACAATTAACAATTGCTAATTAAAGATTTCTACACTAGTCGGCCCTAGGTGAGGCTTCTTGGACACTTGGAGCCCTTGAAGACACACTCACCGTCTAATAACGTAATTAAGAGGTAATTAACACAAATTAAGTTGCAAGGAAATTAAGAAAAACCCCCTTTGTTGATCCTCTTTTTGCTAGTGACACTCCCTCTTGTTGTCTTTGCTTGTTAGCCCTCCAAATGTGTATAGTGTTTTTGAGAAAGTGTGCTTCGGCTTTGTCTTTGTCTTCTCCTTAGAATGAAGGTCTTGATTCTCCAATTTCCAGCACCTATCAAAGGGCTAAACCTTAACCAAGTCAAGTTTCCATTCACATAAGCACCAAAGGAGAATAAATTCCAGCACCCAAATTAGAGGTCAAAGAACAAAAGCAAGAAACAATTAAATTGAATAAAACAGTACCACCAAAAGGAGTTAGATTATGACAACTAGAAAGAGGTTCAAGAAATATTAAGCAAGCAAATAAAAGGTACCAAAATAAAGGTAGGCACACAAAAGAATCCTAAGAATGGCACTAGATTTAGATGACCAAATAAAAAAACAGCACCACTGGAAAATGTTGTGGGCCAGAAACGTGTTTTTCCCCAATTTATGCTGAGCTGTGTTTTTAAGATATGATTCTGAAATTTGATATGCAAGATATTCAAGATCTTAGCTAAATCCTGGCTTTGGAATCACTCAAAACGCATGCACCAATTTTTTTTAATAAATTTTGCAATTTTGGTGTTCAGTTACGCCAGCTGTAGCGCCTCAGGTTTGCACACTGATTTTAAAAGATTTATCATTTTTTTTCTGTTGCTTCTTTTGGACTAATTCTTTTTTTGTCCTTTCTATAACACTTCAAACTTGCAAATTCCAGAGAATCAAAATTTTCCTATGAGTGGAAATATTTTTCTGGATCAAAACAGTCAGCACAGAAAAACTAAAACAGGGGATTCTGAAAACTGGAAACAAAAACAGCAAGATACCAAAGTTTAGACACAATGGAAATTTGTGAAATAGAATTGTGTAGGATCTAAACACAATATGAACTCAAACTAAAATTAAAAAGGCACCAAAAGATCAAAGAACAGCAGATTCAAGCAATTAAAGAGACCCAAAATCAAGAAACAATCAAGCCAAATAAAAGGACTACTATGAATTGTTGACAATATGGATGAACATGACTTGACAAAACATATAAGATTCAGAAATTAAAGACTCAAAAGTATAATATGAACCAAATAATGAAAGCAATAAAGACTCAAAAGCCTAAAAGAAAATAGCAACTCAAGGTGTATGGAATCCTATCACAAATTGCACAAGAACTTGTTCAAGATCAAATGAACAAGAGTGCTTCGGTTGGATCTTCCACAAAGCACACCAAGAACAAAATAAAATGTAAAAAACAGCAAGACAAGTAAGGAAAGTAAATGACAATATGAAATAAAGAAGAACTAAAATTTAAAAGACAAGGAGCTACTCATCTTGAAGAACCAAAGCTCATGATACCAAATGATGGCATTTTCATGAAGTTCTTCTTGAATCAATGTAGAGTATGGGGCGGAAGCAATGAATGAGGTGAGCAAGATCCTCCTAAGAGTGGTGTTGATCTTGTAGGTGCATGTTAAGTGTGGGTATTGGGTGGTTCGGCCAGCCCAAGGGAAAAGATGAAGGAATTGAAGTTTAGAGCCTAGGATTCTAGGGAGAAGCAAAGTTTGGCACAAAATGGCAGCATAACTTTACTCACAATAAACTTGAAAATACAAGGTGTAGGCTCCTCCTTTTATAGGCTAAGGAGGACCATAATGCAACCCTAATGCTAGCCAAATGAAATGTAAATGTGAAGCACATGGGTGCACATGGCACATGGGTGCACAAATGAGCACATGGGGAGGGGTGTGTCTAGTTTTTATGCTCACCCCCTCCATGGGCTTTCTAGACCGGCCTTGGTAAATTTAGAGGTTTTTTTAGAAACTCTAAGTTTACCTAGGTTGGTGTTTTAGGTGCCAAAAGTAATTCTAAGAAAATTACAAATAAAGTTCCTATGCTAATTTTGACAAGAAATTAAAGTCTACTCTACACTAGAGTTTATGGCATTTGATTATGTAAAAGAACGTCTTCTTGGATCCTCTTGGCCATAACTCTATGGTTGGCCCAAATCTACCCTTTGGTGGGCTTGCATGTGGGCTTATGCTTGGGCCTCTTCCATCAGAATCCTATCACAATTTGCACAAGAACTTGTTCAAGATCAATTGAACAAAAGTGCTTCGGTTGGATCTTCCACAAAGCACACCAAAACAAATTAAAATGCAAAAAACAGCAAGACAATTATGGAAAAGATAAACAACATGAAATAAAAGAAGAACTAGAAATGAAAAGACCAAAAGCAACTCATCTTGAAGAACCCAAGCTCATGATACCAAAAGATGGCATTTCATGAAGGTCTTCTTGAATCATGTAAGAAAAGTGGTGCGGAAGCTATGAAGGTGTGTGAGCAAGATCCTCCTAAGAGTGGTGTTGATCTTGAAGGTGCATGAAAGGTATGATTATAGGGAGGTTCGGCCAGCCCAAGGAATGGTGAAGGATGTGAAGTTTAGAGCCTAGAATTCTAGGAGAAGCAAAGCTTGGCACAAAATGGCAGCATAACTTTACTCACAATAAACTTGAAAATACAAGGTGTAGGCCTTCCTATTTATAAGCTAAATGGTCGTAAGTTTTAAGCTAATGTCTAATGAAATGAAAGCCAAATTAAATGCAATTCACAAAGCACATGTGCCATGTGCTCATGACCAGCCAAACCTAGAGAGTTTCTAGAATGTTTCACTCAAATATGCTTTCTACACTACTCTAATTACTAAGCACCCCTAATGGGCCTTTATGCAACATGTACAAAGCTTTCTCTCTTCCATCCGTGGCTTCATTCAATTGGGCTTGAATATGCTTAGCCATTGACCTTGTGATAGGCCCTAGACGGTCTAGGTCTCCTCCTAGACGCTCCATGGGTAGCCTTTCCTCTTCACGTCCTAGACGCTCCTTCCTTCTAGCTAGATGCTCATCATGGCCTAGACGCTCTTCATGGTCTAGTGTTGGGCTTTGGCTTTCATGGCTAGATGTGCTTGGCCGTCCTCCATCAGTTGGGGTATCCAAAATATATTAAATGTCTCTTAGTGATGACATCTCGGCTAACATTAAGAGGAATTTAATTTTCATATTTGCTTACACGCCTTTTCTTGAAAGTTTGTGCATTTGGAGTTGAGGTTGTGGACTTAACCTTTGCCCTTTTCCTAGCTTCTAAGTTTTCTTTAATGTTGATATACTTGACAGCGCAAGCTTAGAGTGCATCCATATTGGTGGGTGGATAGGCATACAAAGAGTCTAGAAAAGTCCATGAACAAAGTATCACTAGGAGAGGATGCATGACCACAATTGGATGCAAATCAGAAATATTAATGAATGCTTTGGTTAATCGAGTCATATACCACTGTATGGGCTCAACATCTCCTTGAATGACATGCTAGAGTAAGGTAGAGCATGCAACCATTGCGTTGTAATCATCAAACCGAGTTCGAAAACCTCACATAGAAGGTAACAAATGAGTCGATGAAATTCCGAGGCAAAGAGTGGTACCATTCCAAGGTTGGTTCTAAGGATGGCAAAGTGGGGTGGGATATGCGGTGCACGCTGCCTATTTCAACCCGCTGGCCCACTTAGGCTGCAAAACTCGCAACCCACATGGGCCAAGTGCGGGGCGAGGCGGGTTGGCCTGCATAACTTAAAAATTTAGAAATTTATTTTTGTACCCTCATATTTTCTTCATGCAACCTCATATTCTAAAAAATTATAAAATTATCCATTCCAAATTTTACAATCTAGACTACAAATTTATATTATGGATTGTATAATCTAGAATATTGTACAATCCAAAATACAATTTTTAACTTCCAAATTCTATAAGCTCGAAAGTCTTTGAATTCCACATTCAAGAATTTTTACTCATCTTATTACGCATGCGTTGTGAGAATAATACTATAACACTATTTACCAAATTCATCTAAATAAAAAAAAAGAATTAAATTTATTCAAAATTTATATATTTTTTTTTTCATTAATTTTTATAAAAGGTATTTCTTATGCATGTGGGATGGACAAGTAAAATTAGCTCGCATATTCTACGTGGGATGAGTTAGCCCGCATTGTCATCTCTAGTTGGTCCCTTGAGAGTATTGGGAAAAAACCGGTAATCTACTCCTAAATATTTGGAAAAAAAGTTGACCCTGGGTGAGATAGGTCTTAACAAGTACCTCTAGGTCTGAGAAGTTGTCGTATTTTTAACACACAACCACTTTCACTTGTCGGGGCGTCGGAATTTCATGACTTTTATACGTGAAAGGGTGAAAACCAACCATGTTGACTAACATTTCTGTATTCAACGAGGGAGTCGGTAGAGCTTCAAAGGACATCTACTAATCATACAATCAATGATTCCCTATGTGCGACAAACATTTAGATTCGGCTTACCAATTGTGTTAAGTTGACAATTTTGCTAGGAGCTCGAGATTGACTTTGGATCTAAATGAATTTGTTTCAAGTCAATCTATTTGTTTATATTTTCACGTGGTTTTACTTGTGATTCTTACGAACGGGTAATGTTAACTCCTTAAATTCCGGTATTGGGTGGTACAAAACATATAAATTTAGAAGCAAGAACTGCAATTTGTGCATGCTATTGAGAAAGGATATATTCAAAAGGCACATGCTAATATGATTCTTTGGAGTAAGACAAAATTGGATGCATGTAAAAGTTACTATAAACCTCACCGTGCACTTGTTCTTTATTCTATTTCTAGAACTCGGTGAACGAGCTTAGGTCTTAAGACAATTTATTTAACTTAAAAATTTAGAAGGGTTTGAATTATATATATTATGAAAAATAGCTCAAACAAATTTATTTAGACCGTTACCACACAAATGAAGAAAATGATAATAGAGAAAATTCGCAAAGAACAACTATACGGTAAATAAGGGAAAATCAAGTAAGAAACACGTAAAAAAAAAAAATTATTCAATGGAAGTGTTAACGATCTTTAATCTATGTCCACAACAGACAAAAAATCACTATTAAATAAGTATTACAACTCACGATTCTTCTCTTAATGAACTTTCTTACTTAAGTAACAATTTTTTGTTATACAATTAAACTCACAATTCTTAGTTAAACAAGACTATTAATACAATATCCTATTTATACATAAATAATTATCATAACTAATTTCCACAAATCACACTTTTATTAAAAAATAAATCTAATAAAATAGCTTACCTCGAAACATCAAGTTGGTGGACCCTCTAATAAATACAAATAAAATTATAATTTAATATAGAGTAGACGGTTTAATATAATCATATACAATAATAAAACCATACAAATTAGTAAAAACAAATGATATTGTACTAGCTACTAGAAAATCCTGAACTATCAACCAATCTACAATATACAAATCTAATTAAATGTGATTCATTTCTTTGATTTATTTAATCATATATGAATATGGGTTTAATTTATAAATAGTTAGACAAATATGTCTAGAATTCAGTATAATCTTTTGTTTTAAAAATAGTAAATTATTATAGTAATGTTTTAATCTTAAAGTTAATTATATCATTAAAAAGTAAGGATTTATGGTAATTATAATAATTAACAGAATTTAAAAATTAATAATATACTATTTATTTCATGGAAATCAAGAAAAATATATTAGAATAAATTTGAAGTAAAATATAAATTTATAATTATAAATATATGATACTGATAAAATAACTAAAATCTACTTTTACTCAAATTTTCTGAGAAAAAAGGTTTCCCAATGGCTGGAGATTGCACATGGTTTCACGAAAATATTTCACGTGCCTGCTCAGTTTCCACTTTACTTTCTTATCATCTATGTAGCACGGATAGACACGACACAGATACGGACACGAAAATATGTATAATTTCTAAAATGTAGGATACGAAGACACGGATCTATATATTATATAATTTTAAATTATATAAATTAAAAATAAATAAATATTTATGTGCAAAAGTATGTTTCAGATTCTCTAAGGAGCATGAAGATATTTTGCATGACTGGTTCAAAAGAATTTGTTCCTTATTTTTATAATCATAATAAAAGTTTATACAATAAATTTGAGTTTTTAGAAAATTATTATATTTATACCTTTTAAAATTGTGTTAAGAATCGTGCTAAAATTTTCAAAAATCTAACAAATATTTTTTGAATTGAATACTTAATCGATGAGTGTCCTACAAGTGTCTTACGAGTGTCGACATCAATACGTGTGTCCGACACGGATACGCCATTTAAGAGAAGTGTTAAAGTCTCATAGCTTACCATTAATTGATTGAAGTTTTAGGGTTTCATATGTTTTTATCATTTTCTTTTACTTCTTACATTTAAGAATTTTTTCGTTAATAAAAAATTATACAGATTTTTATTTTACTCTTTTATCAATAAACCATAATAAGATGTCATGTTTAAAAAGGAATTTTTTTCAATTATTTAATTATAAAATTAATAAGATACAGATTTTACATATTACAGTATCGTAGTGTGGTGGGTTTTAACGTTAGTTTAACACACTGAAGGTCTCTCTGGTTTGAGAATGTTTTTTTATCTAATAATTTGTTTTAATATTGTCTTTTATTAAATATAATTATATTCTACCTAGAGGTTACAATTTATTTTCTTTATTTTAATTTTGATATTTTTAATATTGAATCATTATAAAAAGATTTAATATATCATTAACAGAGATTTTATCTCTAAAAATAATAAAAGACATTTTAGCTTTAAGAATTAATAACTATAGTATATTAAAATTTTATGTAATATAAAAAATAGTCATTATTTTTTTCCTTTTCTGTTTTAACAAATTTATAATTGATATAAAATAATTGACTTAAAATTTGAACTCCATACAAATATTTCAGAAAAAAGTTCTATACTAAAGAATTTTCAGAAAAAAATACTAAGTATCTAAAAATCTATGTATATGGAAACAAGGAAGGGTGATTAAGACTCTATAAAGGGAAAACTTTATTTTTACTGAATGTTACTTCTTTTAACATTCAAATTTTACTACAAAAATTCTCATTAAAAAAAACACTGCTGAAAACGATTGAAGTTGTTTAGTTTTCAGAGACAATTTTATCAACTTTTTATTCATGATCCAGAACCAACTTGGGTGAACAATTTCAGAAACTTTAGCATCATTCTGATTCGGGTGAGTCTAAAATTGTTTCTAAGAAATCAATGGTAGGTTTTAAACACTTTTCCTCCTAAAAGAAATACTTTGATAAAACCATAACAAGAATATTGAACTCTAAAACAGTCACAAAATATGATGATTGATCATAGCTACCCTATTTCAAGTAACTTAATCAAAATATCAACACTCTTTATAAATAGAAACATTTTTTAAGAGTAAAATTATAATAAAAATATTAAACTCCAAGAAAAATATAGTAATTATCATAACTATGCTATTTTAGGAAATTTGAAATCAAAATATTAACACCCTTTATGAATACAGAAATAATATGATGATTGATTTAGTAAAATTTTATTAATGTGCATAGCCTATCTAAGTGTTCCAAACTACCCAATAGAAGATGTGTATAGTCTAGTATGAGTATGAATAGTCTAAGAAGAAAGTCTAGTCTCTTAATTTCTTCTAACACTGAAATGGTTTGAAAAAACGGTCTAAATAATATTTCAGTTCCAAACTGTCCAATAAAATATATATGTATCTTCTATTATGAGTGTGAATAGTTTAGAAGAACGCCTAGCCTCTTAATTTCTTCTAACACTATAATATGGTTTAAAAAAAATAGTCTAAATAATGTTTCAATTCCAAACTGTCCAATAGAATATGTGTATCTTCTATTATGATTGTGAATAGTCTAATAAGAACATCTAGCCTCTTAATTTCTTCTAAAACTAATATGTTTGAAAAATAGTCTAAACAATATTTTAGTTTCAAATTGTCCAATAAAAAAATATGTGTATCTTTTATTATGAGTGTGAATAGTCTAAGAATAACGTCTAACCTCTTAATTTTTTTAAGACTAATATAATTTGGAAAAACAATCTAAATAATGTTTTACTTCATTCGTAATAAGCATTATTCACGTGTCTTCAATCTAATTTAAACATATTTTTGAAAATTCAAGTATGATATTTATGTAGTATGACATAGAAACTTGTATTGGCATTCATTATTAACTAAGACTAGGACACATGTGTCATTACGACTAGATAAGAGGATTCATGGTTATGAAAAGACCCTCCATCAAACACTTTTTCAGGAAAATCTTCCTATAATAAGTTAGCAAATCATAGACTTGGGGGGCACCCACGGTGTTTGAATATCTTTGGTCAATTTTATGTGTGGAGAGATCTTTCGGATAAGATAGCAACTAAGTAGAATTTGCACAAAAGGGGGGTGACGCTAGGGGATACTTTATGTGTCTTAAGTTGGAGGGAGGAGTAGTCCACCTCACACATTCTTGTTTCATATGAGGTATCAATTAAAGTATGGAATATGTGATTTAGTTGGATTCGGATCAGCTCGGTAAATCACAATGAGTTGATTCATCATTTTGAACAGTTTTCTTGTTTAAGCTTCAATAAAGAAGGCAATAGATTGTGGAAAAAATCTATGGGCCTCGGTGGTATGGTGTATTTGGAAGCATAGAAACAAGGTTATTTTTAACCAAGCAAGGATAGATGCTGAGGAAATTCTTACTATGACACAAGTCCAGTCATGGGCGTGGATGAAATATAAAGTAAAGAAAGTCAAATTCTCTTTTTCTAATTGTCTTTTATCCCCCTTAATCTGCATTAACATAGCAACAAAATAATTGCATCAAAGTTTTACTTGCTCCATTTCATTATTCACTGCTTGGTGTTGCTGGTTTTGAAGTAATAAGTTGTCGTATGTGTTAGTATTGTCAAACGTTATGGGTATGCTTTGTATCTTTGAACTAGCTAAGAGGTGTGGAAGGTAGCAGAAGAATAAATCTTGGAAGGTAGTTGGAAGGGATTTGTGTGGACTTGTTTTATCCAGGTTTTCAGCAAGGCAGTCATATGTGGAGATTGATGGGAATAAGGATGGTGGTAACTAAGTTAGGTGGCAAATTCTCTCTGTTATATATTTTGTTTTTAATCAGTTTATTAGCTTAAGTAGTATGACAAAGTCTTGGTTTATAGCTAGGGAGGGTTGTTGTTTATTTTGTACATAGGGAAATTGTGAGGACACCACTATGCTATCAGCAATTTAACTATGCAAAGTTGATGAAAGTTCCATGCAATACAAAAGTTGTTCTCAAAGCCGCTTATAAGTCAAATAAGAGGAAAGTTTTAAGCAATGTTTGGAGGAGGTCCCTGCGGTATGAACAGCAAACCCTGAAATTTAATATGTTTCAACTTCTCTTGTTTAATTCTGATGTTTTTATTGACAGATTTTATAGCTATTTCAATATTTTGGATCTTAATAGAGACTTTACTTTGTAAAGGGTTAAAGTATCCTCAAGTGTTTTCCTTTTAATTTAATTTATTCTTTGTAAAAAAAAAAACTAAGACTAGGAGAATCTTTGAGTTTAATATTTGTTCATAGTAAATCGCCTTACTTTGTGAGTTTGATTATAACTATTCTACGAACATAAAAGTATAACAGAAATATTAAACTCCACAACATAAGTTAATTAATAATAGTTATGCTATTTTAGTGAACTAGATGTTAAAACAGTATCCACCTTAAGGGAAACAAGAGAGAAATTCAGGTCAAAATATCAACACACTTGATGGAAAGAAAGAAAAAAAGAAATTCAGGTCACTTGGTGGTCCTAACTCACCCTAGCTATTCAAAAGTGCAAAAAAAAATAAAAATGAAGAATTTAACCAATGCAGTGTCATGGTGAAGTTGGTTATCTCCTTAGTCTAACCAACTAAAGGTCTCTTGTGTGAGTTGGAACATAAAGTGAGATGGAGATTGATAGATATTAAATTTGCACATAATTTGATGTATCACTTTGTGAAGATGACATGATAAAAAACCACAGGGTTGATATTTTTTCTTCATGGAGATCATTGTTCACTTCACACATAATTGATCTCAAAATGTTACAAGTTGCATGTTCATGAAGTAGGATTAAACAAGAAAAAAAGTCTCTCAGAAAGAAGTATAGCTACACTCTTGCAAGGTGTCACTGATGGTGGTATCGGTGTCACTGCTACTGGGGCCTTTCTCATTGCATTGTATGAAAGGAGCACTTGCTGGGACTGACATGGAAAGATTTGTACTTGGAATTGCAGAATGTGCTTGGTGCATGTTGGTTATGGCTGGAGAGTAAGGCAAGCGTGCACTGGTAGCGGCAGAACAAGCAGTTGTAGTAGCTGCTGCTGCTTCTATTTCATGGTTTGCAAAACGCTTTTTAGCACCTCTGTGCATGTGTGTGGCACAGTACTTCTGACCAGGAAGAACAGCACTCTTGCATTGCCACTTCTTGCCGTCTGTTCTCCGACACCTATCGGGTGCAGCAGGTTCTATGTTGGTTTTGTCATTGAGGTAAGAAGAGTTGTTACCAAAAACTGAAAATGGCAGCAAAAAAACAAGAATGGTCTATCAGTTTTCTCATGAAAGGTTTTTCCTTGTAACTAATTACATTAACCCATCAAAGATGATTTTGTTTTTTTCAGAGATGTAATTTCTGAAGTAGTTACAGCAAATACAAGTCAGGAAACTTCTGAATTTTAACATGGATAGGAAGGAAGTTACCAATGGTTATTATGAGAAATAAAAACAATATGTAGATCATTAGATCATATTTGAATGTTTTAGATGAAAGGATAAATACACATAGTAGCCATGTAACTACTAACTAAATGTAGTTTCTGACAGCAAAGAGTGCTCACCCTTATTCTTAAAATGGATTGTGGATATCTACAAATCTCTAAATGAATCTTTTGCATAACTCTACTCAAGAACTAATGTTTGGTTTACATCTTCACCCAACAAGTGATTCAAACCATAGGAGTGAGCTTCTTTGGACTAGTATCTTAACATGATGAAGACCAATATTCTCAAACAGTGTAGAAAAAACAGGGACATGCAAAAATAAGTGCATTCTGTGTGGAACACCTAATTCTAAGCAAAAGGACCAGTATGTATGAGGGTGTCTTATGTGCATGTAAAGTTAGGAGTAAGTTTTGGAGAAGTCCATCTAGATTCTAGACTAATTGAGCACACAATTATTAGTACACTTAACGACCATGTCAATGACATGAGATTCAGAAATTTGAATTTGGCCCCACAGAAAAAGCATGATAGTAAAGAGGAGACAACATACTTGCCATGATGCTATATTGCTATTGATTCTGTTTTGTGATAGTAGGGATTGGTAGGACCATGGGAGACTATTAAGTAAGATTTGAGCTACATGAGGCCTCATGATCAAGTGAAACATGACATGACAAAGTCATGTCACTGACCCCACTCCATGGAACAGGTTTGATTGGCTTTGAGTTTGTTGTTCTGGCAAGGTGGGGAAAGAATGGGGATCTGTCTGTAATCCTATAATCCTACAACATATAGTGAAAAATGCATAAATTATTGCAACCAACTACATCAAAATTACCTTGAAGAACACTTGTTGGGGAGAAGCTTATTCCTGTGGAGACGCTATTAGAATCACCAACAATGCTTCCTTTCCCATCACTTCTATTACCTGTGTTGTTACTGACACAGCTCTTGGACTGGTTATCTTTCTGGCACATCTTTAGGCAACTTTTGTTATCCGAAGCTACAGATGCCACACTGCTGAATGTTGCCGCCACCTTAGGGGCAACAGAAGTGGCAAGAGTGCAGCCAGGGGACACTGCTGCAGCGGAAGAAAACACCATGAGGTAGTCGGCAGCCCTGGGGATAATTTTAGACCTGATAGAAGAGCAGTTGTCAATGGTGAGGCTCTTTGATGGGGTACTGGAAGGTGTGTCAGTAGGTTGCATGGCCATAATAAGGTTTGGATTTGAAATTTCAAAAACTGTCTTTGAGACTGATTTGGTAGATGACTTGGTAGAAGGTTTTGTTGCCAAAGTCGAGTTAAGTTGAGTTGTTTCCACAGGCTTTCTTGAACGATTTCGACCTCTATGCATGTGCCTTTCACAGTACTTTTGACAAGGCACTACACTCTTACTGCACCTCCATTTCTTTCCATCAGTTCTTCTACACCTATGAGGTTCTGGATCCACCATACTCCCATGATCAAAACCCAGGAAACTGTATTCTGTAACCCAAACAAATGAACAAAAAGTATAAAAAACAAACCCATCATTGTCTTACATGTACATAAACAAACATACCCTTTCAGCATCAAAAGATATGAAATTAGGCCTACCTTTGAACATATCAAAATCCCAAATGGATCCCTATACTAATTAAATCCACTAGCAAGCATTTTGTCCAAATCTTGGCACCAAACAAAACAAGACAAAGCCAACAATGAACTCCAAAGAAACATGTAGTCTTTATAGTAATTCATTCCAAAACAGAATCAAACGAGGCACTGATTAATCTTATAATAAACACAACACCACAGCATAATTTCTTTTAAAAGGTAAAACTTTATTATAAACATATAATATAGAAAGAAGGCATGATCACTTGATCAAAGGTTATTTATTACAAACCTGACATGTTGCTTGGGAATTCCACAAGGTGTTGAGGAGGAGGAAGTTTATAGGCCAAGTGGTTGAAGATGAAAACTTGGTGGTGAAGCTCTCGCCTCTGAGCTTCAGTGATCACATGGTTTATTTCTGATGGCGCAGAATGAGAAGCATCAACCCCAAGATGAAGCTCAACACTGTTGGAAGAGTTCTCTTTCTCTTTCTTGACCATAACAACCCTCTTTCTCTCGTCAACAACACTACCACCACCACCTTCCATCGCGTGTCCAATGTCAATCTTCTTTTGGGGTCCACCTCCTACCCCTCAAAAAAGACACAAACTTGAGAACAAAAATAAGAAAAAAAAAAACAAAAAGAAGAATAAAAAAGGTGGCAATGAAGAACATGTGATGATGGGGAAAAGAAGAGAGAGTGGAAGAGAAACCAGAGGTGTTGCGTGAAGAGGGAACAATCCTAAGAGGCTTAGCTTCCATTGTCACATTCACATGAGGGCTTTTTCCTCCTTTTTCTTTAGACGGTCTGTCTCTGATAGTGATGATCAAGGGGAAAAAAAGCTTCTTTTTCTTACTTTTTCAGTGTGAATGAGAAAATGTTAAAAGAGGATTTGGAAAGGGTAAGCTGGGCACGGAAGTGCTTCTGCACTTGCCTCCATTTACTTCAATTGTAAGTTGGAAGAAAGAGAGTTTGGAGAGAGAGAAAAAGATGTGTCAGAAGTTTCTGACAAACACCTTATTACGTTGTGAGACTTTGCAGCAGTCACGTTCAGACAAACAAGATAAAACTTACGTTATACACCCTACTGTTCAACTATGTTTGGCGCGTGAACACTTATTTTACAATTTATTTATTTTATAATATTATCTTATCTAATGCAAGAAATTCTAATGTTAAATTAAATTTAATATTTACTTTTTAACATCTTATCAAATCATATAATATGAGAGTCATTATCCAATAACTATCAAACTACTTATATAACTGCATGTAAACGCATGACTTAATAATTTTAATATAAAAGGATTGATGGAAGATCTCATATTATTTGTGTATATTTAAAGTTAATTTATAAAGTGATTTTTTTATATTTATTGAGTGATTATTATTGTAATGTCAAATTTGATTTTTAATTCTCAACTTTTTTTGTCAAGTTGTGAGAACCAGTGTTTGGTATCATTGATAAAAAAAAATATGCATTGACAATAAATTAAAGGTGGAAGTGTTGGTAGAGTGAAAGAGTAACTTATATAAAGGGGAACTTGTGTAAGACCCTTGCATTTATTGAGTAATTTAGGTGACAATTGGTTGGTATTGTTGCATTGTCAAATTATAATTTTAAGCTTCAATAATTATTTTTGTTGGTGACACAATGTTTGATAGAGAAAAGTTGAAGCTAATTTACAAATGAACTTGTATGGTGCTAAGTAATTTATCCTATGGTGTGATTAATTAAGTAGTGTCAAATTGAAGCTTGACATAATTGAGAGACAAAGATGGATTAACAACCAATTAAGGTGATATTTTGAAGCTAATGTGAGTAATTTATTTAGTCATGTGAGCAATTGTCAATATCCTCAAATTACATTTTCAACTCATTTTTTTTTTGTTAAAACTTAGTTTTATAATGTTTGCAGTGTTTGGGTTTTGGGTTTTTACATTATTAATTAAGAGTGTGTTTAATTTCACTTGGTACACTAAAAATAGTTTTAAGTTTTTTATCGAATATTCCGTCAACTTGACACCTTTTCTTTATATCTAATTAGAAACAAAATTCTTTTTAAACTCTAGTTAATTTAAAAGGTATAATGAACTGATTACTTTTTTTTTTGCTAAAATCTTACATTATTTTGACACGGAAGCAAACAATATAAAATAAGATAATAGTATTGTTTTGTGGCACCAATACATAGTTGACTTCTGTTCCTCATGTAAAATGAATAAAAATAAGTTAATAAATATTTAGAATAGAAAATAAAAAAATAAAAAAAAATTGGTAACTACCATTTAAAATATACCTTAATAATTAATTATTACTAAAATAATTAATTATACTACAATAAAATCATTAAAAATAACAACTAATTTTAAGGAAAAAATAATTAATTATCTCAACAAATTAAATACAGTTTTATAAATTAAAAATTATTAGTATCATAATAATTTTATTATTAATAAAAATTTATATCTAACATTAATTATCAATATTTTAATTATTAATTATTTAAATTTTAAATTAATCACTATAAAGACTAATTTAAAATAAGTAGTTAATAATTAAAACATTGGTAATTATTTATAGATACAAATTTAGAATTAATATACAAAATTTTATTAATAATATAAAACATTTTAGATATTATTAATTTTTTAAAAAATATCTAACTTAACTAATATAATAATTAAATATATATTTTTTCTAAAACTAGTTGTTATTTAATTATTTTTATATATTAATTTACTTACAATAAGTACTTTAATTCAAGAAAAATATTAAATAAAAATCAATTTTAAAGACAAAAATCAATTAGTTGGTATAATAACTAAATTAAAAATTATTTTAAAAACTAAATAATTATTAATTTTTAAATTAATTTTTATTATTAATAAATAATTTTTAAATTGGTCTCTAATTAGCTGTCAAGATTTTAACTACCTAATTGTAAAATTGGTTTTAATTTAATGATTTTATTAGAATAATGCTTGTAAAGAATATTGTTATTCAGAAGAGTGTAACTTGTGCTACTTATATTATGTCTGCGCACATAAATTTCTTTTATTTTTAAGGCTTTTTAGAGTAATATTAAAAAATATTGTTAAGTTTAAAATAAAGGTAATTAATGAACATGATGCATGATCAATATTAACTTTTATTAGCATGGATAACTCACAGATAATCATAATGAATTTAATCTATCATCAAAATGAACCTTAAAAAAATGTTTATCTTTTAATTAACTTGATCAAGGAAATATTAATTTATCTAATAAATACATTAATTAACTAATTAATATTTAAAAAATATTCATGTTTTTAATATATAAATGTATATTAAAAATATTGGAGGTTAATATGATAGTTTTCTCTTTAGGGATATGAGTCTCTTGACTCTTATAATTATGACAAATCAATATTGAAATGAATGATGGTTTAATTTGGTCCATTTTTGTCACTTATAAGTCTTCTTTCATACTATAATAGTTTTAAATATTTGTTTACCCCTCAGACTTATTTGCATTCTTCTCTTCCCTTATATTTTAAACTACACTTGCTTCAGAATATAAAATGCATTTCGTATTTTATATTTCAAAATTTACAATTTGAAATGTATTTGGTTTTTTAAAAATAAGTTTATTGGTAATGGAAGTCAATAAATTAACACAATCCAAATAATATACAAGAATAAAGTTAATCATCCAAATAATATACAAGAATAAAGTTAATCATCATATATGCATGTAACTCTTAATATTTGAGAAAATATTTGCATTCGACTAACATAAAATAAATATTATAACTTAACCTTCAGATAACAGTATGTAGATCACAATATGTTTTGTTATAGGACAATCATCCTGCAATTTCACATACATAAGTTTCGAACATATAATGTAAACAATAAGTAATTGAGAATACGAATGTAAAACATGATCACACACATTTAAAAATACCTGAACAAGACGTGAATCATACACAAGTTCAATACATGTGACTCAATGCAAACTAACATTCATGGGATGATTACATCATAATGGGAATATTGTCATATTTTGCGTTAATGATAAACAACACTAAAATATCATTGTATGTACTAGCAATCACGTATCCCATATCGAGCATAATCATCATTAGTCTGCACTAGCCCGCAAAGACATCAATGTATGCTAGAGAATTATCATTGTAGTGTAAAAGTTGGAAAAAGTATGTGTGTCATAACTTACCATTGACATCTCATCCACGAGTAATGACTTTTTTAGTTGGTCTAACAGTTCATAACCACCCAACAATGTAGCATATTCATCACACCATTATCCAATTTCTTTAAGCAAATTCATTTTGACAAGTGGTCATGATTCTTCCTCCATTCCCAATAGTAAAACTATAGTTTGATAATCGTAATGACCATTAGTCTTCATATTAATGACATCAAGTACGTAAGGATAAATACTAGGATGAAATTGCTCCAACACTAGAATTGCTTTAATGTTCATGTGGATCGTCATTTTTCCTCTTTCCTTGGTTGACTTCCATGTATAAGATGAATGACATCAACCTACTCAAAATTTGTAGATCTGAAAAAGCTATGTTCTCAACTATTTTGGGATCCACTGGTGCACACATTGATAACATATTTGGATATGTTATTTTACATAACTTGCTCTTAATGTCACTTCTTTACCTACAATGTCAACTTCTTTAAAATGATTTAAAATAACATCAAATTCTTGTTAAATAGAAAACTCAGATGATGTACCGTAGAATGACAAATTAGAAAAGTTGAGTCTGATCCACATAACATGAACTAAATTTAGTGGTATGGTACAGTGGTCATATCTCACTAATTTGAACACACAAAAATGTAAGTATGTATGAGTATGCAACCATATCATTCATTATCAATATCAATATGTTTAACTTGATCAAACTTCTCAATAATGTGCATCAAACATAGTTAGATATAAATCTTTTGCAGTCTTTTATATAAAACTCACATTGAAATTGTAATATACAATGTATAGACTATTATCAAAAGATGTTTTAATTTCATTATTGTACTAGACCAGAGCGCTTAGGACTCAACACTCGGTGGTCAGATCTCGGTGCATGGCATAGGCAGGTAAGCTCGGCTCTTGAGTCAAGATAGCAGACCATGGGATTGGGCCCTAGATGTGTCTATAAGTCTCTTTTTGTATAATTAAGGTAATCCTTCATGCATAAGGCATACGCGGCTAGCAATGGGTAATTATGGACCTAGGGGTGCGCTTAGTGTGCATAGGGTCTAGTTCAAGTAAAATGCTTTCTTTTAAACCTAAGCTCATGTGTGTTAGGGCACATAAAGGTTAGGTTGTGTGTATGATGAAAAGGAGCGTAGCACCACGTTGAGGGTCCCTACGTAAACAGACTGAACCCCTGATGCTGGTACCTGAGTTGGTACCCTGATGATTATTCTGTTATTATTTTATGCACTCCCAAGAGGAAAGATTTCGTTTTGTTGCAGCACTGTGAGAGTGTGCCCTTGAACATAATATTTTCTAATTGCGTATGTTTTCTGTTGATATTAGATTCTTGTGATGAAAAGTTGTTACAAGAGGTAAGCTATAAAAGGGGCTTGAGACCCCAGGTAAAGGTACGCTGTTTTTAAGACTGAAACTTGTTACTTTTTTTATTCTTATAAGCCCTGTACTGATTTGATCGTCAGAGTGCAATCAACAGATAGGGCCCCCTCTGTTTCAATGGAGTCGTGTTCCAGTGCAACGAAGGGAAGAACAAATCCCAACAGAGACAAATGAAACTAGAGTTTGTCATCATAGTCAACTGACGAGCAAGTCAACCGACAAGAACAGTTATGTTTCAACCTTATACTCTGGTTGACTAGTGGGTACACAAGTCCCCATGATACTCACTTCCAATTCTAATAAATTTAATAATAAATTTATATTATTAAAATATAAAATATTTTAGATAACTACAAATAATTATTAAATTTAGGTTTAGAAATATAAGTGGAAAATATAATTTTATTATAATATATATTTAATTTATATTATTAAAATATAAAATATTTTAGATAACTACAAATAATTATTAAATATAGGTTTAGAAATATAAGTGGAAAATATAATTTTATTATAATATACAAGTAATTTGTAATAATATAAATAAAACATTCTTTATTTTGGTTACCCTTATATAAAAGTTACATAATTTCATAAAAATATATAAAGTTATGTAATAAATTTTAAAAACACATAAGCAGTATATTGAGACCAAAATTTGCAATATAAGTCTAACTATTACTGAAATATATCATCGTTTTTATTTTATATATTTATACCATTATATAAAAGAAATATTCCTTTTTAATGTATACTTTTAAGACTTTTTTTATTTTATTTATCTTTATAAGTGTTAATAAATTGTAACCACAATGTAAATTTTGAGATAATTACCATGTAAATAAAAATAGAAGAGTATTATTGTTGCTCTTATTTAAACATTTTATAGATATTTTTTTAAAACAAAATTATTTAATTAAAAATAATCATAAAATGTTTTTTTTTTATATCTATATATAGTGGGTTTAAATACGAACTCAAACTCATTTCAGTGAAGTAACAGTGTTGTGTTTCTGCATCTGATAACCTTAACCAGTTTCAACTGGTTGGGTGATAGTGGGGACCATTAGGACTAATTTTGGTGTTTATAGTAATGCGATACCCTCTCAAAATCCTTCACAAAGTGCCCTTACTACTATCATTCAAGCATGGCTCCAAACGCTTCCACACACTCAAACATGAACACCACCTGTTCGACCTTATTCTCCACCCAAATGCTGCGTCGGTTAACCGTTCAATGCTCAACCATTTGCACAACCACCTTCCTTTTCAAGCTCTTGCTGCATTCAAGGACCAGTTTCATTTGCATTCTCTTCAAAATGTTGACGAGGTCACCCTTGCCTTGTCCCTCAAGGCATGTCAAGGAGAGTTAAAACTTGGATGTCAAATCCACGGACTCCTTGTGAGTAGCGGGTTAGTTTCGCTTGTTTCCGTGTCTAATTCTCTCATGAAACTGTACTGCAAGTCAGGGAATTTCGGGAAGGCTTTGCTTGTGTTTGAGAATTTGAGTCATCCTGACATGGTGTCTTGGAATACTGTGCTTTCTGGGTTTGAGGAGAGTTTGGAAGCTTTGCTTTTTGCACGTTCTATGCATTTTCGTGGGATAGTTTTTGATCAGGTGACATATACTACTGCTCTTTCATTTTGTTGGGGTGATCATGGGATTTTATTTGGGTGGCAATTGCATTCTCTTGTGGTTAAGTGTGGATTTGGCTGTGAAGTTTTTATTGGGAATGCGCTTGTAACAATGTATTCAAGGTGGGGGATGTTAGATGAGGCTAGGAGAGTGTTTGACGAAATGCCCAAAAGAGATTTGGTTTCGTGGAATGCAATGATTTCAGGGTATTCTCAAGAAGGGGAATGTTATGGGTTGGAAGCAGTTTTATTGTTTGTCAACATGTTAAGTAACCATATATTAATTGACCATATTTCACTTACAGGTGCGGTTTCAGCTTGTGGTCATATGAGAAACTTAGAGCTTGGGAGGCAAATACATGGTTTGACCCAGAAAGTGGGATATGGAACACATGTATCAGTTTGCAATGTTTTGATGTCAACTTATTCAAAATGTGAGGTCCCTAATGACGCAAAAGCTGTTTTTGACGGCATTAGTAATCGGAATGTAGTGTCTTGGACGACAATGATTTCTATTGATGAAGAAGATGCAATGTCTCTCTTTAATGCAATGAGAATTGATGGAGTGTATCCAAATGATGTTACGTTTATAGGATTAATACATGCTGTAACAATCAGGAATTTAGTGACAGAAGGTCTAATGATCCATGGGTTATGCATAAAAAGCTGCTTTTTGTCAGAACAAACCGTCTCCAATAGCCTTGTTACCATGTATGCCAAATTTGAGTGCATTCGAGAATCAGAGAAGATTTTTGAGGAGCTTAACTGTCGTGAAACAGTATCGTGGAATGCATTGATTTCAGGGTATGCTCAAAATGGCTTGTATAAAGAAGCTTTCCGCACATTTTTGTCTGCGGTAGAGGAGATAACGCCCAGCCAGTACACATTTAGTAGTGTGTTAAATGCTATTGCTGCTGCTGAGGATATACCACTGAAACATGGGCAACGTTGCCATTCTTACTTGCTCAAACTTGGTTTAAACACTGACCCAACTGTTTCAGGGGCTCTACTTGACATGTATGGCAAGCGTGGAAACAATATTGAGTCTCAAAGAGTGTTCGATGAGACACTTGAACGGACCCAGTATGCTTGGACAGCAATAATATCTGCCTATGCCCGCCATGGAGACTTTGAGACCGTGATGAGTTTGTATACAGAAATGGAGAGGGAAGGAATCAGTCCTGACTTCATCACTTTCCTTTCTGTTTTAACCGCTTGCTGTAGAAAGGGCATGGTTGATGTAGGCCATAGAGTATTTGAGTCTATGGTGAAGAAACATTCAATTGAGCCCACCTCTGAACATTATTCTATTATGGTGGACATGTTGGGCCGTGCTGGACGACTAGACGAGGCAGAAGAGTTGATGCACCAGATTCCGGGAGGGCCTGGATTGTCTGCGTTGCAAAGTTTGCTTGGATCTTGTAGAATACATGGGAATCTGGAGATGGCCGAGAAAGTTGCTGGTAGTTTGATAGAAATGGACCCTGCAAGTTCAGGTCCATATGTGTTAATGGCAAACATGTATGCTGAGAAAGGGAAGTGGGAGAAAGTTTCTGAAATGCGAAGAAAGATGAGAGGGAGAGGAGTAAAGAAGGAAGTGGGATTTAGTTGGGTGGATGTTTCTAATGTTGACTCCTTGTATTTGCATAGTTTCTCCTCTGGGGATAAGTCACATCCAGAGAATGAGAATATTTGTAAAATGGCAGAGTTTCTGGGATTGCAAATGAATTTTTTGAAAGAGAGCAGAGAGAGGGAAGGAGAGTGGTGTCATGAGTAACAAATCCTAAAATAAATGAGGAATTATATTGATGAGTTATGCACTTCTAACTTGATCGTGTTCATTAATTTTTTTTCAGGTTTAAAATTTTATTCAGTTGTGTTAAAAAAGTATGCCCTGTGACTTTTTAAGTTTTTGCTTTGTTGGTTTTGGTTTAACTAATTTTCTTGTAAGCACTGATCAAGATGTATTAAACCTTTCTGTTTATAAACGCATTGTATAGGTTGTGTTCTGACCAAGACTCACTGTTATTTTGGGAATTCAGAAAAATAGGGATTTATTTTATGGCCTTTCATATATGTTTGTCCAAATGTGTCTTAGAAAATATGGGAATTTTTGTTATTACCCTTAATATGTAGAACGGTGACAATTTTGATATTGAACAACTTAATTTGTATTAGTTAAAATGCCAATAATTTTGATTTTGGTCAATTTTAATTCTCTTTAACACTTTGATGGAGAAAGATGAATAAACTTTCTTGTAATTATTCTGCAAATAATTTGATCTCTTTATTTTATAGAGAGACAAACTTTTAAATATCCTTAACACATAATATCAGAAGACTTAAAGCTCTTAATGATTGATTTGATTTGATAATATTTTCTTAACGTACTTAAATCCATTTTAATTGAAAATGCAATTAACACACTCATCCAAACAGCTACATTTGAAACGTTAAATTTACTCAAGTTCAATGATATCATGAACTTCAATACTAATCACCACTAATCACCTTTAATAAATAACAATTTTAAATTTTTTATAGTCACCTATACTTCAAATTAAACTGTACTGGGCCGAGAGATTGGACCGAAAGCAATGTGTACTAAGCCGAGAGATTGGACCGAAAGCAATGTGTACTAAGCCGAGAGCTCAACCCGAAAGTAAACTAAATAACGAAAGAAATAAAATAGAATTGAAATTATTATTAAGCAAAAGCCCATGAAACTGGGCCCAAATATGTAGGTGTGTGTAGTAAATGTTTAATACAAAGAGAAAAGGCCCAAATAACTTCTGGGCCCAATAAAAGAGTAGTATAAATAGAGGGTCATCCTGAGAGGTAAGGTGGGTTGAATTCATTTTAATATCTTGTAAAACTGAATCTAACTTTGGCATCGGAGCACCTTTCAGGTACGCACACCCATCTGTGAGAGGAAGCCGAGACCAAAAACCGAAAGATCAAATGGAGTAAATTAAAGTTGACCGGGAAGTGTCCGTCAAGCAATTCAATAAAACGTAAAAGATTTTTGAACCAAATACAAACCAAGAACAAATAAGCCGAAAGATCACACCGAGAAGGGAGTCCGGAAGCGAAGGCCGAGAGGTCAACGGGTGGAAGATGAAGGGAGTTTGTTTCTAGGTCCTTGTAAGAACATTTTGGCGCCCACCGTGGGGCCGAGAAACAAAATGAGCGAAAGAGGAGAACATTCTAGAGAACAAGAAGATTGTCAGAACGCCATGACTATGGCCATGTTAATACAATTGCAAGAGGAATTTGAGACACTGAAGAAGAGTAATGAAGAGGAGTTGAGCATGTTGAGAGCTGAGAATGCTTACATGAGACAAAGATTGAATGGAGAAACAGCGTTAAATACTTCCCCGAGAAACTTTGTTAATGAAAGAGAGAACAAGGAAGAGAGTTTCGGGGTTACACAAAGGAAGATACCTGAAACTTCCGGTGTCGCTGTGGAAACGCCAGCAAGAAGACACCCGTTTTCTGAGACTATAATAGAGACCCCATTACCTGACAATTGGAAGAGTCTAACAATAGAGAAGTATGATGGGAGCACAGATCCAGATGAACATGTTGCAATATACACAACTCAAATAAGTCTGTACACGTGGAACGACGCCATTCTATGTAGGGTTTTCCCAACTACCTTGAAAGGAGCAGCTCTGAGCTGGTTTACCCGACTACCACCCTTATCTGTTGATTGTTTTGACACTTTGATAGAAAAGTTTGGAGCTCAATTCGCTACGAGTAGACCACATCACTTAACATCTATAGCTCTCGTAAACATAAGACAAGAACAGAATGAGTCACTGCGAGCTTTTATGGAACGCTTTGGAAGGATGGCTTTAAGTATTAGAAACCTCAGTCCGGAAGTTTCTATGCATCATATGATAACTGCCTTGAGACCGGGACCATTTGCCGATAGCTTATGCAAAAAACCAGCCGTAAGCCTTGATGAATTAAGACGGCGTGCAGCAAAGTTCATGCAGATGGAGGAGTTAAGGGACTTTAGGAATCAGGCAAGGATGGACGTGAAGAACGAGAAGAAAACAAATGAAAGAGAGGCAGGATATCAAAGCAGACGTTTCAGAGAGGAACCCCGTGGCCGAAAGTTTCAACAATACACACCATTAAGCACAACTCGGACCCGAATACTTCAAGAGGCGATGGCAACTGAAGTAATACCGCCACCAAGGAAAGCACGAACCCCAGATCGAGCTGACCACAACAAACGTTGCCAGTACCATAAAAATCATGGCCATCACACTGAAGAATGCATAGCGCTGAAAGACCGAATTGAAGAGTTGATCCAGACAGGGCAATTAAAACGCTTTGTTAGAGTCGGAAGAATGAAGGCTAGTCAAAGTCCAGAACAAGATGTCAGGAGTAGAGGAGAAAAATTTGGAAGAACGACTGATATACAAAACGATCGAAAGGAGAGAAGAGGAGGAAGAGACGAAAAAAGAGATCTAAGAAGTGGAGGAAGCCACCTCCATTCTCAAGAGAGAAGGAGCCGACAACGCAGTTTGGGAAGGCCAGTCAAGGGGTTCATTAATACCATCTCTGGAGGTTTTCCGGAAAAGGAAACATATAATACGATAGGAAAGAAATATTTGAGAGGTGCCATGATCGTGAATTATGTTTTCAAAAGAAGAAGTTTGCCACCTATGTTATTTACTGATGAAGATTTCCAAGATATTGATCCTGATCAACGAGACCCAATGGTGATAACAATTGAAATTGCCAGGTACGCGGTAATGAAAACTCTAGTAGATCAAGGGAGCTCAGTCGATATTCTGTTCTGGGAAACCTTCAAAAAATTACATTTGAAAGAACAAGACATGGTTCTTTTGAAGGAGCAAATAATTGAGTTTTCAGGTGAAAAGGTTGACACCAAAGGATATATTGATTTGCCGACAACCTTTGGTAGAGGAAATGCAACGAAAACAATTACAATCAGATACCTGGTGGTAGATACTTGTACTTCTTATAATGCCTTATTAGGAAGATCTTCGTTGAATAAGTTGGGAGCTATAGTGTCGACGCCCCATTTGGCAATGAAATTTCCAACTGAACGGGGAGACATAGCAACCATATATGTCGATCAAAAAGCAGCCAAAGAGTGTTATGCGACCGGATTGAAGATGGTCCAAGAGCCGAGAGTGGCGACCGGAAGTATGGAAGCAAGAAACATGGTTGCAATGTTGGACTTGGATCCCAGAATGAATGATGATGAAAGGATAGAGCCAAGAGAAGAAATTACATCGGTTCAATTAGGCGAAGATGAAACGCAATGTACATATGTTGGGGGTAGTATGCCCGAAGAAATGATTGATGACTTAGTGGCAGTAATAAGAATGAACAAAGATTTGTTCGCCTGGAAGGCATCAGACATACTGGGAATTGATCATAACATCATTTCTCACAAATTATCTGTTTGCCGAGAAGCAAGACCGATAGCTCAAAAACGAAGGAAGTTGGGAGAGGAAAGACGAAAAGCTGCTCTTGAAGAAACTGAAAAATTGTTGCAGGCGGGTTTCATTAAAGAAATCCAATATACGACTTGGTTAGCAAATGTAGTTCTCGTCAAGAAGGCAAACGGAAAGTGGAGAATGTGTACTGATTATACAGATTTGAACAAGGCATGTCCGAAAGATTCATATCCTTTGCCGAGTATTGATAGGTTGGTTGATGGGGCATCTGGTCAAGCCATGATGAGTTTCTTGGATGCTTATTCCGGTTACAATCAAATACAAATGTATAAACCTGACATCCCGAAGACTGCATTCACTACCGATATGGCAAACTATTGCTATCAGGTCATGCCTTTCGGTTTAAAAAATGCCGGAGCTACATATCAAAGATTGATGGATACGGTGTTTAAAAAACAAATTGGAAAGAATATGGAAGTGTATGTGGATGATATGATTGTCAAGTCTCATGCGGTAGATAACCATGTGAAAGATCTTGAAGAAATATTTGCACAGATAAGGAAGTATAACTTGCGATTGAATCCAGAAAAATGCGTTTTTGGAGTCAAAGGTGGGAAGTTTCTCGGCTTCATGTTGACTAACAGAGGAATTGAGACAAATCCAGATAAATGTGAAGCAATAATGAATATGAGGAATCCGATAAATTTGAAAGAAGTTCAGAGGTTAATAGGAAGGTTAAATGCATTGGCAAGGTTTTTGCCAATACTTGCCGAGAAGTCCAAACCGATAGTGAAGTTGTTGAGGAAGGCCGAAACGTTCACGTGGAATGAACAATGCGAGCAAGCTTTTGCAACGATTAAAGAGACGATAGCTAAACCTCCCATCCTGGTCAAACCTATGTCAACTCTGCCTATCATCGTCTACCTTGCCACTTCTCACGAAGCCATAGGAGCAGCCTTGATACAAGAAAATCCAGAACAAAAGCCTATATACTTCGTGAGCAGAGTTCTCCAAAGCGCCGAAACCAGATACCAACGGGTTGAAAAATTGCCTTAACACTTGTATACACAGCAAGGCGACTCCGGCCATACTTTCAGAATCATCAGGTTATTGTCAGAACCGATTGCCCGATAGCCAAAGTATTAAGAAAACCTGAACTTGCGGGAAGAATGGTAGCATGGTCAGTAGAGTTGTCAGAATTTGGAATCAAATATGAGCCACGAGGAGCAATCAAAGCACAAGCATTAGCAGACTTTATTATCCAAATGCCGACAACGGAAGCCGATCATGAAGCGTGGATTGTATTTGTTGACGGATCATCCAGCAAGAAAGGGAGTGGGGCAGGAATCGTGCTAGAAGGACCAGGGAACTTTCATTTGGAAATGGCTCTGAAATTTGAATTCAAAACTTCAAATAATCAAGCCGAGTATGAAGCTTTAATTGCAGGATTGGTTTTAGCCAAAGACATGGGTGCACAAAATGTTATATGCCGGAGTGATTCTCAATTAATGGTGGGACATATGAAAGGTGAATACCAGGTAAGAGATCCCTTATTATTAAGGTATTATCACAAAGTCTTAAGCATTATGGAAAACTTTATCACAGCCGAGATCATACATATTCCGAGAGAACAAAACACAAAAGCAAATTCTCTATCCAAGTTGGCAAGTCAACGAAGACAACCTCAGCACAACTCCATTTTACAACAAACCTTGCACAATCCGACAGTTGGAGTGGAAGAATGTTTGAGTGTTACCACAGAGAAAGATGATTGGATTCGATCATACAAAGAAGTGATTAACAATCAAGAACAAGGAATTGAAATTGATGTTAGAATGGCTAGAAAAGTCGCTAATTTTATCCTCATAGGGGATGAACTGTACAAGAGAGGGTTTTCAACTCCTTTGTTAAAGTGTCTTTCTCATGAGCAAGCTGAACATGTAATCCGAGAACTTCATGAAGGACTATGTGGATTGCACTGTGGTGCGCGAACAATGGCAACAAGAATCTGTCGTGCCGGATATTATTGGCCGACAATACGTGAAGATTGCAATCAATACGTTAAAACCTGTAAGAAGTGTCAGGAATTTGGAAGCCTCAACCATATACCATCACAAGAGTTGCAAAGCATTGCTTCTCCCTAGCCATTCGCTAAATGGGGAATGGATATCCTCGGCCCATTCCCTTTAGGCCGAGGACAAACAAAATTCATGATTGTTGCGGTTGATTATTTCACAAAATGGATAGAAGCTGAAGCGTTGACAAAAATAACAGCTCAACAAGTTCAAACATTTGTGTGGAAGAATATAATTTGTAGATTCGGTATTCCACATTCTATTATAACTGACAATGGCCGACAGTTCATTGATAAAAAGCTTCTGGAATTCTATGCGGATTTGGGAATCAAGTCTACAACTACCTCAGTTGAACATCCGCAAACAAATGGGCAAGCAGAATCAGCTAACAAAGTCATTCTCAGTCAACTAAAGAGAAGATTGGGAAGTGCGAAAGGGTTGTGGGCCGAGAAGTTACCTGAAATATTGTGGGCATATAGATGCACATCGCAGACATCAACTGGAGAAACACCATTTAATCTCACATATGGAACAGATGCTATGTTGCCCATAGAGGTCACTGAACCAACATTACGAAGCCAAATAGAAGATTGGAGTGTTAACAATGAATGTTTAAAGGCAGAATTAGATTTGATTGAAGAACTTCGAGAGAAAGCCAAAATCAGAGAAGAAACAGTAAAAAGAAGAGCATGTAAGAGGTTCAATGCGAAGGTAAGACCGAGAACTTTTAGTGAAGGAGATTTGGTATGGAGAATGAGAACTGATGCAAGAAAATATCCAGCACAAGGGAAGTTAGCACCAAACTGGGAAGGACCGTTCAGAGTAAAAGAAAACTTGAAGAATGGAGCCTATAGGTTGGAAACTTTAGACGAAAAGCTAATACCCAGAACTTGGAATATGAGTCACTTAAAATTTTATTTCAGTTAAGGCTTGTATTTAAGAACACTAACTATTGTATATTAAGATCTTTTGTTGAAAGTTCTAAGTGTTAACTAGAAACTTTCGGTCTTGGATGCTTTCACTCCAGGTGAAATCCTTCCCGAAAGAACGATTGCCCGCTTGCTCGATTAACATCGCAAGTGCCGGCCGAACGCTCAACAAATTTGCTTGATTAACATCGCAAATATTGGCCGAACGTAACATCGCAAGGGTCGGCCGAACGCTCACCAAATTTGCTCGATTAACATCGCAAGTAATGGTCGGCCGCCCAATACACTTGCTTGATTAACATCGCAAGTATTGGCCGAACGATTGCCCGCTTGCTCGATTAACATCGCAAGTGCCGGCCGAACGCTCACCAAATTTGCTTGATTAACATCGCAAGTAATGGTCGGCCGCCCAATACACTTGCTTGATTAACATCGCAAGTATTGGCCGAACGATTGCCCGCTTGCTCGATTAACATCGCAAGTGCCGGCCGAACGCTCACCAAATTTGCTTGATTAACATCGCAAGTAATGGTCGGCCGCCCACTACACTTGCTTGATTAACATCGCAAGTATTGGCCGAACGATTGCCCGCCTGCTCGATTAACATCGCAAGTGCCGGCCGAACGCTCACCAAATTTGCTTGATTAACATCGCAAATATTGGCCGAACGTAACATCGCAAGGGCCGGCCGAACGCTCACCAAATTTGCTTGATTCTCAAGCAATGGTCGGCCGCCCACTACACTTGCTTGATTAACATCGCAAGTATTGGCCGAACGATTGCCCGCCTGCTCGATTAACATCGCAAGTGCCGGCCGAACGCTCACCAAATTTGCTTGATTAACATCGCAAATATTGGCCGAACGTAACATCGCAAGGGCCGGCCGAACGCTCACCAAATTTGCTCGATTAACATCGCAAGTAAGCTGGCCACCTATCCTTAGTTGTTCGATTAAAGATCACAATTAAATGGCTGATCGCCCGTTCTTGTTCGATTAAACAGAATACATTTATCGTATGAAATTAAGATAATAAATAGCTGGAACTGATCAAGTAAAATAGACACGAAGTAAACCAAATATTATCATATAATTTGATGCCGTATATCCAAAATTCCTATCACTGCAGAGACAAAACGTCCTAAAAAGTCCGAAAGTTTTTACTCGGAGTTATTACAAAAAACAAAAAACATCCTAATTAGATTACTATTCGGCCCCGTCATTCATTTTTCATCCTTCATTTTCCCTCTCATCTTCTGGAGATCCGTCATAAGGAATATCACTAACTGGAATTAATTCGCCCTTATAGAAGTCTTTGCCGACATCAAAGTTACCGACATCTAACGGGATCTTGTAGAAGTATTCGGCTTGTTGAAGAGCTTTCTCAAAACCCAACTGGTGCTGTTGGATAACAAAACTCTCAGCTTCACCAACTCTCAACTTTAACTTGTTCACTTCTGCTTCCAATTGAGAAATGCCTTCAGCATCGATTTTCTTCGCAGCAGTGAGTTTAGCAACGTCTCCCTTCAATTCTTGATTCTCCGAGTTAAGTGCCAAAGTTTGGGCCGAGAGCTTGACATTTTCACTCTTCAATTTTTCTTTCTCAGTTTCTTGTCGGTTATTAACCGCAGAAAGTTCATCAATTTGAGAATTTAGTAACGCGATTTTCTCATTTGATTCAGCTGCTTCCCTCTTCAATTTCTCAAATTCAGCAGAAGTAACATGGCTCTTTGTTTTTTCCTTTATCGCTTCACTAATCAAAAAAGCACGGCTAGTCAATTCAAACATTGAATCAGCTAGAGAAGGAACAGAAACCACTTTGAACATATCCCGAGCAGAGGAATCAAGATTGCAGTCAACAAAATCTGAAAAGCGTGTGGACGATGTGAACATTGTTTCAAAAAGCGATTGAGAAGAACTCCCAGAACCATGACGATGCTTCTTAGAGGAGTGTGACCTTCTATTATTCTTGTCTCGTTTCCTACTCTTTCTAGAAGGTCCTATTCCGGCGTCCGCGGCTATTTCAACCTCTAAGCGAGGGGTAGGCTCAACAACTTCATTTTCTATTCCTGGAGCTTCATTCTCAAGACGAGGAGTTGAACCTCCAGCCTGATTAAACAGCTTAGAGAAATAAGCACGATCCTTCGGTTTTGTGGTCGCCATTAAACCTGGACATCACCAACAGATTCAGCAAAGTTAAAATTCTATTATTACTAAAAGAGAAAATCCGAAAGAATCACATACCCATGAAATCCTTTTGGGGTTTACGAGAAACATATAGCCGAAGCAGAGCACGAGTTGGAATCTTATGGGAAAAGTGACCTAGAACCGCAATACCATGCTTCTCTTCGGTAGTCATCGAATGGTAAGAACAAGAGTTGAATTTCACAGGAGCACGGGTCCAGTAAAAAGGGAATTTTGGAATATCACCATCAAAGAAGTACTTTCTCCCGGTTTCCTCAATTAGAATTTTAAAGAAGCTTCCTTTGAAATTTTTATACGAAGAAGTAAATGGAGAAAGAAAACACACTTTTGTCTTACTGATCAGGGACAACCAACTAGGCTTCTTACCGGGCCGAGAGCTATAGTAATATAAAAAGGTTTTCGGACTCGGAATTAAAGAAAGGTATCTACACAAAATACTGAAAGCTTGCATATAAGCCCAACCGTTGGGGTGAAGTTGGGTAGGAGCAATATTAAGAAAACGCAGGACACCCATCTGAAATTCACTTAACGGAAACCGAATATGGAGGTCAGTAAAGAGACATTCATAAAAATAAAAAAATTCGTGTTCGTCGCCTTCACGGCCATGGCAAACATTATCAATGGCACAAGTTCGCCGGAAAGAAATGATTTCCTCAGTGGCATCAGGAGAATACACATAAATTTTAGAAAGGAAGTTACGAAGGGTTGAACTAAATTGGTACCGAGAGAAATATTCCCGAACTTTTGGATTAACCCATTCGTACCCGCGCCGAAGGCTTAATTTTTGTTCGGCCACTTCTCTTTCCTCGACCTCAACATCTACGCCATCCTTGCTTGACGAATTCAGACACGAAACCGTTTCAGGTGACAAAGCAGGGTTGGCATTCTTATTGGTCTCAATCACTCTCCCAGTAGATTCATTACTCGTGCTCGAAAATTCCGTAAACTCAGAAGAAACGGAAACATAACTTGATGAAGACATTATACCTTCCGCGAATATTTGCTTCAGCTTTAATATATAATGCAGGGAGAAACTGTGAAATAAGGTGAATAGAAGTGAAGATTTATAGTGGTGGAAGAGTGGTGAAATCTGAAGAGTCATGGCATAGTGACCATCAGATTTACTTACATCCGATGGTTGGCACTTCTAGCTTGTCCTGTCAAGCGGTCCCATCAGCTTGTCTTTTCATAGTTAATACACCATTCAAGTTTTTCTCTCTTTTCTTTCAAAATTGATTTTCCCCCCAAAAAATACAAGAGGTAGCATTTTATCTTCTAATAGACATTTCGTCGTCTACACCTCCTTATGCCTGGGGGGCTTAGTATACTGGGCCGAGAGATTGGACCGAAAGCAATGTGTACTAAGCCGAGAGATTGGACCGAAAGCAATGTGTACTAAGCCGAGAGATTGGACCGAAAGCAATGTGTACTAAGCCGAGAGATTGGACCGAAAGCAATGTGTACTAAGCCGAGAGCTCAACCCGAAAGTAAACTAAATAACGAAAGAAATAAAATAGAATTGAAATTATTATTAAGCAAAAGCCCATGAAACTGGGCCCAAATATGTAGGTGTGTGTAGTAAAGTTTAATACAAAGAGAAAAGGCCCAAATAACTTCTGGGCCCAATAAAAGAGTAGTATAAATAGAGGGTCATCCTGAGAGGTAAGGTGGGTTGAATTCATTTTAATATCTTGTAAAACTGAATCTAACTTTGGCATCGGAGCACCTTTCAGGTACGCACACCCATCTGTGAGAGGAAGCCGAGACCAAAAACCGAAAGATCAAATGGAGTAAATTAAAGTTGACCGGGAAGTGTCCGTCAAGCAATTCAATAAAACGTAAAAGATTTTTGAACCAAATACAAACCAAGAACAAATAAGCCGAAAGATCACACCGAGAAGGGAGTCCGGAAGCGAAGGCCGAGAGGTCAACGGGTGGAAGACGAAGGGAGTTTGTTTCTAGGTCCTCGTAAGAACATAAACCATTTTCAATTTCTCTAAATATTTTTAATATTTTCTTCTTAAATCCAAGTCATTTTGTATTTTTTTAGTTGTAATTTTTTGTATTCCATTAATTTTAATCTTAAACTTAATTTTACATAGTTTATTTTTTACATTTTGATTAATTATGTTATACACTGATATATTAGGTTTAAGATTTAATTACACCAAAATAAAATAAAAAGTTATTAATTTTTGAAAACACGGAGACAAATCGCAAAACATGGTTCTCTTGCAGAATTGATTATTTTCAAAAACCCAGAAAATAGAACAACGCAACGAATCCCTTTCCACAAGAATCTACCAGTTATTGAAAATCGAAGGTTTTTATTCAGAACTCACTCACTCACTCGTTCGTTCGTTCGTTCGAATCAAATCAGTTCGAATACAATGGTTAGTGGTATCACTCATTCAATCTTTTTCGCTTACACACTTTTTGTGTCTATCTGTTAATTCAATGGCTTCCAACTCCCTCTGCTTTCGTTTTTGTGTTTTTTTTTCAGTCGGTGACTCTGCACACAAACCTAGGAGACATCAAGTGCGAAATCTTCTGCGACGAGGTTCCCAAAACCTCCGAGGTTTTTTTCTCCCCTTAATTTCAATTATACTGTCTTTTTTTTGTTTTGAGAAGAAAAGAATCAAAGTGATATGTTTTCGTTACCCTAATTGTCGAAACGAGTGGCGTTTTCTGAACAGAGGACACAGCGTAGACGCGTGCGTACTTGTGGTTTTAGGGCTATATTTCCATTTCCTTAGTTTATGAAATTTAACTCGGTTTTTTGTTAGATATAATTTCTATGCTGATTGGAGAAGAACGCTAAGAGTGAGTGGATGGATCTTTTTTAAATTGAATTAGGTGAAATTGGTTTTAATGTGATGCGCTTTATGTTTAAATTGAGTTCAAAATTATGCAAATTTGACATCGAGGTCCCCAAAATTACTCTTATTCTATTGTTTTTCAAAATTATGAATTGTTTTGAAAAATGATTCAAATTAATATGATTTTGGTACCCTAATTGTCGAAAGTAGTGACGCGAGCTTCTCTTTTTATGAATTTTAATGCAAATATTTATTGTGCTGAATAGTGAGCTGTAATTTCAATGTTGATTGCAACACTAAAAGTAACTAATAAGCTATTCTAAGTTTTATCCGTGTACACCTAATAAACGGTTCTAGGATAGTTGGATTTATCTATGACCGTGAGCAAGGCCAGTCAGTTCTGCAATTTATTAGCGGAAAGGGTGTGTAATCATGCCAAGGTTTTAAATTGCTTTCTCGGTTGCATTTTCGTTGTGGTCCTTGATGTTGTAGAAAACTGCAGACGAATGCAGCTGATATGGCGATTGCAATCGCATACCATTTTAAAAATCCTTGATTCATGCAGTCATGACTCCGGACTGTTAGGGTGTCAATAGGATGTTTGCATTTTAAACGTGTTATTACGAAGTGGACTTTAAGCCTAACTCAACCCCATAAAACCGGCTCATAGGGTTGAGGTTTGCACCCACTTATATACAATGAAAGACTCTAATCTCTAGTCGATGTGGGATCTCCAACACACCCCCCTCACGCCGAGACTACCAACTCGTGCGTGGGACTATATATTATGGGTGGTCCGATAGCGGCCCGATAGCGGGTGGCACGATAGGCCCAACAAATACTCGCTAGGATAGGCTCGAAATGGCTCTGATACCATATTACGAAGTGGACTTTAAGCCTAACTCAACCCCATAAAACCGGCTCATAGGGTTGAGTTAGGCTTAAAGTCCACTTCTTAACATGGTATCAGAGCCATTTCGAGTCTGTCCTAGCGAGTATTTGTTGGGTTTATCAGTCCACCCGCTATCGGGCCGTTACCGGACCACCCATAACATATATCTCCACGCACGAGTTGGTAGCCTCGGCGTGAGGGGGGTGTGTTGGAAATCCCACATCGACTAGAGATAAGGACATTTCATAATATATAAATGGGTGCAAACCTCACCCCATGAGCCGGCTTTATGGGGTTGAGTTAGGCTTAAAGCCCACTTCTTAACACGTGTATTAGAAGTTATATTTATTGAAATAAAATATGAATAGTCCAGTCATCATCTAATAGTTCTTGTTAGCTGACTGGCTGAATGTGTGAATTTGTGGTTTGGCTTAATATTGATATGTCACTCTTTCCTCTATCTGTGATGGTTTATTGTTGGTTTTTCTGTATTGAAGGGTGCTGTAACTAACAGTTGAATTCTCGTGTGTTTTAATGCAGAACTTTTTAGCGCTGTGTGCAAGTGGTTACTATGATGGGACTATATTTCACCGCAACATTAAGGGTTTTATGATTCAAGGTGGAGATCCCACTGGAACTGGCAAAGGGGGAACCAGTATATGGGGCAAGAAATTTAATGATGAGATACGAGAATCACTGAAGGTGAGTTCAACATTAGGAATCCATGTCTTGATTTATTTTGTTCTGTCAGGAAGCAATTCATTGATGTGTTGGAAAAGGTCAGAGATAGAGTAAAATATGATTTCTATTTCATGCCTTATTTGTATTCATTTCTTATGCATTTTTAAAATAAAATGTCAGGAGATAGGATACAAATTTCTTTTAGTTCTGCTAAAAAAAAGTTGAAGTGTTTGTTATGCTAGTGTTGATTCTCAATGTCAGTGTTGGAATTTGAGCATGGAAAATGGCTCATGGTTTCCATAGGATGATACCACTTTTGTTAGTATGCCTTAAAATTAAGACTACAATTCAGATATACTGTCAGGATGGATGCAATTAAAGACATTTGGGTGCAAGATGGCTTTGTAGGTTACTCAAAGCAATTTGTCGTATTTGAGAGTTATCCCTATAAGTGAAAAAATAATTCACTAAGCCGCTTTAGCTGAAACAGGAGTTATTTTCTTGCATCTTTTAACTGTGTAAGTTTTTGGTAAATTTTACGATATTTATTTATTTATATATGTATAAGGGTTGGAGTATCTCTAAAATGTTCATTTTATTCTTTGTTGATAAAGACAACTATATTTATTTATATATTTCTTGGTTGGCCTATTCTTCTAGTTAATGAATGTCAATGTTAATGTATTGAAATATAATCTCATCAAATAGGGTTAATTTATAATTTTGTTTATGATGTTAATTGTGAGCTGTGGTATGCGATAAGATAGTGGCGAAAATTTCATTTTGATTTGCTTTTATGAAGCAATAATGATAGGCATATTCTTCATCTGATGATTATTGTAGTTAACAAGTTACCCTCGTCTATGTTTCAGCATAATGCAAGGGGAATATTGGCAATGGCTAACAGTGGTCCAAATACTAACGGAAGTCAATTCTTCATGACTTACGCAAAGCAGCCACATTTAAATGGGCTATACACTGTGTTTGGAAGAGTAATCCATGGATTTGAAGTTCTTGATCTCATGGAAAAGGTATCTTATTCTTCTGTCATTATTGTAATTGCTTTTTCTCTTTTAAAAAAAAAATATTAGATTGAAGCTTAAGCTAAGCCTCAGTTTTCTTGGTCTTGGCTTTGTTTTGCAACTAAACCAAAATCTGCCTTTTTTTGTGTCATTCATGCGACTTGTCTAGAGAATGCGTGTGTAATCACAAAAGAATAAACAATACTCTTCTTTGTCGTGCAGACTCAAACTGGAGCAGGAGATCGACCACTTGCAGAGATAAGGCTCAATCGTGTAACAATACATGCTAATCCTCTTGCTGGTTGATTTTTGTCTCAACAGTTTGTTATTGTTGTAAAATCTAAGTTTAGGACCAGGGAATTCTTAAGACTGATTTGAGTGGTCTGTTCATGCTTACCACTTCTGATTCAAAGAAGCATTTTGAGAAAGTAGTAAAAATGTATATTGAATTGCGAGTTAGTGCTATATTTAGCTTTGTATCATGATTCTCATATAATGCTTAACTACTAATATATTATCGATTTAACATTCAATTAGACTCATTAAAGTATGCATTTTTTTGCCTAGAAAGCTTTTGTTTTTACAAATTAGTTTTCCAAATTGTGAAATTTATTTACCACTGACGGTTTAATGACATAAAATGTCAAGAGATGTTTTAAAAAAATAATAATTTGTATACATGAAATTTTAAGGATAAAAGTAAGTTGTCCTAGAAACCTTTTTTGCTACATGAATGCTACCATTTTTCATCTCTAAATCCATGTTTCTTCTCCTTCCATGCAATATATATTGAGCCATTCTATAATTGTGATGTCAAAATAGGTATTTTTTGTTGACCTGATTTATTTAAAGTAACCAGTCACTTAAATTTTAAAAATAAAGTTTTTAATTTTTTATATTTAATAAAATAATTAAGACTATATAATTAAAATATAAATATTACACACACAACATAATGTATTAAAAAATTAAAACTGTAACAATAACTCTTTCTAATTTTCATTTCAAATGTTATAGATTTTAATATTATTTTCCAACGAAATAGGTTCAAATTTTCTATTAATTATAAAAAAAATTCATTTTTCACCGACTCGATCTCATAGAAGATTGAATTGAGCTGCAGGAAATTTTGAATCATCTTGCATATTCATTTTGGAATGGATTTTCCTGATGTAAACAAAACCTCTTGCTTTCACCTTTCTTAGGATTTTCTTAAGTAATTTTTTAGAGTTCTTAAGAAAAAAAAGTTAAAGTTTGCTTATACATAAATTAGAAAGCAAATTAAAAACAATAAGAAGAAAATTTATGCACAATAATATTTTACTTTATAATGATTTTTTTTTAGTGTTTATGAATAAGTTTATTTTTGTTTGAATACTTGACATGATTGTTGTTACTTGTTCCAATAACATATTTTTCTGGCCTTAATTATCTAATTCTTGGTCTCATTTGATGGCCATCTCCTACATGCCAATTCCACTTCTATTTATGTAACACACACACACACACATATATATATATATATATATATCATTATCATAATGGTTAATTTAAAATTATATTTTCAATTATACAATTTAAATTTAAAATATAACTTTTTAAGACGTAATCTATTATATATTTTAAATTATATAATTCATAAATATTCTAAATTGCTTAACTAATATCGTTTCAAACAATTAAGAATCAATCCAAAATATAGTTTTGGATTGCTTAATTTGAAATATAATTTTGAAAAAGTGATCCTAAATTATTTAATCTGTAAATCAGTATTAAAATAATAATTACAAACATCTAGAAATAACCAATCCAGAAGATATTCTTCAATACAATATTTCGAAATCTATCCAAAAACATGCAATTTAGAAGATATTCAATATACCTTTAAAAGAGTACAAAACTTTGTCCACACTTTCCCATTTTTCAACAAAAATCCTTCTCATCTCTGATATTTCAAAGTTGTTTAGAAAATTCTTAAAGTAATATGTTGTGGATTTCTTGAGGAACTTGTTGGTATAATCATTGTTTGTGAGAAATGTTTTCCCTCTTGCTTGTGCTGATCTTAATCTGATATCTTTCTTGTCTACCCACAAATCTTTGTCTCTTTTGAACAACATTTGTTAATATTATCAGTTGTTTCTGGTTGTTATGCTCATAAATTGTTGTTTATACATACTTAACTTTTGCATAAAAGATGCAAGTTTCAAATCCTCTCACTATGCTATGTGGTTTTCTAATTAATATTATCAACCATTTTTCATATTTTCAACAATTAAAAATAACCTTATATCACAATAAAATTATATATAATTAAAAATACCCATTTATTATAAATTTTAGTGATATAAAATAAACATTTTTTATGCTGGAGCATGTTCACTGAAGGAAATAATGTATGTGCATGTGCTTCTGAGATCATGCTTCTACAAAGGGATGAGTAAGGTTGAATCCAATCTCACCTTCAATAATTGGCTGCACCCTAATCATCCATATCAAATGATAATTAATTAGGGTTTAGTTGTTTAAATTTAATTAATTATGAAGTGTCAATACTAAACACTGTAATATATATAATTAATAATTATTTCCCTGTGCTGCATGATATTTCAGTCCCAGCATCTGTTTTGGTACAAATTCATGCAGAGCTATGATTGCACTTGTTTAAAAATTGTCATCATGATCTTTGTTCAGATGGAAGCAGATCAAAATATTCAGTGATCAAATAATATCAAATAAATTCCACAGATACTTTCATTTAAACTTTAATTATCATTTAAACTTTAATTATCATTTAAACTTTAATTATGTTGTTTTGTTTCTGGTCATCTCTTATTTACGTAAAAATAACACGATTCGTTGTTGTTTAAATTTGCAGTGGGGTAGGTGAGTGCGTTGATAGAATATCTACAGAGTCAAATTTTCTTCTCTCTGTGTGTGTTTTACTCAGATATATCTTTAATTATACTTGAATTTTAGTTCAAAATCCATTTTCATGTAATGACTGATTGAAAATTGTTTGTGTAGGTTGTTTAAGTTCATTATTTATAATAAAATATTTAGATTTATATAATATTAATAATGATATGGATTATATAAATAATAATAATGTAGTAATTTTATTTTATAAATACATTTAAATATTAAATTAATTTAAAAGTATATTAACTTCTTTATAATAATAATTATTATTATTAATATTATTATATATAAAATATAATTCATCTTATATAGTACTAGCGGGAACACAGACGCGCCTGCGTATCTGTATTTTTTTATTTTTATCATTACAACATATGGGATACCATTAAGCGATAAACTAAAAATTCATCTTCAATTCTTCAATCAACATTAATCATGAAAAATATTATATACAAAAGAAGAAAAGATAATGAAATATGCTTATCTTTTATTTTTCTTGGACCCACAGAGAAACTTAGTCAAATCGTTCTTATCCTTTACCACCATCGTTAACCACTTTCCCTTCATATCCTCCATCACAACCACTGATGGAAGAGGGCCAAGCACAACCTTTCATGACAAGCAAGAGCCAAGTCAAGAACGACCAAGATCAAGCTAGGAGCGTCTAAGACCAAGCTAGGAGCGTCTAAGACCAAGCTAGGAGCGTCTAGGACAAGAAGACTTGGATCAAAGCTAAGAATGGGAGAGTGGCTTACTAGCACAAATTCCGTGAAGGCCCAACAAGTGTAGTTTAGCTTTAATTGGGGTGTAAATAGCATAGCCATGTGGACAAATGTTTATTTTTTCTGCTCATTAGAATTAGGGAGGAGTTAACCTTGATTAGCAAAGGTTTCTAGAAGCCTTCACTAATCAAGGGACGGTTTTGGTAGCCATGTGAACCCATGTGCACCCATGTGCCATGTGCCTCACATTTACATTTCATTTTGCTCACCTTTCATGTGGAATTAGCTTAGGATTTACGGCCTCCTTAGCCTATAAAAGGAGATGCCTAGCTCTTGTATTTTCAAGATTATTGTGAGTAAAGTTATGCTGCCAACATTGTGCCGTGCTTTGCTTCTACCTAGTTTCTAGGCTCTAATCTTCATCTTCCTCACTTACCATAGGGCTGGCCGAACCTCCCTACTTCCATACATATCATGCACCTTCAAGATCACCATAGCTCATAGGAGGATCTTGCACATACACATCCATGACTTCCGCACCATCTTTCACATGATTCTAAGAAGAGCTTCATGAATTTGCCATCATTTGGTATCAGAGCCTCCTTAGATGATGGCAAATTCGTGAAGCTCTTCTTAGAATCATGTGAAAAATGGTGCAGAAGCCATGAATGTGTATGTGCAAGATCCTCCTAGAATCATGTGAAAGATAGTGCGGAAGCCATGGATGTGTATGTGCAAGATCCTCCTATGAGCTATGGTGATCTTGAAGGTGCATGATATGTATGGAAGTAGGGAGGTTCGGCCAGCCCTATGGTAAGTGAGGAAGATGAAGATTAGAGCCTAGAAACTAGGTAGAAGCAAAGCATGGCACAATGTTGGCAGCATAACTTTACTCACAATAATCTTGAAAATACAAGAGTTAGGCATCTCCTTTTATAGGCTAAGGAGGCCGTAAATCCTAAGCTAATTCCACATGAAATGTGAGCAAAATGAAATGTAAATGTGAGGCACATGGCACATGGAGCACATGGGTGCACATGGGTTCACATGGCTACCAAAACCGTCCCTTGATTAGTGAAGGCTTCTAGAAACCTTTGCTAATCAAAGTTAACTCCTCCCTAATTCTAATGTGCAGAAAAAAAATAAACATTTGCCCACATGGCTATGCTATTTACACCCCAATTAAAGCTAAACTACACTTGTTGGGCCTTCACGGAATTTGTGCTAGTAAGCCACTCTCCCATTCTTAGCTTTGATCCAAGTCTTCTTGTCCTAGACGCTCCTAGCTTGGTCTAGACGCTCCTAGCTTGGTCTTCTTGTCCTAGACGCTCCTAGCTTGGTCTTAGACACTCCTAGGTTGGTCTTAGACACTCCTAGCTTGATCTTGGTTGTTCTTGACTTGGCTCTTGCTTTTCATGAAAGGTTGTGCTTGGCCCTCTTCCATCAACCACCCCCTTATTCTTAACTCTCCCAATCAAATCCAAAAACAAACCATTTTTTTTCTATTAACAAACAAAACTACCAACTGATACAACCTAAGTAGCTACGAAGATGACCAAAGAAGCAAAAGACAAAGTACATGGTGAACTGTCATCTCAACAACCAATTCATAACCCCACCAAGGATCACACGGACCTCACCAGAGGAGTTGAGCATAAAAGCAAGAAAGTAAGGGTTGAATTTTAAAGTTGGTTGAATGTAAAAGCAAGAAATTAAAGGTACTTGAATTTAAAGACAAGAAATTAAAGGTACTTGAATTTAAAGAGAATAAATTAAAGGTGCTTGAATGTAAAGTGCTAATCAACTCAAAGCAAAATATCATTATCATCACTATTATGTAAAATCATTATATCTTAGTGTGAATTGGCTTAACCGATGCAAGTGATTAATCATCCTTCTAAGTGTTTCATTTTTTATAAATTGTATTTCCTACGAAAGAATGTCAATTATGAATAAATTGCAAGATACACACACACATATATATATATATATATATATATATATAATATACATAATTACTTGTTTGGGTAGATAAATGTGTGAATGCTTTGTATTGATATCTTCATTCAACTTTAAAGGCTTCTTATATATCATGTTACCTTTAATATATAATAACAAATAATGTAAATAAAATATTCACATATACTTATCTTTATGTGTGTCACATATAAATAAAATGAACAATACCTGATCTTTGAGATAACAAAATATTTTTGGTAAAATTTTTGTCTTCTCCTTCAAGGTGTCCTTTAATAAATTTTTTTGTTGAAGCTTAAGAAACACATCTTGATAATGCAACATATAATTGACCATGAGGGGTACATATAATTGATCACATAAGGAACTTTCGTGTTGTACATATTAACGTTGGCCTTGAGGGATGCGTTTGGTGGCGGTACGACGACAAAGACGATGAACTCCTAGAAGAATGAAAGATTTCTTTTTGTTGAAAGCATGAAACTTTCTTCTTCTTTTTTCCTGCATATTTTTGTTGTGGAGAGAAGTTCTTGGATGGTGTAAGTGGTTTTTCTCAACCATTGAAAAAGAAATGGAGAAGAATGGAGTTTGAAGAAAAACGTTTGGTTGAATAAGTGAAAAGATAAATGATTCAAAACATTTTGAATTATGTTTACAATTACTCTCTAATTCATAATTTAAAATTTAAAATTTAAAATTTAAAATTTAGTTTTTAAAAATAAAGAAGTCACAAAGACAAATATCTCCTCTCATATTTTTTTAAAATAATAAAATGAAATATAAGGATAAGGATAAAATTGGAATAAAATAAAATGGAAGTTAAGAGGGGAACTCCCTTTATATATAGGTATAGATAATATAATAACAATCAATAATATTAAAAGAAAAATAATTAAAATATTAAATATTACATTTTTTTTAAAAAAAAATATTTAATAATATATTTTTGTTCAAGTTCGACTTTTCTCGATCCAATACAATTTTCCCTCTCTTATTCCCTTTTCTCGATTTTTTCCGTCCCTATTTTTCACTTTCGACCTCCCTTTTATCCCTTTCCTTACGTCTGTCTATCTTCTCCCACGTTCCTTTCCCACTTTGTCTTCTCTTTTTACCTCCCCCTTCTTATGCCTTCGTGCTCTCTTTTTAACAGGGTTCGTGACATAACTTTGACAGCTCAACCCGACGTGGTTTGCCTGACAATCATTAGCAGGTCAGTCTGACGTGGCTTGTCAGCCAACATTTTGAGTGGTTAGACCGACGTGGATGACCAGGTCAGATTTTGACCCTTGGACCCTAATCGATCATTCAGATCGGTCCCGTTGACTCTCATAAGTTATCTGGACAATACAAATATTATTAATGAAAGTAAATAATAATAATAATAAAATAAAATCATAATATAAAAAATATAATTATTTATAATAAAAAATTATATAATAATAACTATTAGTATAAAAGTTACTATAATATTATTATTATTATTTAAATCAACTACAAAATTACTTTCTAATTATATTAAAATTAAATATTTTAATAACTTTTTATGTTATGACAAAAGTAATAATTTGTATTTTTTTCCAAGTCAATTCATACACAATACTGAAAATAATGTTTTATTTACAAATAATTAAAATACATAAATAAATAAATTATTTTTTTAAATTAATTTATATATAAAAATAAATTTGTATATATTTAAATAGTATTCTTTTATGACTATTCTAATGTAAATAGTTCGTATTTTTTCTAAAAATAATTATTCAACAAGATCAGAAATAATTTATAATTTTTTAATTAACTCAAATCAACACAAAAATACTTTATATTTAATTGTTAAAATATTTTTAAAAATAAGAATAAATTTTTAATATTATATTTTACACTTTTAAAAAAATTTAGTCGTCACTCACAAACTTAAATAAACTTTTTTCACATATCTACTCTAAAATATCTCAATTCATATACTCAATTTTTTACTTTTTCTTCTCAAATTTTCAAACATCCAATATTTAAATACATTCTCTCCAAATCCAAACACAATCTTAAAGTTAATTACATGAATATTCACATGTTGAACTCACAGATTGTACACATTTTCTCATTAATAACTTAAAATTATTTGCTTCACACTCTAAACCGAGTTTTTAATAGAAACCAGTTGCTCTACTGACATAAATATTATAAAAAAATATTGACAAATATTATAAAATAATATTGATTTAAATATTGATTCTTTTAATAAAGTATTCGTCTTTTTTATGTTTCTTCTCATCATTAATATTTTTTTTTTATATAAAGTTAGGCAAATAAATTTTTTATTTTAACTTTATTATAATATTTTGGAGATAAAAAAATAAACAAAAAATAGTTAAATATACGTTTTGTATGAGAATTTGATTTTTTTCTTAGTTCAAATTTTAAATCTTTTAATAATTATAATAACAAAATCATTAAAATGAATTATTAATTAATAAATAAAATTTCAGTGTGAATTAAGATATTTAAATATTTAAATTAAATAATCTTAAATATAATGTTATAAAAAATTAATTCTTTTTATTAAATATTAATTTTTTTAGTAATTTTAAAAATAACAGAAATATATTTAATCAAATACACATACATATAATACATATACATATATTTTTCCCTAAAATCTCATTTCATTGGCATCAATTTTGTGATCTCTCTCTTATGTTGTGATTGCAAAATATCATATTTATCATCTTTTGTCTCTCTACATTTATCATGTTTATTAAATCCAGTTAAAAAGAGTGTAATAAGTTAATATTTTTCCATATCCTACATTGTTGTTGTATGAGGAGGGTCCACCAGGAGTGTCACTGAAAGTTCCATTTCCCAAGCAGATACTGTGGGCACAGAGTCTTTACTCCAAAAGAAAATAAAATATGATGATGATGGTGATGTTAAGTGATGATGATGAGGATGTGTACCAATTTCAAAAGCAATGAATGACAGTGGATAATTGAGTGGCAAAGAGAGAAAATATCATAAATGAAATTCTTATTTGAAATGAAAGGAAAACTGTGATGTTGAGTTGGACCACAAGATTCATCTTTATGCTCTGATCCAGGTGCATCTTTCCATTCACAGTGCATGTGAAACTACTGCAACACTTCAATTAATTTCATTTACATGCAAATATGTATATATGAATATAATGAAAAGTTCTGTCTTATATCATTTTTGATACTCAAACATTTTAATATATTTGTCATTAATGACATTGATTAGAAACTTATTTTAATTTAGTTCTACCAATCACATTGTTTAGAAACCCATTTTACTTTTAATGGTATGAATCACATTGCTTAAATACTCAAAATTAAGAAGCATTATGTTTATTATTGGTTTAATGCTTTAAAGTTTAGGGTTTAAAATTTAGAAATTTGATATTTTTATATAAATTCTTGAACCCTAATAAAAAATGAAAATATAAGTTATGGTATCTTATAATTTTAATTAAATAAATAAAAATATAAATTAAAACATTTCATTCACTCTTTTATCAAATTATTTATCGTAGAAAGAATGAACAATCATTTAAAAAAAAATAACTTGAACTGAATTATGAAAGTTTGTAACTTGATGCAAGAAAGTCACATTGTTTAAGTGACAATATGATATTTGAATGCTGAAAGGAGTTGGACACATTTAAAGGTTGGTTTAGATACTTAATCGAGAAAGAAGTTGAATCAATTCTCTCTACTCTAAAACTCTTATCGTTCAAGTGACACAAGTTTGCTCAAGCGACTTAGGGTATACTTAATATGCAAGTTTTTAGACATATGTACATATCAGAATATGAGAAACTCGTGGTTGTAAGGACCGAGAAAAATAGTCTTAGAGTAGAAATGGTACAATTAAAATGACACCTGAATATTTTATTATTAAAGTGAAAAAGCTATATAATTAGAAAATTAGTTATTCAGGTTTCATTTTAAAAGAAACACCATCTCTCTAGAAGTTTCCTTTTCTTTTCCTCTCCCTTCTCTCTAAGATTCTGACCTCCTCGCTCATCTGTTTGACGATCGGAGTCCACCATTAGACTCCTGGCAGCGAGATTTACAGGACTGCCCGATCAAAATCTTTCATAGAGTAAGTTCATTTTTGGCTCATTTTCCTTTGAGTTAGTTTTGATTTGATTAGGGTTGTCTTTTAGTTAAGTTTGTATGTGAGGTTTTTATCTTCAGAATTAGTCTGTGTTAGATCAGAGTCATAGTGATATAGTTAGATTTGTGATCAGGACTTCGTGGTGCAGGTTGGGTTATCCTTAAGCTTTTGGTGGGTTGGAGCTCTTAGTGAGCATATGCTTAAGTCCAGGTAAGGGAAGCTAGTCTTATTCTTTTCAATAGAACCCTAGGTTAGAAGATCTTGATATGAGGGTGACGTGGTCACCAATTCTAATATTTACTTACATGATTGTCTCTTTTGAAAAGTAAAATAATATATTGATTGGAATGGTTGATTTTGATCTTTTATATTGATTTTAAGGTGAATAAATTGTTGAAAGTGTTTGTGATTGAGAATTGAAAGTATTTGAATGATAATATAAATGAGTTGAACTATTCTTTTTTGAATATTTTATTGAATTACTTAAGTGAGATGTTTGATAAGAAGTGGTTGTTTGATTTTAGATGATGATTGATTTAAAGAGCATATATTTAGAATTAATTATGTGTTTAAGTAAAGTTTGAGATATATTTGGATTGTTTAGAAAGTTTAAATATGATGTGATTGAGTGGTGCATTGATATGTTAAATGATGTATGTAATGAGGTTAAAGTGTGATCAAGACATAGTATTTTCAGGAAAGGAAATACTGTGTTGAGATTGTTATTAGGGTGTATTGATTTGTGAGTGTCCTGTGAATGAGACGATCCTGACTCTACTGATATAATGAAATCACATAGATGAAGTTATTCAGTTGGTGAGAGTCGAAGGAGGTCCATTTGGCTGACTCTGAGGTTTGAAAGAACTGATAAGAGCAGATCAAATGGATTTACCCTGTCATATGAAGATGATGAGATAATTATGCGCATGGCTGTGTGGGTTTCACAACAGTAGTATGACATGTGCAGGTCTCTGGATGCTAATTTCAATACACGAGTCTTCTGGAAGTAGAGTCAAGTGTCTGGGTATGTGAGTCAGTAGAAATCTGACAGAGTAATGTGGATGATGAACGTGATAGACACTTGATGGTTATGTGAAATGTTTGAGAAATTGTATGAGAATTTATGAATTTTATGTATCAATTTGAAATTTAAATTATATAGAAAATTTTGTTATAGCTAGCTCACCCTGTTATTTGTTTGTGTTTATTTCTTTATCTGTGATGATCGTGTTGTACACATGTGCAAATATTTCCTCCCATCTATACTTGCATTCCTGAAAATGACAATGTTTTTGTGTTCCAAATAATTTTGATAATTTCTATCCATACTATTTTCTGAATATTGTTCCCACTTTTGTTTAAACCAAACATGTTGAATAGATGGAAGTGTTGAATGATGCTGTTATGTGAAAAAATGTTAGTTTCATCCATTTATTGGTTAGGTTCCAAACCGAGGTCGTCACCTTACATGTCAGAAATAGGTGTTGACTGGTACATCTACATAGTACATCTATTCTCTTATGTGCAAGATTACCACTATTTTATAATGTTATTCAGGTCCATTCTCTAGATAAAGTGTTTTACATTATAGATTGCATATATTTTCCATATTATTTGAAAAAACTCATCCATTTCTCCATTGATGTTATTTTGTAATATTTTATATGTAGACTTAACTATATAAACATCATTTTTGTCTTTCTTCTATTTTTAATAATCTGGTCCTATATTTTTGGTGAATGTTGTTGTAACATATTCCTAAGATTTTTTTACCTGAGATAATTCCCACATAAACCATTCCCATACATTGTTATCCCATTTGCTCATTTTTTAAATTGTTGTAGTCTTGAGGCTGGAGTTATTATACAACCTTCGTATTTTTCAGCAAAAGTTATTCTATCATTTCATCTATTTCTCCAAAATTTTATAGTTGTTTTCTTTCCCAGGCACCAAGTGATATTATTGTTAAACTAATGTTTGTCATATCCATTTTTCAATTATTTTCCTTAAGTCTTTCCACACATCAATTCATGTTTAGATTGTATTGGATGATTTAACATTCTCCATCCTCATATTTGGATTCCAAAATATTCCATGATAAACCTATATTTTCCATTACAAGCCTCCATTTCCATTTTTCAAGTTATGCCTCATTAAATATTTGCAAGTCCATTATGCCTAATCTCAAATTGAGTGTCATAGTTTTCAAATTGGGCCTCATATGTTTGTTTTCCTTTTCACTTATCACATCTAAACATTGAATGTTTTTTGTGGGGCTCAACATGTTTTAGATACGTGTGATATTGGGAGTACTATTTCCCTCTGCATGTTATTGTGGTATGTGTTCCCCATCATTTTCATTTTAGTGAATATTGGTTTATGCTTTTGCTAATAGGGGATAACATGGTTCGATCTTTCCTTTGGTTGGAAGGTATCCATTGTGGAAACTTCACCTGAAGAAGAAAAATCGCTTGGTTTAGTGTTCTTGTCAGTTGGTGAATCTCCAATGAGGTTTGAGAATCCTTTATATGAAAATTCTTTATCTGAGTCATTTTCCTATTTTCCTTCCACTAAGTGGACTGATGATTCTTGCTTTGAGTTTTTGTTTTGCACTGATACATGCATCTCGAGTTTGATGTGTATTCACTTTCTTCCTCTATTATTACCTAATAAATGGTATTAGTGATACTCATTTCTTTGATCATCAGTGCAGTAGCTCCGATTGGAACTCTAACGCAGAAACGTGTTGATAAGTGTTAGATTTCAGTAATATTTCATATTAATATACAAATACTTATGAGTATTAATTGATAAATTAGACATGAAATAACCCCTAATTTATTAATTTATACCTTATACATATTTTGTGATTTTTATTTGAATAAGAACGATTTATTTTCAAATTTGTGTTAATTTCAGGATTTTAGGGAAGAATGGAGATGATTGGGCAAAAAGAGAATATGCAAAGCTAAAAAGGAAAGCTTGGACACACTAAGCATTCACTAGAGCTTGCCCAAACTCGCCTAAGCCAAACGCCACCAGAGAATCTTGCTCAAGAGAGATTACTCCAGTAACGTTGCGCCTTTTTTCGTGCTTCTCACCCAGGCGATCCCAATAACGCCTAAATGAGAAGACATTTAGCCCATGCAAATTAGATTAAATAGGAGGCTTGAGGCACAACCCTAGTGTGAAAGATTGAGAGAAAAACACCATTGAATGGATTGTAATCCAATTGGGAGAATAGGAGGTGTTAGAAACCCTAGAGGAGGCGGTCGTCAGGGAGAAACATCCTGGATCTTCTTTTCTTGCTCTCCCTGCTTGTAACAGTCATCATGTGTGACTAATTCTACCCTTTGGGATTGAGAGTAATCTATTCAAACTCTTATGCATCGAGGTGATATATAAACATAATATTATGTTCTTGATTGATGATTGGTATTATCATTTTGTTTGTAATGCTTGGTTTACCATGATCTCGAAATTTAGATTTGACTGGAAAGTACTTCTAAGTTTCTAACCGAAATGATAATGCTTAACATATTTGAATGCTAGGAATAGATTTGAAATGTTAATTGCTATCAACGTCTGATCTTAATGATAAAAAGTTTTTATAAATATGCGAGGAATCGATATTTAGGAAGCATATTAATAATTTTATATGTGAGAAATCAATATAAATGATTTTTATACGGGCATCAATATCAATCAAAGAACACAATATTGTCATGCTAATCAAAATACAAAAGAGTGAGAAAGAGGAACCCCAATCCCTATTTTTCCAATTGCAACAACAAACTCTTTGACTTATTTTCTTTTTTATCATTGTAATCATAACAAATTCCAACAAACTTTATTATTTTGTTTTCTATTTAGTGAATTTTTTACTTGATTACGTACATACTTAAGCTCTTCCAAATTTTTAGTCCTATTATCCATTGCCATCATTGTCCCCATCGTGGCCACTGCCTTTTGAAAACATGATTCACTCCACCTAGATATAAGGATGATCCTGCATTTTACCCAAACCTTCTTATTCCTAGTCATGAATTTTGTTGACCAAGGCATAATGGAGTTGAAAATTGTGGCAAACCATTCAACGTTTTTGTCTATACTACAAAAAACCATGTATGTGGGGTGGTTTTAATATAGCGGTTATTAATAACCACGTAAGTGTCCGTATAATACGACATCTTAATAACTGTCACAATCATCCTTTAGAATGTGTCATTTTGAACTGCCACAAATCTCCTTCGATATATTCACTCTCTTGCGTTTTCCTTCCCTCCATACCATTCCTCATTCCCAATTTTTTTTTCGGAAACCTCATCAGTTTGAATTTTTGGAAACCAAAAGAGACTTGGAAACCCTATTCACTCATAGAACCTTTCACTCTCCCCATATCCTCTTTACTCTTCAGAAACCCTTAAACCCTTCACTCTTCACCCACTACACCCTGAAATTCTTCACTCTTATATGCAAACCCGTCTCTTCACTCTTCACTCTTCTTGCGAAACCCTTCACTCTCACTACAAACACTCTCACCCTTCACTCTTTTTGCAAAACCCACACTCTCATACAAACACTTAGTCTCCGCAAAACCTAACACTCCTTCAAAGAAAACCTAACCCTTTACTTCATTATTCACTCTTCTCGCGAAACCATTGTCGCTGTTTGTTTTGTCCGCCATCATAGCCTCCTCGCAAGGACTTTAAACGTTCATCGTTGCAACAATCACCGACTTGTAGGTATTCGTTCAGGTTTGTGCTGAAGATATGCATATAACCTTGTCTTTGAAATCTGTTGTTGGATTGCCATTATATTTGTGAACGTATATTTGGTTAATGTGTAAAATTGAGGTGTATGGCTATGCTGCGGAGAAGAAGTGTGTCCTTTAAACTTATATTGGAGATGTGTTAACAACTAAATGCCTATGCCATGTGCTGGTTCTTACTTTGGCTTACTGGCATGTGATTATGGAACAACTCATCCCATTTGGAGTGTGAACTTGCATACTCTTGTCGTGGTAGCTAGAAATTCTTTTATTTTTCAAGGAATTAGATGTTCTCAATCATTTTGTTTTGGTTTAATATGTTTTACTTTTTAATCTATTAGGTTATGTTGGTTTGATTCAATTTAATATAATGTATTACTTTTTAATATATCAGGCTATGTGGTTATGTATTCTAAGTGATGTATTTATAGCAAATAAAAATTGGCCGGCAATCAATGATCCCTTTGAAGTTTTTTACCATAGATAAATTTAGTTAAAAATTAGATGGGTGAGACGGAAATAATAGAGGGAATGCAGGTAGGAAGGGGATCCAAATCGGATTTGGGCAAGGGGGCAGGGGTTTCTAGGAATTTTATTATTCCAATATGACATTTTTTTTAATTACGGCTTCATTGACACAATCCTGACATCAAATTATTTGTGTACTAGAAACTTCATCTGCAGAGAACGAGGCAATTTTATATGAATTTTCAATTTTTGTGTTACATCCCTAGAAATTTCAACCATGGTCGAAATTAAACATCTTTTTAGACGATTGTGAGGTTTCAGTTCTTAGGTTTAAACTACTACAAGTTTCAAAACAAAATGTGTGGATTTAAACTCTTATCTAATTCATCCCACCGCCACTTTTTCTCTCGCTCTCTCTCCTAACCTATGATTGTTAAATAATCTTTTATCCTTCACTTGTCAAAAGAATAATCAGTTTTGATCTAACGGTCACTGAAAACTAAAACTTATGATCAAAGAGGAAATCAGACTTTGCTCAAGTGTTGTTACTATTGTCTGAACCATTTGAAATGTGAGATTATGTCTTCTAGTATAGATAATATTTGTTAGGATTTTGGTAATAGAAGAACTAATTAGGATTTGTAAAATGTATCGTGGGTAAATTCACTTAACTTTGGCTTCTTTAATTATAGATCCTAAGATTCATATTGAGATATTTTTTACTAGATTTAGTTATATAAATTGTATCAAATTATGATTTGTTGCAGAAAAGGGTATCAAATTGTACAAAAATATTTCTAAATGAGGGTAGACCATGTATTGCAAAACAATTTTATGTTTGGAAGCAATTAAAATAGTGAATTAGAGTAGTGTAAAATGGAGTTAACTAGGTCTAAGCAACATCCAATATGTGCTCTTTACTTGACTACCTCCGTAATGTGTATGTAGCTTATAATTTGTTGATTATTTAGTTAAATCATTTATTTGGAAGAATTTAACTACCATGTAGAATTCAACATTGTCTAAATGAGGTTGTATGGAAAGTTTGCTGTTTTTTTATTTTTTTTTTATTTATCCGGTTTGGTGCTTCCTACCATGTAACAAACAAGTGTTGTGCTAGCCCTAACTCTGTTTGGATAGTTAGGTAAATTAACCTAATTACAAGTGTAACTCACTTTTTTTTTCTTGTAGATTGGTGAAGTAATATAATGATAACGTCTAACGTTGGTGTGTCTCATGGACATTTTTCAGTTTGACAATCATCTAGTAGCTGATTCTGTTTAACCAACACTCCATGTAAGTTTGATTTTTAGTTAACTACTTTTTACTTACTTGTTTGAATAAACTATTTTTTACAGTTGATCCTGCCTGTTGACCGGAGCGCTGGAGAATGCCTCGTCAAAGGATCGACGTGCGCACCGCCTCTCACCTCCGCTCCTCTTCGGGATCTATCTCAAGAACCTGCAAAGAAACGATACGGCGCCGCTGCGGCCGATCGCACTCCGACGCTCAAGTCAGTGACGGTATCACCAAATACTAAGAACGAGAACCGTGCAAATCCTCTCTCACTCGCAAGCATAAAGTGTATGAACTGAACGTGCGTACCTCAGAAAGTCTGTTAAGAACTCTTATATACCTGATGGTTTTTCTCTCTCCTGGCAGTTACAGACTTGGACACGTGGCTCGTATCCAACTGTACACGTGCCATCATCTGGAGGCTCCCTGACTTGGCGCTGCTTCTACTCTCATTTTGGCTAAGTTACTTATGCATGGTACTGCCCAGTGCATAGCTAACTTAGGAGTGCGATCTCTACTGGAACTGGCGAGTTAGGGCCTTCATACACCTTCCCTGTGGTCTCGCCGGCCGCCTTCATAATCTGCTTCTCCTTCATCTTCGGCGATGTGCTTGTTCTGGCGATCTCCGACTGCTTGGTCGCCTGAGTCTACATCTGGCGACTTCATCTTCAACCTGGCGATCGCCTATTCTGGTAAGCTGGAAATCGGAACACGCCAACTTAACAACTGGCGACTACACGTGCCTCCCGACTTCCTTCCCATCTGCCAACCTGGCGCCTTGTCAACACGCCTACACTGTAGCAGGATGCCACGTCATCACACCCGACCACCAGGGCGGTACACAAGCCCCCCAGTCTTAAGCGAAGACTTGTCTAGCGAAAAGACTGAAAGAGCCTTCGTTAACACCGATCTACGTGGCGCTGACGCAGAATTCCAAGCGATTGTACTTTCTGCTGCTCTGACGCTCCACCAAACCCTTTACCCATCGTTCGACACGTGGCTTCATCAACGGCTCTCTTCATCTGCCGTTAGCGCTTCCTAACTTATTTCGAAAAACCCTTAAACCCATTACGCTCCACTGTTCCATCACTTTCCTTCGTGCTTGCAAACGCTCTCACTTCTTTCTGCGAAAACTCTCGACGTTCCTCGACGCTCTAGATAACCATCTCCCTTCACCGTTTTCCTGATCATCGAAAGGTAACTACTTTCCTTCATCTGCTGGGTTTCCTTGCATTTTCACCGATTTGCATCATCCTGTAACTGCCTGGTGCATACGTTGTGGGTTGTTTTTCCATTTCTCCTTCTGTGTAACTTAGGGCTTTGTCGATCGTCGCGACGAACATACATTCGTTCGTTTTTTCGCCTTCCCTCTGTGATCGAGTCAGCCTCTGTAATCCCCTGATCGTTTTTTTCTTTTTTCTTCCTTTGCAGTTGCTATCATGACTCGTACCAAGATCACCCCGAACCCCCCTCCTTCAGCACGACACCTTTCTTCTCAAGCACACGACCCAACCCAAGTTCGTGGTGCTTCCTCTTCGCAGGCTGAGAGGCCTGCATCTTCCCAAACTGCCCTGGCTCAGGCGACTCCATCTAACGCTGGAGGAGCCCCCATCCCTCTGCCAGACTTCAAAACCCTATACCCCTGAGCTAGCCCAACCCTTCTAAAGGAGACCTCGTCGGTGAACACTGCGGGAGCAGTTCTGCGGTTGACTAAGGGGGACGAGGCCTATCAGTCGTTTCACAAGGAGCACGACGAGAGAATGATGGTGCTGCCTTGCCCCGCCGTCCTGCCAGTGTGTGCCGATGACAAAGTAAGCGCCGACGGGCCCTTCTGCTTCGTCTACACCACTTTCTTCAAGAAAGTCAAGCTCAGGTTCCCTCTCACTCGATTCGAGAGGGAACTCTTGACCGAGCTCCACATCGCTGCCGCCCAGCTTCACCCCAACAGCTGGGCGTTTGTTCGAGCCTTTGAGATAACGTGCGACCACCTGGGGTTGCCCGCGTCAGTGGACGTGTTTTTGTTCCTGTTTGAGGCCAAACACCCAGGAGACCGCCTGTGGGTTAGCCTGAATGCCATTGCTGGGAGATCCATTTTCACCATCTTCCAGCAATCGTACAAAGATTGGAAGGGGAAGTTCATCCAAGTACGCGCAAATGATAAAGACACTTCCCTTCTCGATGGCTTCCCCTTGTACTGGGTGGACAAGGGGAAGAAGGAGTCCAAGAGCTGCTTCAGGAGGCCCAGAAGTCCTGATAGCATGGGAGCTTTGGACCGAGACCTCTGTCTATTCTGGAAGAGGGTGGCAGATGCCAACATAACATTCCTGACCCCCACCCTGATCTCCTTCGAATTCTTTGAGGACCAGTTAGAATTCCAAATAGGTTAGGACGCTACACTCTTGTCTGGATATTGCTTCTGATACTGCTTCTGGGCGTCTTGTGCGATACGCACAAGACTTTGGTTTTATCTTTTCTGCATATGCCTGTTTTGCTGTTTCATTGCCTCATACACTTATCCTTTTCTTCTCTGAGCTAACTCATGCACTTTCGTTTCATGCAGACACCATGTTGGGTAAGAACATGCTCGCCGACTTAAAGGCGCTCGCCCGAAACCACGGGTTGGCGACCGGTTCCCAGACGGTGCCCAACTCGGCGGTCGAGAAGGCCATCATTCATGGGCGATCACCGCCCAAGGAGCCCACCCAACGCAAGAAACTGGTCCTTAAGAGGCCTAAGCGGAAAGCCCCCCAAATCGTCCAAGAGGAGGAAGAGGAGGACGACGAGGTCACAGAGGATGGCCTTGTCACGAAAAGGAAGAGGGTGGCACCATCTTCCCCACCTGCTCCACCCCCTCTTCCAACCTCAACACCACCATCAACACCTGCCCCTCCTCCCTCATCGCCAACACCACAAGCCCCTTCATCACCAGTCCAAGCAGTTCCATTGGCCACTGCGCCACCTGCAGCTGAGGCCCAAGAGCCAAATTTCTTGGAGGACCCTCCAAGCGCCTCTACGCCACATCTGTCAGCAGGAGGGGGCCCCCCTTCAAACACCTCAGCTGCAGGAAACGTTCCGATCGGGGATGAGGTTGCTCATACCTCACCAATTCTAATAACCGAATCCCCGATCCCGTCGCCACGCCAGGAAGCAAACACTGAAAATCCTGCTAAGGAAGGTGGCGGCGAGAACCCTCAACAAGCCCCCCTGGCGCCTCTCCAAGCAGCAAACCTTCCCCTTGAGGTCGCAAGGATGTGGGAACCTCTGACTGCTAAGTTGAAAACCATAGCAGAGGATATCCCATCGATCATAACGAGGGCTGTGGAGAGCTCCACCAGGAGGCTTCAAGATGAACTCTTCAACCTCAAGACCGAGAAAAGCACTATGAAGGTTGAGGTGGAGAAGATGTCATTCAGCCTGACGCTCGCAGAAATAGAACACTCCCGAGTGGAGGATGCCCTGAATACCGAGCTCAGGCTGGCGCGCAAGGAAGCTGCTGACCTTCGCCGCAAAGTCCACGATCTTGCCCAAGAGAAAGTCGAGCTGGAAAGCAAGATCGTACCTCTCCGCGCCAAGGCGATTGACCTGGAGGCTCTCATTCAAGCTGACGCCGCTAAGGTACAAAAGCTGGAGCAGAGGTCGATCGACCGCGAAAAGCTACTTGGGCAAGTAGAAAAAGCAAGGGACGACGCCATGGCTGATCTCACCGAGGCAAACAAGGAAAAAGGAAAGATGGCTGCCGAGTTGACCCAAGCTCAAGCGGAATCCAAGAAGGTTGCTGACGACCTTCTCCATGCTCAAGAGACCAACGAACAACTCCGAAAACAGGTCGAAGAGCTGGAGCAGCAGAACAAGGAGCTCAAGAAACAGGTTGAAGAACTTCAAAGGCAAATTGAAGAACTTAAGCTAAGTTCTGCTCAGATTTTGGTTGCTGGATTCGAAGCCGCTCGGGAGCAATTCGCATGCCTATTCCCCGATCTCGACCTCAGCATGGTGTCGTTAAACAACGAAGTAGTAGATGGAAAGGTCGTTCCCGCCGAAGACTCAACCAACTCCACCTCATCTGCTACTTTATAATTTCGCTTGCATATACCTTGTAAAAAACTCGTGCATATGTGTTCTGAACAGATACTTATTTCAATCACAAAACTTGGATATTCTTTCTTCTGACTTCTTTAAGCGCTTTCACCTTCTTTGTATGTTTAACTTTGTCGGTCTTAACTTAACGATTTCGCAAACACAACCTTTTGACTGTAACTGCTTCGAACCACTTCAAATTTAAGCAATAATCGCTTTAAACAACTTGTACTCTTGAGGCACTAACCTGATCATAAGAATACCTTCCAAGCAACGAACTGTAACTCAATCATTGGCTCAAACAACGTCCCACTCGACCTGCTTTATCAAACAAGTCTTTCAATCTTCTCGCCGTGTTTGAGCTTTTCCCGATCGCCAAGACCTCTTGGCAACACCAGCTTTTCCTAGCCTCATGCTTTGGCAATCGTTTCTTTATCTGGGGTAGAAACGCCCTTTGGGATCTTCCTTTGCCCCCCTGAACTTCAGAGCAAAAGACCGGCTGACTAGGCGTTCTCTTCGAACCTACCTTAGCCACCTTTCAAGCTTCTTCCACCCTCTTCGCCATACCTGAACTCGTTCGAGACGAGAAGGATTTTATCTTGCCTATGCTCGCACATAAGCGAGAAGGTCTTTTAACTCGCCTGAACTCGCTCATCGGCGAGAAGGACTTTTTACTCGCCTGAACTCGCTCGTCGGCGAGAAGGTCTTTAAATGGCCTTAGCTCGCACAACGGCGATAAGGACTTTATCTGGTGCCTCAACTTGCCCAGGGTGTACATCTCCTCCCCCCTGGATGCACTGAGGACCTTTCTCGCCTGCACTCGCTCGACGGCGAGGAGGTCTTTAACTGGCCTTGGCTCGCACAACGGCGATAAGGACTTTATCTGGTGCCTCAACTTGCCCAGGGTGTACATCTCCTCCCCCTGGATGCACTGAGGACCTTTCTCGCCTGCACTCGCTCGACGGCGAGGAGGTCTTTAACTTGCCTCTACGTTGCCCCAGGAGTTACATCTTCTCGCTCCCAGAAACACGGAGGACTTTTCCTCTTTTCTCGCCTGCACTCGCTCGACGGCGAGGAGGTCTTTAACCTGCCTCAGGACGCGCGAGAGCGTTGAGGTCTTTCCTCTGGTGCCTCCGATCGCCGAAAGACGATGAGGACTTTGAAAACTTAACTGGTGCCTCCAATCGCCGAAAAACGATGAGGACTTTAAAACTTTTTAGAAAGCACGCGATATATCTTTTCTTGCCTTAAATCATGTACAAATGACAAGGTCTTTCTTCAAAACTTTCGAAAATAGCACACATGCAATCTGAAAACACCTTATACTTCGAAAACTCTTCTTTTTATTGGGTAGCCTCATTAAAAACCCTCCTTAGGGAAAAAAGAGTGCCCCCTTCAAACTGTTTTAACAGAGACATTGTAATATAACATTGCGTTTGTCTTTACTTACAAAGCTCTTAACTATAGTACAACTTCAGGTGTGTGGCGTTCCAGGTGCGAGGAATCGCCCCTCCTTCCAGCGTCTCTAAGCGGTAGGCCCCATTCCCGAGCGCCTCGGTTATTCTGAACGGTCCAGTCCACTTGGGTGATAGTTTATTCTCCATCTCGTACTGATGAGCCTTCCTCATCACCAGATCGCCTTCTCTAAACTGCCTTGGCATCACCTTTGAGTTGTATCTTCGCTCGATCCTCCTCTTCACCGCCTCAGCCTTCAGCCTCGCCTCTTCCCTGACCTCATCCAGCAGATCCAGGTTCAGCCTTCTCTCTTCATTCGAGTCTTCCTCTACAAAGTTCTGGAATCTCGGCGAGCTCTCCTGGATCTCTACTGGAATCATGGCGTCACACCCATAGACCAAGCTAAACGGAGTCTCATGGGTTCCTGACTGCTCGGTGGTGTGGTACGCCCAGACTATGCGGGGCACCTCCTCAGCCCAACCTCCCTTGGCTTTCTCAAGCCTTCTCTTCAAACCTCTCAACAACACCCGATTAGCTGATTCCACCTGGCCATTTGTTTGAGGGTGCTCGACGGATGCAAACACTTGTTGAATTCCTACCCCTTCGCAAAGCTTCTTCAACAGGTGGCTTGCAAACTGCGTCCCATTATCTGACACCAGGCGCTTAGGCACTCCAAACCGGCACACGATGTTCTTCCATACAAAACCTTCGATCTTGTGTGCGGTGATCTGGGCCACTGGTTCTGCTTCAATCCACTTGGTGAAGTACTCAATCGCCACCACCAAGTACTTCATTTGCCTGATCGCCAGCGGGAAAGGTCCCAGGATGTCGATCCCCCAAGTATGAAACGGCCAAGGGCTATAGATCGACTTCAACTCCTCGGGAGGTGCCTTGTGCCAATCGGCGTGCTGCTGGCATTGTTTGCAGCACTGCGCATACTTCTTGCAATCTTCTCTCATAGATGGCCAATAGTAGCCTGCACGGAGAGTCCTCGCGGCCAGAGCTCGACCCCCGACGTGGCTTCCACATACACCTTCGTGGAGCTCTGCCATAATTCTCGTGCACTTCTCGCCGTGTATACATTCCAGGAGTGGATGAGTGAACCCAAACCTGTACAGATCGCCATCAATCAATGTATACTTGCTGGAATTTTTCTTTACCTTCCTAGCTTCTGTTGGATCCAGCGGGAGGAGGCCATCTGCCAAGCACCGCTTGTACTGCGTTATCCAAGTGTCTGGCTCATGGGCGGCGCAGACCTGCATCACGTCCACCTTCTCTCCTCGACATGCTCTAATTCTCGGCGATCTCAGAGTTTCTTGCGTCAAAGACTTATGGCTTCTCGCTGCTCTCTCCGTCGACCTGCTTATCTGAAGGACCAGGTGATCTGCTACAAATGCTCTTGGCGTCTTCAGAGTTTCTTGAATCACCGTCCTCTGCCTACCCCCCTTGCCTGAGCTGGCGAGCTTAGCAAGCAAGTCAGCTCGGGCATTCTGTTCTCGGGGCACATGCACTACTTCAAAAGAGGCAAAGGAACTTTTCAATTCCTGCACATACGCCAAGTAAGCCGCCATTTGTGGATCTTTAGCCTGGAACTCGCCTGTTACTTGCCCCGTGACTAGCAGCGAGTCACTCTTTGCCATCAACACCCTAGCTCCCATTTCCTTGGCCAGCAAAATCCCGACGATCAGCGCCTCATACTCTGCTTGATTGTTGCTGGCTTTGAAGGCAAACCTCAAAGATTGCTCAATCAGCACGCCGTTGGGCCCTTCCAATATGACTCCAGCACCGCTACCCTGCTGGTTCGACGATCCATCCACCGAGAGTACCCAACGGAAATTGTCTCCTTCAACCCGCGTCGCCTCTGATGAGAGCTCGACCACAAAATCTGCAAAGATTTGCCCCTTGATCGGGACTCGAGGCTCATATTTAATATCAAATTCTGACAACTCTACCGCCCACTTCACCATCCTTCCCGCCACGTCGGGTTTCTTCAAGACCTTCTGGATGGGCAGGTCAGTCATCACCAGTATTGTGAAACTGTGGAAGTAGTGGCGCAACCTCCTCGCCGAAAACACCACCGCTAGCGCAGCCTTCTCCAGGGCCTGATATCTCGTTTCTGGGCCCTGCAGCACTTTGCTCACAAAATAAATAGGCTTCTGAGCCTGATCTTGATCCTGGGCGAGCACCGCACTCACCGCCCTCTCAGTCACAGCGAAATACAACCTGAGAGGGATACCCGCCAGCAGTTTGCACAGAACCGGCAGGCTCGCCAGATACTCTTTTAGCTTGACGAAAGCTTCCTCGCATTCTTTCGTCCAAGCGAACTTGTTATTGCGCCGCAGACATTGGAAATAGGGATGCCCCTTTTCTCCGCTAGCTGACACGAAGCGAGATAGGGCTGCCATCCGACCTGTCAGCTGCTGGACTTCTTTCACTGTAGCCGGGCTTCTCATCGCCAAGATGGCGGCGCACTTGTCTGGGTTAGCTTCTATCCCCCTTTCAGTCAAGAGAAAACCCAAGAACTTTCCAGCCTCCACGCCGAAAATGCATTTCTCCGGGTTGAGCTTTAACTTGAACTTGGCGATCGTCGTGAACAATTCTTCCAAGTCTGCAACGTGCTTGCTTTTCTCCTGCGAGGTCACGACCATATCATCGACGTAGGCTTGCACGTTCCTTCCCAGCATTGGTGCAAGTACTCGATCCATCAACCTCTGGTACGTGGCCCCCGCGTTCTTCAGCCCAAACGACATCACCTTATAGCAGTAGCACGACCTCTCCGTCATGAAGGCTGTTTTTTCTTCATCCATGGGATGCATCTTGATCTGATTATAGCCCGAGAAGGCATCCAGGAAACTCAGCAGCTTGCACCCTGCAGCACTATCAACCAGGGCATCAATGCTCGGTAAAGGATACGAATCCTTTGGGCAAGCTTTGTTCAGATCGGTGAAATCGACGCACATGCGCCATTTCCCGTTACTCTTCTTCACCAGTACGACATTTGCCAACCATTCAGGGTACTGGACTTCCCTGATGTGGCCTGCAGCGAGGAGTTTCTGTGTTTCGTCCCTGATCGCCTGCCTCCTCTCTTCATTGAATTTTCTTCTCCTTTGTCGCACCGGTCTCACCATGTTGTCCATCGCCAGATGATGGCACAAGAAGTCGGGATCGATCCCGGGCATGTCCGAAGCGGACCAAGCAAACGCGTCCAGATGCCGCTCAATCACCTTGGCGATCTGGTTCTGGAGATCGACCTCCAGAGATCTTCCGAGCTTGAAGATTTTCCCTCCGATCTCCTTCTCGAGCCACTGTTCAACGGGTTTGGGCCTGGATTCTCTGGCGATCACCGCCTTGGCGATTCCCAGTTCTCTCGCTTCCTCGGGGCGATTCCGCGCCTCTTCCTCCTCCAGGCCAGCATTTCTCCCCCCTAGCTCAGCGTCTATCATTTCTACATCCCTTCCGGCGGCCTCCTCTGATACCGGCGGTCTGGGCTTCACACCGGGAGGTGGGGTGGTTGTTACATAGCTCACTGATCTTTTGTTTTTCAGGCTATTCTCATAGCACCTTTTCGCTTCTTTCTGATCCGACTTGATCGTGATCACCACCCCTTCCATGGACGGCAGCTTCACCTTCATGTGCCGAGTCGATGGAATGGCGCCTATCCTGTTAAGAGTGGGCCTACCCAACAGGATGTTATATGCTGAAGGGGCGTTTACGATGAGGTACTTGATTTTCTCCGTCCTCGACCCGGCCTCATCTGTAAACGTGGTTCTCAGCTCAATGTACTCCCTGACCTCCACCTGGTCACCAGCGAATCCATATAAGCACCCTCCATAGGGCCTTAGCTGGTCAAGGGGCAACTCCAGCTGCGTGAAAGTCGGCCAGAACATCACGTCTGCCGAGCTTCCTTGGTCCACCAGAACTCGGTGGACCTTCCTCCCTGCTGTTATCAACGAAATAACTATGGGATCGTTGTCATGAGGCACAACGTCCCGGAGATCCTGCTTTGTGAACGTAATGTCCACTTCCGGCGAGTGATCTTCAAACATGTCCACTGCCATCACTGATCGCGCATACTTTTTCCTCTGCGATGCGGTGCATCCACCACCTGAGAAACCCCCTGCAATGGTGTGGATCTCCCCGTGGATTGGCATCTCGTGTTGCTGGGCTTCTCCACCTGCTGGCTGGGAACTCGATGCTCCCCCGTCCTCCTGTCCAGCAGATAGTCATTTAGGAACCCGCTCTTAACCAGATCGTCGAGCTGGTATCCTAAAGACAAACACGAGTCCAGGTTGTGGCCAAAACACTGGTGGAACTCGCACCAGGCGTCCGGCTTTGACCCCAGCACCTTGTCTCCCACCTTCTCGGGCGCCTTCAACCTAGCAGATATGTTAGGGATAGCGATCAGGTCCGCTAGTCCCATGACGAATTTGTGCTTAGGCGGGCGATTGTATTCCCGGCGTGCTGGTTGTTGGCGCGCTTGGCTTCTTCCCTTATTTCTCCTATCGTAAGGATAGCGAGTCCTTTGATCTTTTCTGGCCGCCGCCGCCGTTTCCAGCACCCTCTGCGGCTGGATCCTGGTCTGGGCGTGTGGCCTGGCGGGAGCCACGCTGCCTCTCTTCTCGGCGACTTCACTCTCGTCGGCGATGTGGGCCACCGCAAGTCGCCTGACTTCAGCAAACGTCGCTGGATGAGCCCTGATCAAGGCCTCGCAGAATGGCCCTGGCTGCACGCCCTTCTTGAAGGCATAGACCAGCATTTCTTCATCCTTGGTCGGCGATCTGACCATCTGCGCTCCGAAGCGATTGAGGTAGTCTCTGAGGGACTCCCCATGGTACTGCCTTATATCAAACAAATCATAGGACACCCTCGGCGGTGCCTTATTCACAATGTACTGCTCGACAAAGATTTTCGAGAACTGTTGAAAATTGGTTATGTGGCCATTAGGTAGGCTCACAAACCACTCCATCGCCGTTCCCTGGAGCGTGCTCACGAACATCTTGCAGTAGACGGCGTCTGACCCTCCCGACAGCATCATCTGCGTGTGGAACGTGGTCAGATGAGCCTCTGGGTCCTCCACGCCGGTAAAAACAGCTTTAACCGGAACCACGCTCGTGGGAATTGGCGTGTCGGTAATCGCCTGAACAAAAGGCATTGGGAACACACGAGGTGGCGTAGACGGCGCCGCCTCTTCAACAGAAGAACGTCCCTGCTGCTCCTGAAGAGCTCGACGCAGCTCCTCAGTTACCTTGCTGAGCTCCTCGTTCCTGGCGCGAGAGGCAACCAGGTCCTCATGTATCCTCGCCTGCTCTACGCGCGAGGCTTCCACAGTTGCCTGCAACGAGCGCATCATCTCTGCCATCTGCGCCATGGTCATGGCGGCGTCGCCTTCAGCTGCGACAGGCGCCACGGGACTGGAGCGATTGCTTCGCATTTTTCTCATTAACTTCAGCGAACCACAGGAATATAGCAAACAACACTTCACCCACGATCGACTTCAGCGATCAATCGGAGAAAGCTCAAGAAACTGCGCAAGAACTTCAAGAACACCGCAAACCTTCGAAGAAAAGCACAACTTCACCAAAAAACCACCGTTTCCCCGCGGACAGCCAAACAAACGAAAGAAATCGAACTTCCACCAAACAGATTGCGCGCAAGCACCCAAAGACCTCACTCCACCGATTGAAAAGCCAGACGAACGGTTCAAACGCAAACTCACCGAACGAAACTCAAAGAAACTGCAAACGACGGTTGCACCAGCACACAACCACGCCGAAAAACCTCGAAAACTTCCACGAACTCACGCTGTGGATGGGAGCAAGCTTTACACGGCCCCACGGTGGGCGCCTGATGATCCTGCCTGTTGACCGGAGCGCTGGAGAATGCCTCGTCAAAGGATCGACGTGCGCACCGCCTCTCACCTCCGCTCCTCTTCGGGATCTATCTCAAGAACCTGCAAAGAAACGATACGGCGCCGCTGCGGCCGATCGCACTCCGACGCTCAAGTCAGTGACGGTATCACCAAATACTAAGAACGAGAACCGTGCAAATCCTCTCTCACTCGCAAGCATAAAGTGTATGAACTGAACGTGCGTACCTCAGAAAGTCTGTTAAGAACTCTTATATACCTGATGGTTTTTCTCTCTCCTGGCAGTTACAGACTTGGACACGTGGCTCGTATCCAACTGTACACGTGCCATCATCTGGAGGCTCCCTGACTTGGCGCTGCTTCTACTCTCATTTTGGCTAAGTTACTTATGCATGGTACTGCCCAGTGCATAGCTAACTTAGGAGTGCGATCTCTACTGGAACTGGCGAGTTAGGGCCTTCATACACCTTCCCTGTGGTCTCGCCGGCCGCCTTCATAATCTGCTTCTCCTTCATCTTCGGCGATGTGCTTGTTCTGGCGATCTCCGACTGCTTGGTCGCCTGAGTCTACATCTGGCGACTTCATCTTCAACCTGGCGATCGCCTATTCTGGTAAGCTGGAAATCGGAACACGCCAACTTAACAACTGGCGACTACACGTGCCTCCCGACTTCCTTCCCATCTGCCAACCTGGCGCCTTGTCAACACGCCTACACTGTAGCAGGATGCCACGTCATCACACCCGACCACCAGGGCGGTACAACAGTCCTATAGTTACCATGTAGTTACTTATTATTTTGGTAAATGTAATATTATTTTAAACAGAGTTAACTTTAGTTTGATATATGTACGTCTTACATATTATCTGTATTATCCCCTTCCTAGATGATAAGTATCTTTAGTTTGATATATGTACGCCTTACATATTATCTGTAATTGAGACCTTTCTCTATTTTTCTCTAGACTCTGGTAGCTCTTCTATTTTTTGTTGTTGTGATCCATGACGATTTTGTAGTACATTCCCGAATCTTCTATAACTTAGGAAATTAACGTGAATTTTCATAATTCCTATTCTTATTTGGTCCAATTGTTTTTCAAGAAGTAGTGCATTAAAAACTTCCTTGAATTTAACAAAATCTTTCATTCCTATTGAGTTTTCGTGATATAAATACCTCTTGGATGATTCCCGAATATTTTTTTCATTTGTAGTGAAATGGGATAATAAATAAGCTTATTCTCTTCCAGTCCATATTAATTTTGTTGTCTTTATAAATGTAATTTTTAGTTAAATATTTATATAAAAAATGTTTAGATTGTAAATGTTATGAGTTTTATACGAATATTCTATTATATCTTGTGAATGATATATTGTATAAATTGTAATTCAAGATTTTGTTTCCATTATAATTATAGTATGAGAGCATGATAGTCTAACACGTTTTTATTTTATTTTTAAATATTTCTTTTTCAAAGCACAACGTATTAGGACAGTTATTAGAAATACATGTACTAATGGGCTATATATATATATATATATATATATATATATATATATAAAGAGAGGATGCTATATAATTAATATTATTAAAGTATTATAAAAAAAATATATGAATTTAGTTATTCCCTTAATATTGTGTAACGGTAAACAAATATTAACATTACTAAATGTAAAGTTGAAGTAGAGAAAAAATAAGATATTTTTAAAATAGGCGAAGAAAAATTTGATAAAAAAATTACAATTGCATTGTTATACACCGACAGTAGAAATTGTAAAAGATTATGAAAATAAAGAGTGCATGTGTCTAAGAAGAGAGAGATATTAAACAAAGTATATATAGAGAAAAGTTAGAGAAAAGAGATATTGATGAATATTATATATAGTAGAAATTAGAGGATGTTGAAAATATGAGGTGATTTTGATATCATAGTTGACTATGAACATGTTGATATCCAGTGGTAGTGGTTGTAGTATTCTGGGTGTAGTAATACAAGAAATAATGAGTGAAGGATAGTGAGTGGTCCTTCTCCTCATCGAATGCCCTAACCTTCCATCTTCAAAACCACATCATGAGGGCTTCAATTTTAATCTACTTCATTTTCTTATTTATCACCATACACTTTATTAAAGACATCAAAATGTTTGTAAACATATTTTAAACTTCTATTGTGAAGTTGAAGACCATAGTTAGTATAGCATAACATCAAAAAAATAAAATAAAAATTAGGTCTGTATATACATACTAACTGAAAATTATTTTCTTAATCTTAGCTCAAAGTAAAAGGTCCCACAGTTGAAAAAGGTGACTTCTGCTGGTCTACAGGTACATGATCCTATATCAGATAAACTGTTGTTGTATGTAAGCAAGAAATGAAGTTATGCTTCTGCTGGTTTGGAAGTCAGAACTCCTTTTTCTCTCCTGAAGTTTCGTGAGGATGTTATGAATCAACAACTAAGCGTCTACATGGTCCTCTGTCACCACAAGAATTGTTTATTGGTTTGAACCCAGTTATATATTTTGTTTTCTCTTCGCTTTTTTAAGTAGCCGAATACAAGAAAATCATGAAATAGAAACCAATTTTTAGAGATCAAAATAATTAGTTGAAATAGTAACGAGACCATTTTAGAAACTAAAAAAAAATGTTTCTAAACTACTTTATATTATTGTTAAATAGTTTTTAAATTTGTATTTAATTAGCAACCAAGGTTTTTGTTACCAAATTTAGAAACTAAATAATTGGTAGTTAAAACCTTGGTTGCTAATTAGATACCAATTTAGAAACTATTTAACAATAATAGAAACTAATTTAGAAACTAATTTTTTTTAGTTTCTAAAATTGTCTCTAATTTAGTTACTATTGCAACTAATTATTTTAGTGTATAAAAATTGATTTCTATTTCATCATTTTATTGTAGTGTATGTATAAGCAAATTCATGCTTCTTTTGATAGTTAGGTGTCTATAAGTTCGTCTTTAGTGTAGGTTTACAACTTATTTTTTGGATTTGGAAGCATCTATCATTTCTTTTGTGTATATGAGTTGAGACATTCCTCAAACGTCCTACTTAATTTAATTGATTCTTTGCTTATATAAAAAAAAATAAAGGCCCACACGTTTTCTCTATCATGACACTTTGCTTTTGTATCTACATTCTCCACATTACTTCTATGTTGCATCTTTAGCTAAATTACTTGAATGTGTCTAGACAAAAAATCAATTCAAGATTTTTCACCATCATGCTTTGTGATAAACTTTCAAAGATACATAGGACTTCCAATGTAAACACATTAGAAAGTTCAATTTCCTTTAGAAATTGATCTATATTTTAAGCTTAATTATCCCAAGGTAATATATATATATATATATATATATATATATATTTTTTATTTTGCACACAAGTTGAAGGGAACATGTGTGGCTATTAATTGGAGCAATGCATATAGCTTCCACTATACATATACCATCATGATATGAACACACAGGCAGTGGCTGAAGGGGGGGCATGGTGCCATAATGATGGAGAAGAAGATGAAGCCAAATTGGAGGTTCATTTTCTAATTAAATGAGTATGGCTTTGGTACTCAATTACTTCAAGAAAAGGGACAAGAAAGGGACCTAACCACATTGACTACTATCCCTTTCATCTTCATTACCTCTCTTCCTATATTGCACTCATGTTTTTTTTGGATAAATACAAGAAAATAGGTTATGGAGTAATTCATTTTATATTTGTTCAACAATAATCATATTGTTGAACAATAATTTCAATTAGTCTACCTTTATAATTATTTAAAAACATTAGATCCATTAAAATATGTGACGTACAACAATTTTCAACAATTTTCAACCTAATGACGGAAATAAAATTAGTATCTCAAAAAGTATAATCATCTTCGAACTAGGTAATATTAAAAATAATTTCAATTGGTTTCATCTTATTCACATTTTTTTTATCAGCAATGAATTAATAAAATAAAATGAGACACTTAAAGGGTGTCTCAACCCTTAATTCGATTATAGACTAGGTGGGAGCTCCAACATAAAATAATTATGAGATAATGTAATTTTTTTATCAGTAAAAATAAAAATAAAAAAATAAAATATGTAAGAGATGTTTTAATTTTTTCTTTAAAATTCAAAATTTATTTACTTATCAACTAGCATAATATAAACTTTATAATCAAAATTAATAAAAACGTAAATTAGTTACTCAAATTGTAATCAATAAATTTATCCTACTAAGACGAGAATTTAAAATGAGAAATATAAATGGTAGCAATTTCAAATTCAAACAATTAATTAATATTGATTACGTCTCTAATGAGCTAGCTAAAAAGAAAAGTTAATATTGTGCTAATCTTGTCAGTAGCATATTAGTTTTCAAATCATGCAATCATTAATCATTAATGACAATGTTTTGGATTTCATTAGTGCAACTTATAGAGAAACCTATAACACCTAAAGGCATTTGCATAGTATATAATATGCAAAGAACAAGGAAAAAAAAAGTTGGATCTGGTTTTCAAACTAAACGTTTAATTTAAGTACGTATTTGGAGCACCAAATGATTACTTTTAACTTCGAAACAAGGAAATATGTAGTGAGAGGAATGATGTAAGTGGATTGAAGTAAAATATAATTTTGATTGTTTGTAAGAAATTCACTATAGTCAAAGTTTACGTCTCAAAATAAACTTATTTCATAAAAAATGATTGTTTTGACTATATATATAGTGTTTTTCTTCATTGGGATGAGAGGACAAAATTGTTTTGATATTGAAATTAAGGATTAAATAAGAATAAAAAAAAGAATGGATCAAATAAATAATTAAGTCTATTAATAAGAAATATCAATTTCACCCAATTTGGACTACTATGGTGAGTATAATTGGAAAATTGATTATTATGATTCTATATATTGATCCACATTTAAGAATAAAAAATTATAAAAATATTTAGGATTTAGGGTTTATAAGTTTAAAAGTTATAAGGTTGTGGGTAAAATACATACAATATATTATATAGGTAGTGGTAGTGAGTAGTCTTTTTTTTTTATCAGCAAAGAATGAAATTAAATTAAGAGGGATACAAAAGGGGTATCCCAACCCTTTTACACTAACCAGACCATATTAAGAGATAATCAAATAAAGAAAGAGCACCTAATAAAGAAGAAGATACGTGTTGTTTACTGCATAAACTAAAGACCTTGCACCAGTAAACACCCTGCCTCTATTGAACTGCTAAAAGAAAAGCAAACTGTAGCATCAAAGCCTCCAAAGCTCCCCGAGAAGAATAGATACCTCCATCTCCTTAATAATCTTCATCAGCGTCTTCCGGTTACTCCATGTTGAACATTGGCTTCACCCTATATGGTCTTGCAGACATTCTTTTCAACAAGACAAATCCGGTGGCCTCAAAATAGGATGTAGGCAACTGGGCAGATCTTCACAGCCAATTCCAAGACTTCACACATCAGAGCATATTGTGACAGCTACAACAACACATCAATCCAGAAAAATTACTGGGAAAGCAATTATGTTGAGACAACATCCACTTTTCGAAAGCAACAAAGATTTTGAATAGAGTCTGCACCAACCAGCTCCATGCTTCTGTTATTCAGCTATAAGCACTGCAAAACTTCATCAGCACACAGGTTGGACCCAAAGAACCATCTCCAGGGTTAGCAAATCCTGCTACGGACACCAAAAAACCAGGAGAAAAAACCAGACCAATGCCTGAACAAAAGTACTAGCACCAACCACTCAATTCACTTGGAGCACCAGTGGTTCAGCATATGAACACCCGTGGAGGACCAGTCCTTCAACCCTTTGAGCAGCCTTGTACCTGCAAAAACTACAAATTAATCATTAGCTAAGGACTTCTGGTAGCTGGTGCATGATGTCTTTATTGCATATTGTCTTTATACTTGGTCCAGCACTAGCTGTTCTTACAGAATAGCCCCTAAAAAAGATATATATGCCTTGACATCAACACCACCAACGAACCAACATTGGCATATTTGGACATCCTGCTTTCCTTTCGAAGTAGAGCACAATAAGAGTTCCAGCAGCTCCATAAGAAGGATTTACACCTCACTAGCAGAGGTAGTTTGCTTTGCATACATAGAAAATGAGGGTCTTTCCATCTTTGGCACATGGTACAGAGAAACCTATTGGTTGGGTATGATTGAAGCAAACTCGCAGAGAAACAAAGTGGTTGCTTCAAAGTTGAATGGGGATAAATTTCCTCCAGCAGTGCCCGTTGACCACACCAATCTTACCGGTGCTGAAAGAACATCCACTCTTCAAAATTTAGCATAGCATCTGAATCTACCCTCATCAGTTCCTGGTTAAAGAACTCGTCCCTACAACTACGAAACTAACTCCATAAAAAATGTTCCTCCAGAACCCCCAAAAGGTAGCTGCTACGGCCTAAACAAGGTAGTTTATGATGTGCTTAGTTTTTCCAAACCAAGACAGAATGAGAGGCATCAGTCGCAACAAACCGCATCCTCTAGGTCACATGATGAAGTCTCTCGCCCTATATGATCAAATGTGGACCTGGTTTGAAGATGATCGTGCCCACCAAGTATGTTTTCCATCATCACACACCTACTACGCCCTTGCCAAACCTGCATGTCGTGATCTGTCCAAGGAACTAGTTTTCTTTAATTTTGAAAAAGCAAACCGAAACCTGTTCCACAATTGTTGGCCCAATTGCCCGTCCCTTACTACATAATCGAGGACTTAGAGACCAGCCAAAAAACCAACACCTCATGTTGTCTTTTAAGAAACTCCGAACCAAAGACTAAGACCAGCTTCAAAAAAGTTCTTCTTCACTGTTCTGTACAGGTCTGAATCATTTTGTGAGTCAATTTATGCGTCTAACCGCTACCTGGCTAGGAAGCAATTCAGCACCAGATTCCCCTTTGCTTCTCCAAAAAACATAGAGCCTGACCCAGGAAGAAACCGCGTCCATAGGCTCTGGCTATACACGTGATTTGCAATAACCTCATATAAGAAACCACAATCATGGGAATAGAAAAGAAAAGCCCCAGTCATTCACCCATGGTCTACTTCAAACTACAAAACGAAGCTGGATTATACTTCTCCTCCCTAAGAGTAAATCAGCTAACCACTCTAGGCAGCCTGTAGTTACATAAACAACGCTCCAACCTGCCTTAGCTCCACTTCTGGAAACATACCTCCCCAACAGAACTATTGCCCCGTGTTGCCTCACCACCAGAGACAGGTAGTTCTCCACCTTATAACTGCTAAGAAACAACCTCTCTTCCCTGCTGTTCCATACCTGTTCCAACTCGAACACCTAACAACATCTTCACGGTCAAAAATACATTCTAACTGTTATAGACCAGCAAAGGAAAACCCAACCATTTCCTGGGAAAGAAAGTCATGGCACCTAGATTACCGATCATTCAGCGAACCAAGAGAAGGCACTGGTTCGGATTCAAGAGCCTGTCAGAGAAAGCATACGAGAAGCCAATTGTCTTGTGTTTTAACCATAACCAAGACTGCAACTGAGCATTCTGGAAAATCTCATCAGAGTCAGGCACCCCTTCTTTGAAAACCACTAAGTTCCTATGCTCCCAAATACAACTAACGATAGTCGCCCAAAAACCTAACCACATATGGTTTTGTTTATTAGAGAGATGTGTTAGATGGAAATTCATAAAGTGGTTCGTGAGATCCTTATTTTGGGCTCCTGAAATACCAATCCATCGATAACACCAGGACCACACTTGTTGTGCATAACCACAGTCTAGGAATAGGTGTTGAGAAGATTCCTCTGACAGTTTACAAAGTGCACATAGGGGTGAAATCACAGGCACGCCTCTTCTTAACAGATTTACTCTATTAGAAATTCTATCAATAAGGATTCTCCAAGCAGTTGTGAGTACTTTGGGCATGGCTTTTGCTTGCCATAGGAAGCTAAACACAACTTCCCTTGTGGCAGGGGTTTGGTGATTAGCCAACATAGAATATGCTGACTTTAACGAAAATGTACCCTTTTTATCCCCCTTCCACAAAATTTAATCAAGGGAGTCCTTACACATTACTCCCATACTCAATCTGGAAAGCATATCTACCTCCAGATCCGTCTTCCGGTCAAACCTGTCCCTCCTCCAATTCAAATTCCACCGCCACCTATTCTCTTCCCATCCTCCTACTTCCCCCACCTTTTTGCCTTGGTCAAGTGACAAGGAGAATAATCTGGGGTACAACGATTTAAGGCAGGCATTCTCAAGCCACGAATCCTCCCACAGTCTCACTATGGCTCCGTTGCCTACTTTCCACGCAATAGCCTTTTGGAACTAACTGTCTTCTGCACCTTTACCGCATATTTTGGTCAAATCCTTCCACCACCATGATTGGTGTTTCGACCTAAGCTGTATATTTTCTACTTCTGTACCATATTTGGATAAAATAATTTCTTTCCATTTCCCTCCTTCATTACTCATGATCCTCCATCTCCATTTCACCAGGAGGGCCACATTAAAATTCTTCACTTCCTTCACCCCCAAGCCTCCTTCCTCTAAAGACTTACACACATTATCCTAGCTAACCCATGATATCAATTTATTTTGTTTTCCCCAAGCCCAAAGGAACTTCCTCTGTATACTACTGATTTTATTACACACAGCTGCAGGGGCTTTGAAGATTGAGAGGTAGAATAATGGTATGGTAGTGAACACCAATTTTAACAGACAAATTCGTCCTGCCATTGATAAAAATCTCCCTTTTCAAGAGTTAAGTTTAGCTTCGACCTTTTTAACTACCGGTTCCCAAAATTGTTTCTTTCTCGGATTTCCACCCACCTTAACCCCCAAATATTGGAAATGGAGCTTCATCGTATTGTAATTTAGGGTTTTAGCATATGTACTCATAGCAAAACTATCCATACTAATACCTGTCAATTCAGACTTGTGGAAGTTGGCTTTCAGACCCGATATAATTTCATAGCAGCGAAGGATAGCCTTGATTGAAAAAATGCTATCAAAGGAGTCCTAACACATAAAGAGTGTGTCATCTGCGAACTGTAGCAAACATTAGTCAATGCTATTTCTTCCCACCTTAACTCCCCTAAGTACATCCGTTCTCAACGCTTGTCTAACCAACCCTGCTAGACCTTCGGCAACCACTAAGAAAAGAAAAGGAGCCATTGGGTCACCCTGCCTCAACCCCCTGGAAGGTTTGAATTCCTCCGTAGGGCTCCCATTAACCAACACAGATACTGATGATGAGACCAAGCACCCTTTAACCCACAAGATCCACTTGTCATGGAAACCTAGCCTGTGAAGCATATCAAACAAAAAGCTCAATCTTACTGAATCATACGCCTTTTCGAAGTCCACCTTGAAACATACCCCACTCTTCCTGATCCTCTTGATCTACTCAAGGACTTCATTAGCCATAACGACACTGTCCAATAATCCTCTGTCACAAAGGAAGGTTGACTGGCATTCGTCAATGATTAACGACATAATTTTCTTCATGTGGCTTGACAAGACTTTTGTGATGATCTTGTAGATAACTCCAACAAGGGATATGGGTCTGAATTGATCAAGCGAAGATGGGTCTCTTACTTTAGGAATGAGAGCAATGAACAAAGCGTTGCAACCTTTCGGGAGAGACCCTGTTGCATGAAAAAGTTGCATTGCTGCCATAACATCCACCTTAATCACTTCCCAACAACTCTTGATGAAGTTGAAATTAAACCCATCCGAGCCCGGACTTTTTGATCCTCCACATTCCCATACAACATTCTTCACTTCTTCCTTAGAGAAACTGACAACCATATTCCTACTCACCTCCAAGGGTAAAGACCTGAACTCCACCGATCCCAAGTGTACACCAAAGTCCTGCGTAACCATGAACCTCTTTTCAAAGAGTAACTTTGGTTCCCTCCGTACAACTTCCGGTTCCTTGCACCACTGAGAGTCAACCTCAACACCTTTGACCTCATTTTTTAGCCTTCTCCATCTAATCGCAAAATGGAAAAAATTTAGAGTTAAAGTCCCCATGTTTAAGCCAATTCACTCTTGCTTTTTGCCTGTAGATGGAGTCTAACTTTTTGTTAACCATCCCCAGTTGACTAAGCAATTCCATCCTTCTCATCCTCCCCTCTTCCTCTAGAGCATCAATGTCATCCTCACCATCTAACTCCTCAATTTCCATCTCAATACGTCTTCTATCAGATTCCACACAACCAAAAACACTTATGTTCCACACTTTAAGATCTGCCTTTAAAAGTTTCAGCTTTTCTTTGAGTACAGATATACTATTACCTTCCACCTGATACGATTCTCATTTTTCCTTTATCATAGCTGTAAAACCCGGTTCCTTTAACCACACATCGAAGGTTCTGAAAGGTTTAGGCCCTCAATCTTTAGCGCATGATTTTAGTACTAAAGCGCAGTGATCCGAGAATGTTCTCTGTTGCACATACTGTTTGGATGTGGCCAAATCTAAAGCCACTCTTTAGAGACCATAAATCTATCTAATCTGCTCTTTGTTGTGCCATTTGCTTTGAACTAAGTAAACTTTTTTCCCTACACATGGAATGTCCATCCAACCATTGGTTTCGATAAAGTTATTGAAACCAACAATCTCCTTCTTTTGACTTGAGTGACCTCTAATCCCTTTTCTTTCCTCGGACCTCCTTACGGCATTGAAATCACCACATAAATACCAGGCCAAGTTCTGGTGAGATTGCTTGAGCGTCGTCAAAGCTTCCCACAGATGGATCTTGTCCTGTATATTACACGCTGAGTAGACATTCACCACCACACAATGACGTTTTGCTTCGAGATGATAGCCCACAATAACAATAAAGCCAGTTCCTGCTACACGGATTCCATATTCGAAGGCTTCTTTATTCCACATTGTTATCATACTTCCTGCCCCCATTGATCCCTTCATGGTGGACCCACCCAATGTTACAACTTCCCCATAATAGAAAGCATCTGAATCTGAAAAAGAGGAAGTTTTCGTTTCCTGCAGACAAAGAAATTCAACACCCTCCTTAGTCACGAGGTGACTCAAATACCTTGCTTTCGTCCCCCCTCCCAACCCTCTAATGTTAAGATTGACTATAATCATGGTAACTCATTTACACTACCCACCTGAGAGACCTTTTTATCGTCCTTGTCCCTAACCTCTAGGCGATCCAGTTCTCCAACCAAACTCCCGTCATCCCCTGAACACTGCATTCCCAGATTACGTCCCAACTCCCAAATTCTAACGGATTCAGCATCATTAATTTCAAGCTTGAGTCGATTATTGCAATGATGAATATCGGTAATCGATTCCGCAAAGGAATAGTGGCTAAGCCTTGAAGAAGAATTTACCCCATGATGGAGTGATCCTACTCCCCCGTTCGACCTCCACTTTGGTTGGGCAGTTTGCGTGTCGTGCCCCCACGTGGACCTTAGCCTTCGGAGCTCCGGTGATGACTTACAACCCACATCTCCGCTAGATATAGTCTCGTGTTCAGCGTTTGGTTCTTCAACATTGACCTCCTTACGCCGCTTGACGCTTCCACTGGATTGGGGATCCGAGCTACCCGAAAAAGATCCCTCTCCCTCGCTGCAACGACGAATTGCATGGCAGGGGTTTGCATTTTTTATGGTCAACTTATTCAACTGTTTGTAATCTACAAACAACCGAGACCCTCAATCTTTCTTTTTAACTAGAAGCATAGGTGATGTGAGTTGATTTTAGGATTGTTTATTTTATGGTGTGATACTTTACTTAGATCGAGATTTTAGGAATTTAAGAGTGAAGACCTTAGGAAAATTCCCACTGGACATTAACTTAACCAAGTGGTTAAGTAGATGTGAATGTTCATTTTACAAAGGCAAAAGGAAAAGACAATTATAAGGTGAAAATGATGCTAGAAGGTGCAGAATTAAAGAACAAGGAAAAGAAACCAAAATAGAATTGCCGAATGGAAACAAGGAAAACCAAACATGAACATGATACAAAGAGTAAAAATGGAATGATAATGGAAGAATAGATGAAGGAAGGAGAAAGCTTATGTGATGGATTTGAGAAGTGGAGCACGCCACTTGGAGTGTGATTGGCCTCAAAGATAAGTAAAGATAGCCACCACTTGAGAGCTCTCAATACTCACAAGATAAGACCTAAATGCTAAGAGGAATTCAAACCTTACTAACACCTCACACAATTTGTGCAGAGTAACTCTTCTTACATTAATTTCAACTTAAAAAATACACTGGGTAGGCCTCCTATTTATAAATGAAGGAGCCTTGGAGAACAAGCTAAAGGGGTAGGATGGGAAAAGGGAAAAAATGGGCAGTCTTAGGGTTTGACTAAGTCAAACCTGCATCCTAGGCTTGTCCTTCTAGAAACTAGGTCAAAATGCTTTCCAAAAGGGCCAGGAACAAGCTAAAATGCTACCTACACCCCCTATTATACTAATGACACATTATTCTAGCCGATCTTTGCTATTTGGACACCTAAAGTGAGCCCAAATTATTTACAAACATATTCTATTTTGTAAGAAGACCAAAAGGATGAACTTCTGATATTCGGGTTTATAACTTTTTCTTCTAGTGCTAATTCTTTCTCAAGGCTTGGTGGGGCCTGACCTTGTATATTGAGATGACTGACCCTTTTGGTAAGTGCTTATTGTGTCCTTAGTGAAAACGCAAATTTGTGGTATCAATCCCTAAAGAAAATCAGTTTCCAAATTTGGATTCAACTTGATTGGCAAATTGATTTCAATCATTGTGGAATTTTTATCCTTTTGCTTTAGCAATTTCTAAAGAAAATTTTCATTGTTAAAAGTTTAGTAAGTATCTTTGAGTCCTTTTTGTGTGCCTTTTTCTTGATTGTCCTTCTTCAAGTGTTGTCATAATTTCTTTCTCAAATTTGGTTAGATTTTCTTGTTTGTCTTTTATTTCTTTTCCTTAAGTTTTGTGGTGGTTTCCTTTAAGATCAAGTGTTTAAGGCTTTGACCTTTTTCATTTGAGAGTATCTCAACCGTAAGAAAGACCTTTTGTGAAGTGGAAGAATTTCTTTGAAGTGCTTTTTGTGTTCTCTTCTTGAATTTCACCAAAAGTGACGCAAACGTGAGGAATGTTTAAATTGCTTTCACTAATTGTTTGTTCCTTTGTGCAAAAAAAATACGGGTCATTTGTCTTTAGGTGAACCTTCAAAACCGCAATCATATCACAAAACCCACCTTTTGGTTGAACTTGTAGAGGTCAAGAAGCGACTTGTCCACAAAGATGAGAAAATAAGCCAACTAGCGAAAAGATTGCAAAGACTAAAAGAAGCTCAAGCGAGGAATATTCAAGAAAGGATATTGGAACCGCCAAGAGCACCTAGACCATCCATGCACTATGGGAGTCAAGAACATGATGGGCTAGTGCACACTTTTGCAAAACGGCACCATCAACACCACCACCAACCACAACATTCTTTTGATTTTGTAAAGTTACCTAGTTTTAGTGGGTCCAATGACCCTACTTTGTATTTAGAATGGGAAGCTAAAGTTGAACACCTCTTTAATGTGTATAAGGTTATCACCTTCTAAGAGGATTCTCCCAAAATCATTTCATCCCCAAATATTCTTTCCAAACATGGCATGTAGCTAGAATTCAACCATGTAATCTCCCTAAGCTTAATGAACATAAGTTTGCTTCACACCTACCATATACAAATCATGTGAACAAACTCACTATGTTATTTGCAGGAGTTCTAAATTCGAGGACGAATTCTTTCGAACCTGGGAAGCATTATACAAATCGACAGATAACTAAGGACTAAACAAGTACTTCCCAAAAGGGTCAGTTATCTCAAGATACAAGACCAGGCCCCACCATGCCTCGAGAAAGAATAAGCAAAAGAAGAAGTTATAAACCTGAATATCAGAAGTTCTTCCTTTTCGTCTTCTTAAAAAATAGAATATGTTTGCAAATAATTTGGGCTCACTTTAGGGGTCTAAATAGCAAAGATAGGCTAGAATAAGGTATCTTTAGTATAATAGGGGGTGTAGATAGCATTTTAGCTTGTTCCTAGCCATTTTGGAAGACATTTTGACCTAGTTTCTAGAAGGATAAGCCTAGGATGCGGGTTTGACTAAGTCAAACTCTAAGGTTGCCCATGTTCTCCAAGGCTCCTTCACCTACAAATAGGAGGCCTACCTAGTTTATTTTTCAAGTTGAAATTAATAGAAGAAGAGTTACTTTGCACAAATTGTGTGAGGTGTTAGTGAGATTTGAATTCCTCTTAGCATTTAGGTCTTATCTTGTGAGTATTAAGAGCTCTCAAGTGGCGGCTATTTTCACTTATCTTGGAGTCCAATCAAACTCCAAGTGGCGTGTTCCACTTCTCAAATCCATCACATAAGCTTTCTCCTTCCTTCATCTATTCTTCCATTGTCATTCCACTTTTACTCTTTGTATCATGTTCTTGTTTGGTTTTCCTTGTTTCCATTTGGCAATTCTATTTTGGTTTCTTTTCCTTGTTCTTTAATTCCGCACCTTCTAGCATCATTTTCACCTTATAATTGTCTTTTCCTTTAGACTTTGTAAAATGAACCTTCACATCTACTTAACCACTTGGTTAAGTTAATTTCCAGTGGGCATTTTCCTAAGGTCTTCACTCTTAAATTCCTAAAATCTCAATCTAAGTAAAGTGTCACATCATAAAATAAACAATCCTAAAATTAATTCACATCAACAAGAGTCCCCCATGGAGATACATTGGGCGTAATGAACTGTTTTTCCAACAAGTCCTCAACTTACTTCTTCAATTCACTCAACTCGACTGGAGCCATTCTTAAGGTCCCATTGACACTAGTCCAACTCTAAGTACCATATCAATAGAGAATTCCACTTCTCTCTTAGCAGGTAATCTAGGTATTTCTTCTGGAAATACATCCATGAATTCCTTCACCACAGGTATACTACTCATATCTTCTTCATTCTTAGCTCCCATCCGAGTCAAGATTACAAAGCACTATGATCCTTCTTTCAAAATTCGACCACACTTGTTGAACAAACATCACATTTGACTCCTTGGAATCTGAAAACAGTATCTTTTGTTGACCATAATATATGAGAATATGGTTTTGAGTTGGGCCATATAAAAAACTTCTTCCACGTCAACTTAACCTTTTCTTTTTAATATAACCCTATTCATATGATCCCAAATACTCCACACTACTGCCACCCACAGTCCTTCCCAATAGATTTTGTTTTATGCTAGTGTGAACCAAATAAAATTTTTCAAAGTGACTCATCATTTCAGTATGTTGAACAAACACAGTGCATATCCATTTGTAGAGGCGATTCCATACTTGGCTTGTTATGTTTTACTCCACAAACAAATGTTGCATAGATTCTCCCCTGAATGACACAAGGGACAAGCAACCAAGCCAACGTCTACTCCTCTTCTAAATAAGTTCTTTCTAGTAGGCATTCAATCTAGCAAAACCCTCCAGCGAGGGTAAGTACACTAGGCATCACTTTCACCTTCCACAAACTTTTAAACACATCACTATTTTGGCCTATGACATAATATAAGTTTTCATAGGCTAATTTCACTGAATACTTACCAAAACCATCACCTAACCACACCATTAATTCCTTAGCCTGCCTATTCATATATATATTAGCCAAGGTAAAAAATAACTCTTCTTCTTGTACACACTTCCACTCAAACCTATTCCTTCCCCAACTTAGTCTCCATTGCCAAGCTGAATCTACCCATACTCCTAATTCTCCCAGCTTTTTTCCCTGATCTTGCAATATGGTATACAACCTAGGGATCTACTTAAGGATATTTTGACCAACCCAGAGATCCTCCCAAAATATGAATTTTCCCTACTTCTACTTTCCACCTTGTTGCTTTTTCAAACTGTCCTAAATCTTCTCCCTTTCTTCATACTTTGGCCAAATCTTTCCACCACCAGGACTTATATTTAGCCTCAGTACTTGTTTGTCCTGGTTCTAAGCCATATTTTGATAGAAGTACCTCTTTCCATTTTCCTTTTTCCTTTTTCCTTTTTCTTCACTCACTAACTGTCATTTCCATTTAGTCAAGAGAGCACAATTGAATCTATGTGTATCCTTGATACTTAATCCCTTCCTCCCTAGGTTTGCACAATTTCTCCCAACTAATCCAAGATATTGTTCTATTCTCTTTCCCTACATCCCCATAGAAACCTCTTCTGAATACTAGTAATCATTTTGCATATTGAGGTTGGTGCTTTGTAAAAAGAGAAATAAAAAAGAGGTAAAGCAGTGAATACAAATTTAGTCAAACAAATTCTACCAGCCAACGGAAAATGCCTCCCGTTTCAAGTATTTAATCTAGCCTATATTTTGTTAATGCATGGCTCCCAAAACTTTTTTTTCTTGGGTTACAACCTACGATTAAGCCTAAATATTTAAATGGTACAACCATTTTGTGCACAGTTTAGTGTATTTGCATCGATATTAAGACTGCTTCTTTCAACATTTATATAGTAACAATGTTTTATTTATGAAAATTGATTTTCAACCTCAAGGCTAGGTCATAACACCTTAGAATAACTTTTATCCTAAAAACACTTTGATGGTTAGCTTTACACATGAAAAACGTGTCATCAATAAATTGTAATATACAAGCCTCAACTTCAAGGTTGCCCAATTTCACTCCCTCAAGCATATTAGTCCTAACAGCTTGTCTCACTAACCCACTCAAACCCTCTACCACAATTTAAAACAAAAACGAAGCTAGGGGATCCCCTTTCCTTAAACCCCCGGTAGGTTTAAATTTGGTTGTAGGGCTACTGTTAATTAGAATAGACATCAATGTTGATTCCAAACACCCTTTGATCCACATGACCCATTTATCATTAAAACCAAGTCTTAACATCATATCGTATAGAAAGACCCACCTAACCGAATCATATGCCTTTTCATAGTCCACTTTGATACACAACCCACTTTTCCCATGCCTCTTAAGGTCTTCTACAATCTCATTAGCCATTAATACATTGTCCAACATCCCTCTACCCTTCAAAAAAGTAGATTGACATTCATCAATAATTGAGGAGAAACCTTTTTTAACCTACACGATAAAGCCTTATAAATAATTTTATATAAAGCATCAACAAGTGAAATCGATCTAAAATGGTCCAACTTAATAAGGTCCCGTACTTTAGGTACTAATGCTATGAACGAAGCAATACACCCTTTAGGAATATTTCCCGTATTTTGAAAGTGGCAACTAACAAAATATCATCTTTAAAGGACTCCCAATTATTCGTAATGAAGTTTAAGTTAAAACCATCAGCCCTAAGGCTTTTTGAGCCATCACACTACCACACTGCTTCCCTTACTTCATCCTCAGTGAAATTGAAAGTTAAACTTATATTGTCATAAAATGGTTTTAAACTCTACATCTCATAATATTACCCCAAAATCTTTTATGTAGTGAATCTATCTTCAAAGATTTTTTTTGCCTCCCTTCTTACCACCTTTTGTTTCTCAACCCACTACCCATTCATTGATACACCTTTGACTTTATTCTCAAGTCTTCTCCATTTGATAATAGAATGATAAATTTTGAGTTAGTGTTACCATGCTTAAACCAACTTGTCCTAGCCTTTTGACGTAAAAGCGACTCTTTTATTCTCAACTACCCGCAATCAACTAACTAACTCCATTCTTTTCAATTTTAAGTTGTCTCGAAGCTCACTAATGTCATCCTTTCTATCCAGATCCTCAATTTCTCTAATAATTATTTTTTTAGTGGTATCCATAATCCCACACACTTCATGATTCTAGGTTTTGAGGTCGTATTTCAAAAGATTCAGCTTCTTTTTTAGTTTCCTTACTATGTTACCTTGAACTGAATATGAATTCCACTTTTCCTTCATTAAATCCTTGAAGCCCCTCACCAAATGCTAGATCTCTATAGTCCTAAATGATCTAGGACCCTAATCTTGATAGTTGATTTCAAAAGAGTAGCATTATGGTAAGAGATTTCCCATGGTTAAACATATTGTTTGCACATTGACCATTTTTGGAACCATTCTTCAGAAACAAGAGTTCTAGTCTACTCTTAGCTATACCATTTGACTTATACAAGGTATATTTCCTTTTAACCATTGGTACATCCATCAAAAAATTATTTTCTATAAAACTATTAAAACTTTTAATTTTCCTCTTTAGACTTCCTCCCGTTCGGGTGCCCTTCCTCTCATTGATATTCGAACATTTATTTATTTCCATGCAATACTAAGTAGCTCTCTATTATGAACACATTTAATCAATTTTAAGAACTATTTGTATACTCAAGAGAATAAGAGAACAAAGGCATGCACTGTGCACAAATTTACAGTATTGAGATGTTGGGGTGCAATCTAGCAGCCGCATGTGCACCAAACAAGAGATAATAGGAAAATGTTAACCAATTAATTCATACGCACACAGTTTAGTATTTGTTTATTTGAATTAATCAGTATACTTTGTACTTATTAAAATCAATTGAAAAGGAATTTTAAAGACTTAAAAATACTCATTATCGAACATGTACTTCCCTATCTTATCCAAAATCGACACACTTGTAGAACTTTGGTTTCTTTTGAATAAAAAGTGTTTTGCTTATTGAAAAGAAGAAGAAAATTTACGTCTCTTTAAATCTCCTTGGGAGCAAACACTACAATAAAAAAAATTTAATGAATGTTATTTAATATAGGTTAATATAATTCTAGGAATTGATTAAATTAATTGAGGTTTTTTAAATCTTCGTTAAGTTCCAGAGGTTATTCAAAAACCCCAGCAAAATAACGGAGGTTTTTTTAACCTTTGTTAAATTTCAAAGGTTTATTTTAAAACCTCAGCAAAATAACGGAGATTTGTAACCTTCGTTAAATTTCAAAGGTTTATTCTAAAACCTCAACAAAATAACGGTTTTTTTTAACCTTCGTTAAATTTCAAAGGTTTATTGTAAAACTTCAGCAAAATAACGAACACTACAAGAAATAATGATGGTAGAGTCCCCAAAAGAGCGACGCAAAGAGTAAAAAAGAGACTCTACATGGGACTAGTGTGGGCTTAGCGTTCCAATAGAAATGGAAGCTAATGTTTTGGTGGTTATGCATTAGAGACGACCTCCAATGAGACGCAAATTTACAAGGTAGTGTTGGCTAAGCCTACATAAAGAAAAATATATTATTTAACTATAGAGTAGGTTTAGGGGACACTAAAATGGCTATAAAATTAAATAATTATTAAGAAGTGGACTTTAAGTCTTTTCACCCACTTAATACTATGAAATGGTCTTAATCTCTAGTCGATGTGAGATCTCCAACAACACACCCCCCTCATGTCGAGACTACCATCTCGTGCGTGAGACTATATATTATGGGTGATCCGATAACGAACTGATAGTAGGTGGCCTAATAAGCCCATTTTACAAATAATTGCTAGGATAAACTCGAGATGATTCTGATACAATATTAAGAAGTCGACTTTAAACCCCTGTTTGGATTGAGGGGTGCAATGTTTACGTGGATAGATGTGAGAGTGCACCCCACATTTGTTTCTAGTAATGGGTGAGGGGGGGTGGAAAGGAGAAGATAGAGTTTTTTTTGTGCCTCTCATGGATGAAGAGAAAGTGCAATGGGAGAAGAGAAAACCACATAGGCTTTTGGGCATTTACATTTTTACCCTTAATAAGAATAAAAAATACATTTAAATATTTAAATTCTAAAAGTATAAATAATAGAATTCAATTATATATAAATAATACAATTCAATTTTAATAGAAAATAATTTAAATTACTTAATTTGATTTTATTTCAAGTAAATTGTAAATATCCAAAAAAATATTAATATATTCATAATAAAAAAAAAATATTAAATATATTTTTAATAAAAAATACTTATATACCTTAAAATATAAATATATTTATAATAAAAAAAGTATTATTAATATTAATAATATAAATATTAAAATAATAAATTGAAAATAATTTAATTATAATTAAATTTTATATTTTATTTTATTTATAGTTAAAATTTTAAATTATTTTAATTAAATAAAATGTGTATAAAGTAATTATCATTTATTTTTTTATTTTTTTATACACAAGGGTAAATTTGTAATCTTACAATTTATACAATTAAAAATAATTAAAAATATCCTTACAACCATCAAATCACTCACATATTTCAATAAACTTTCTTCACACATCCACTCTAACCTACCTCAATCTAAACAACCTCAACTTTCTTCACACTTCCACTCCCCCACACCCTCAATTTTCCACTCCCCCACACCCTCTAATCCAAACAAAGCCTAAGACTAACTCAACCTCATAAAACCAACTTATAATGTGAGGTTTACACCCACTTATATACTATGAAATGTCCTAATATCTAGTCGACATGAGATCTCCAACAATAATTAAACTTAGCGTCCCTATTGAGGACACTATGTGAGAAAGCAAATGTGAGTAAATTGTCGTCATTGGGGATACGACCTGGGAAACAAGTATTAATGTCGCTTGGACCTACGCTAAATTTAATAAAATATTAACTTGCATTCACTTTGTGTCCCCATTCTCGACACAATATCATTGTGCAAATTATTTTTTTATTGCATCTACTTTGTGTCCATATTCTAGACTCAATATTATTTTTTTTTCATTATATCTACTTTGTGTCCCTATTCTAGATGTTAACTTATTATTATTATTTTCATAATTTTTAGTGTGAGTTAAAGGTCTCCATTTTGGACACAATGTTTGACATTTTTTGTGTGTCCAACTTAAGTAGACTTCACCCTTGCTAGTGGCTTCTTTTTTATAACTCTCACTTTTTGTTGGAAGCTAAAGTGAATTTTTATTATAATGGAAGTTTAGTATTTGTTTATTTGAATTAATCAATATACTTTATACTTATTAAAATCAATTGAAAAGGAATTTTAAAGACTTAAAAATACTCATTATCGAACATGCACTTCCCTATCTTATCCAAAATCGACACACCTTGTAGAACTTTGGTTTCTTTTGAATAAAAAGTGTTTTGCTTATTGAAAATAAGAAGAAACATTTACGTCTCTTCAAATCTCTTTGGGAGAAAAGACTACAACAAAAAAAAGTTTAATGGATGTTTTTTGACAGAGGTTAATATAATTCTAGGAATTGATTAAATTAACTGAGGTTTTTTTTAATCTTTATTAAGTTCTAAAGGTTATTCATAAATCTCAGCAAAATAATAGAGGTTTTTTTAACCTTTGTTAAATTTCAAAGGTTTATTTAAAAACCTCAGTAAAATAACGGAGGTTTTTAACCTTCGTTAAATTTTAAAAGTTTATTTTAAACCTCAGCAAAATAACGATTTTTTTAACCTTCATTAAATTTCAAAGGTTTATTGTAAAACCTCAGTAAAATAACAAAGATTTGTTTAATCTTTGTTAAATTTCAAAGGTTTATTCTAAACCTCGACAGAATAACGAATGTTTTTTAACATTTGTTAAATTTCAAAGGTTTATTTTAAAACATCCACAAAATAACGGAGATTTTTTAACCTTCGGTTAGATTCCAAATATTTATTGTACAACTCCAATAAAACATTCCAATTTTTTCAAACTTCAATAAATAAATATAATTAAATCTATTTATAAACAAATAATTAAAAACTATATAGTTTTAATATATTTATATATTTTATAACTAAATTCTCTAAAATTTTGAAAGTGTAACTTTATATTACAAATAAGTTTTCTAAAGTTTCAAAAATTTATTTTAAAAATTCAGCAAAATAATCTTGGATAATAAGTATTTTAATAGTATTTGTATATTTCTTATGATTGATAGTAGTTGGTTTATATAATTCATAGTTTTTTTTATGAGCTCATACTTAAAAAAATATGACTTATTTTGTTTTAACTTTTGATGTACGTATATTTTATGTGCAATTTTAATTTTAATTTTAATTTTAGTTATAATTGTTAATATTTACTTCTCATAATTTTAAAATATTTTGAATTAAGGCCTTTATTTTAAAATGCATCCAATAATTAATTCATTGTTAAAGTGATAAGTAATCAAGTTAATTTCTCCTCACAATATGTTTCTGCAATCTTTGAAACCCTCGTAGCCAAGAACACGCATGACTTTGAAATCCACATATGACAGATAATACAATTATTTAGGGATAAATAACTTAATAGAGGTTTTAATCCTGAATAATGTAAAAATAAACTCCGGTTAAAACTCTTTTTTTTTTTTAGTGAAAACATTACAATTGAAGAAGATTTTTTCAACTATTTTGGTGACTTAAATTTAGTAGAAATCTCAAATCAATCTCAAAAGCCATTCAGAGATAACTGAAGAAAACCAGAAGCTGTTACTAATTAAACCACGAGCAAAAATTATATTTAGCTTACAAGGTTAAATTAATAAGCCAACTTATACATATTATGCATGTGATGTCTTTAGGTTTTTCTTTTATGATCTGTTGACTTGAATTAGAGTTTTGGCTCCGAGATATTAACCTCTTTTGTGTGTGTATATATTAGAGTTTAGGGTTTAATTAATATTTAGGATTTTTTTTATTTTTTGCTGATAAAAAAACATTTAAAATTTAGGATTTACGTCCTCACTCAAATCTTCAATTTTATTTTATTTATTTATTGTTAGAAGAAAAGTGGTCTCCATATTATTTAAATTTTTTTAATTAAGCTTCTACAATTAAAACATATAATTAAAATTTGTTTTAAAAAATTATAATAATTAAATTCATGACTTTTGTGTATTAAGGAGAGGTAGAATTTTTCTACACTATTTATAAGGATAGTTTTAAGGTTTTCTAACCTTAATTTTTTATACGGATTTCAACATCTCAAAGACCCAATTTATTTAATTACATTCTTTACGAATAAAAAAAATATTAATGTATAGGCCAATGAACATCTTTCGTTTGATTGAGAAAAATAAAGGAATAAAAAAAAAGATGAGATGAGATAAAAAAAATATTAACAAGAAAAATATTTGGGTTGGAGAGAAATTATTTTAGCAACACAATTAATTATGTATGTGACATGCACATTTCTTTACATATATGTGGAAAACTTCTCTCTTTCATTCCCTTTTTTTTCCTATTTTTCTTCTTTACACATTCACTCATGTAAATCATTACTTATCTCATTATCTAAATCAGCATACTAAATAAATAAAATGTTTCAATTTATTCAGAAACAAACTCCTGAAAATTAGTTTGAGACTTTGAAATATAATTTGTGAAAATTTTAATAAAACAGTTCTAAAAATAAAAAAACTAGGACACGGTTATATTCTTTTAATTGAAAGATATAATTAAAATATCAAAATATGATTTTTAATTTCAAAATTGGAAAAACTGGAAAATAAGAAAAACTAAACTAGCATTTTTTTACAAGGGTTTGTCATTTTGGATCAAAGTTGAGAATGCAAACCGAACTAATTAAATTGGTTCAGATTTTTAACTTAATTGAATAGTATAATTGATTTGAGTATCTGATTTATAAAGTTTTATGATATCATTATTTTTTATAATTTAAAAATTATTAGTCTATATAAATAAATTATAATATAAACACTAAAAAAATTATTAAATAAAAATAAATTTTAGAGATAAAAATAATTAGTCATGTATTAACTAAATTAGATATTATTTTATAGACTAAAAAAATTATTGGTATATAGAGTAGTTTTTATTATTAATAAAAAATTTATAAATTATTTTTTAAATTAATATCTAATTAGTTACTAAGGTTTTAACTAACAACAATTGGAAATGCATTTGTACACTAGAAAGTTCAGTGCAATTTTTTAAAAAAATTCTTTTGAAAATGAGTTTTTTGACATGAATATATGAGTGAAAAGTAGGGATAACAAAGTGACCAAGTTTGATGGGTGTCGGTCCGCCCTCATTTAGGCAGGACGAGTTAATTTTTTGAGTTCGTCAATCTACACTGCCCCGTCTAACTAACCTGCCAACCTGACGGACCAAAGACTGGGCGGGGTGGCCTGCCCGCCCGTCCTTTTCTGTTTTTTTGACACTTTTAAAAGAAAATTTCAGGTTTTTGGAATTAAAATTAGTGGTAGTCAATGTTTTATATACAACTTTATTTACATAATTTCTTTATAAATAATTTGATTCATTAAAATATTCTTGATATTTACTTTATTTTTGACATTAAACTTTTTTTATTAAAATATTAAAGTTTGATTAAATTTTATTACTCTTCCTTTTAATTTTATTATCAAAAAAAATATTAATAATTACAATAAAGTAAATAGATTCAAAATAAAAAATAAAAAAAAATATTAAAAAATATTTTAGAAAGGTGACGGATCAGTCCAGCAATCTATCCTCAGGAATTACCAACTGGTATAATCTTGACTCCGTCAAGATAAGCTCGTCCATCCCGCTTTTAATAACAAGCGAAAATGTGCGGAAGTAACCCGTTTTGCTACTCATAGTAAAAATAATTAAGTATGTAAAGAAGAAGATTGTTTAAGATGAATTTCTTTTTATAAAGTTCGAAACATCCATCAAGTACTTCATCTTTATTAAAAAAAAGGTCATAACCCATTGTTCCCCTTTAAAAAAATACTTGATAGGGGTGATTTAATTTAAATTAGTTCAAAATGAATAAAAATTTTCAGTTAAAATTTTAATTTTGCCACATGAATCGAAACCTATTTTGTAAGCACAGTATTTTGAAGATTGATATGAATTTTGAGAAAGAAAAGGATGCTTGATTGATAAAGTGTTGAGTGTGTGGCAGTTTGTTGTACTGTGTGGCAGTGGGTGAAAACAGTAGGCATGCAGAGAGCACAGTGGTGCAGCCATAACTGTATCTTGAGACTATAATAAACCATGCAATGCAGTGCAATGCATGGCCCATTCATTCATTCCAAATGAACAGAAGTAAATGCAGGTTGGCACGTTGAATTTCATCTCACAATTGTCTTCTACAATAATTATCACACCATTTTCATAACACCCCACGTGATTTTATGTCTATTTCCTCTTTCAACTTTCAACATCCTACATTGCTATCTGTGAAAACCTAACAACTCTTTAAATTCAAAGGGAAACTTCTAAAATTCCAGGCCAAAAAACACTTTAACTTTATCACTTTAGTGTGCTATCACCAAAATCCAGCTCAGCTATAAATGCTCTATTTCTTTTTTTTTTAAAAAAATTAATATTTCAATTCTGTTTTATTTTATCAATCAATTAAACACTATTTTCAAACAATTATTGTGAAAATACATTTTTTTTATCATCTTATATTTAACACTAAAGTTGCACTTTAGTTTTTTTTAAACATGTTGACTTCAATTTCATTCATTACCTAAGTTAGAGTTTATAGGTTGATGTAAAATCCAAATCAATACTCTTTATATATACTTAAAATGAAAATACTTGACTATGCTTTGTTATAAATATAGAATTGTAGAGTTTGAACTGATATGTGTGTTGAACAAGTGGAAACAGAATAAGTCTTTTTAATTGGGTTGAAATATTTCTCTATGGTTCATTCTATTATATTTATGTTTTGTTGATAATTTTTTTTCTAAAGAATACGTATCTTTATTATATTTGAAATGAACTTTGTAAAGATTCTATTAGGTTAACCAAGTTTTTTTTTAAAATTATTATATCTTAATTTTGATCACAATTTCAAATTTGTGTAAGTGTCCACAACAATGAGAGTATTTAAATTTACATCAATACTACATACTTTTTTTTTTATCATCAAGAAAAAAATAAATAAAGAGTATTTCAGATCCTTATACATTACATCCTAAAACAAATCTATTTCTAATTGTCCAACTTAATAAAATATAAAAAAAAAAAATTTCCTCTAATAACAACCTACAAAATTAAAATTTTATAACATTTAAAATCTTACTTTACTTTTCGAAATAAAAAATCTAAAAAAACCACAATAACATCACTAAAACTACGTATTTATCCTCTAGACATTGTATGCAGATAGATTCACTTTCGTTACCTTTAGTGCATCTAGAAACATTAGTTTAAGATGATTTTTGAAGAAGAATTTAAATATCCTCAAATACTCAAATTTATTTAAGTGATTTATTATTGATAAAAAAAAATAACACTACGAAACCTTTTATTAAATCCATAGTAATAGATAAATATAAAAGGAAGTTGGGTGGAGGAGTGGAGTAGTTTATTTTTGTGTCCACTTCTCATATCTCATCTCTACGTTACCCACTACCCAAGTTTGAGTTTGATAGACTAACTAGGCAATCAAAGAAGCCAAGAAATTAAAGAATCAAGAGAACAACAATTTTTCTTCATCACCACCCTCTTTTCTCCATTTTCTCATCTATTGCTGCCCTTTGTAATCATGACTCCTTCCATCATCATTGCTCTCTCTCTCTCTCTCTCTCTCATCCCCACAAACAAACACAAAACCACAGCTATGTCTCTTTTTTCCCCTTGAATTCAATTCAATTCTAGTTTCTCACATCAATTACTTTCTCACCTTTGTGCCTATATAAACCCCTTCAACCCCAATGCTTCACTTTCACAACTTCCTTTCCCATAATTTTCTTTCAGCTACAAATAATCAAAACATATATATCTCAACCTTCTTTCAGAGATAAACTATGTGCTCTTTCTCTTCAGAAAAGACACCATATCATCCCCTTGTTCTTGCTCTTCAACCTCCATGCCCTTCCAAGAGACACCACCACCTTCGCTTGAGCCTCCATAAAAGGTACTTATTTGTTTCATTCTCTCTGTTTTTCTTTCTTGTCTCTTCCTGATTTGTCTATGCATGGTTGCTTTTGGGGGGATGGATCCTCTCACTTGTATTATCTCATTCTTGTTTTTTGTTTGAATATTCGTAATTATTTTAATAAGATCTCACCTATACATGCATGAGAGAAAAAAGAAAGAAAAAGAAAATTTAAATGTAATTTCTTGTGTAGTTCTTTAATACAAACTAACATTTTATTTTAATAATTGGCATGATAAAGTGTTTGCATTATATTGAAATAAAATTTTAAGTTGATGGAATGATATCATAGAAAATACTATCAAACTACATCTACGTTTTATCCTTATTTAATATTCTTAAAAAAAATCTCACATATTTTAAATAAAAATTCAACATTAAAAAAAAGTCAGCATACACCATAATAGGATCCTTGCTTTTGTTAAGTTTAATCTGATGAAGAATATTTCACACTAATATGAATATTGACACATAATTTTAAGCATTACACATTATAGTAAAGATAGTTATACTTAAACATTTTTAGTAAAAATTTAGTTATATATGATCAAGTGATAGTGATTTAAGAGAAGTTACATGCAATTTTTTTATTACTAAATAAATAAATTAAATTAAAAAACATTTTAAAAATATCTCAATCCTTATAAAAAAACACTTAATAATCTAAAAAAAGCAGTACAGATGAATACAAAAAGTTCCAAGATTACTTCGTAGAATTTCCAATCTTACAGAGTCATTTTGATAAATTGTCTACATGCTCTTTTCATCAAATTCAATAACCAAAACATGCATATTATTAAACTTAGTTTTGTAAGATTTATATATTGTGATCCTTGTGTTTTGATGATATATATTGATACAGAAGGAGAGCACAAGTTGAAGAAAGAAGAAGGAAAAAGATGATTTTGAAGAAAGAAATGAAGATGAGAAACTTGAAGTTGTACATGAAGAACCAAAGCATAATTGAGGAAAATGAGAAGTTGAGAAAGCAAGCACTTCTTCTTCACAAAGAGAATGAGACCCTCTTATTTGAGCTTCAAAACAAGTTCTCCCAACAAAGTAACATCAAAACCAAATAATAATAGCTAATAGTTTAGATGTTAAGGCAAAAAAAGTAGGAGAAATTGAAGGATCTTTCACTGATCCTTCTTTCTGAGGAACCCTGAATCTTATATATGTCTCTTTCTTTTACATAATTTACCCTTAATATTTTGCTAACACGTCTCTATTATATATATACCTACAAATTTTCTCCATTTTTTTTACTGTAAATAAGAGCAAGTTGGAGAAGAGGAAGTCAAAATTTTCTCCATTTTTTTTACTGACATTTAGGGACATACATTTCAACGTTGTTTTAGAAAACTGGAAGATTAGGTGAATATCACATTTAGAGTTTTAATTTAATAAGACATGTCAACTCTTACTTTTATCAATAATAAAATTATTGATCAATTTTTTTAATTAATTTTATTTTTTATATTTTACTCTTAATACAAGGGATGATAAATTTATTAATTTAATCTTTTCTAAAGTAGTTAATGTAAAAATGTTTAAGTTCTTTTTTTTATAATAAAACATTTCTTTCAACAATAGATCGAAACTGCTAGAAATATTCTCAATGAAATTTAGAAATGATGGTATATTTGAAAATAACATAATCTTTTAATAATTTATAGTGGTGTATACCTTTTTTTTTACTTCTTATAATATATCTTCTACAAATACGTCAATTATTTCATCATTATAATACTCATCAAAATTTAAAACCTTTTTCAGTATTAATATAATTTTCAACTCATCATCATCCAAAGGTTTAAATATTTAATATTCAAATAAAAATAAATAAATAATATATATATATATATATATATATTCTCACACAAAGAGAAAGATACACAAATAGTCAAAGCAAAAAAATCTTCAATCAAATGTGTTTCCATTAGACAACTTCCTTCTGCACCTCCATGATTTTTTTGGGCCAGTTTTGTTTTACATTTTTTTCACGAGTGAAAAAGAAGATTTTTTTTTATCAGCAAGAATCAATTAAATTAAATCGGTCACTTAAGGGGTGATTCAACCATCATACAAAGTGAAAAAGGATAAATAATACATTTTCTTATACAACAAAAGATAAAGAATCAACCCTTAAAGAGACATTAAATTGAATACATACATACCAATGGTTCTAAACACCAGTCAAAGAATGAGAAGCTCGCTAACAGTATCTTTGAAGCGATCCAAGACCAAACCTTAACCTGTGTCAGGGAAAACACTTCAATATGATCAATCACTCCACCTTTAAATAATCAATTGTTTCTATGTCTCCAAATCTCGCTAACCAACGCTATCCAAATATTATCCATAATAAGATTAATTGAAGTAGGCATGTCCAGAATTTCGAAGTGTTCAAAATGTTGCCCAGGAACGATGAGATCAACCGAACTCACACCTAACCATTCGTAACAAAGATTTCAAAGTAACCAAGCAACTTTGCATCTGAAGAACAAATGATTTGTTGACTTCTCTGACATCCTGCACAGGCAGCAAAGATTGTTATCAATCCCTATCCCTCGTTTCTCCAGATTTGCCTTAGAAGCCACCTTATTTTCAATCACTCTCCAAGCTGTGACATGGGATGAAGGAAGCACCTTAATCTTCCTTGCCACCCTCCCCACTTAACAACCCATAAGAAGACTTGACTGAAAACCCAATTGTCTCACTATCCTTCCAAACTCTCGGGCCTCTTGTTAGAAATCATCTCTAAAAGTTGGCTTACTTGGTCCTCCTCCTAAGCAAAAAGACCCCTTCTCCATCATAAGTTTCACTCCCAGACCCCATTAACCCATAGTCCACAATCACATATATTTGCCTCCTTAAACACAGATAAAGAGAATAACTTTGGAAATCTACTTTTCAAGACTCTAGAGACTACCCAATTGCTTGTCCAAAACCGAAAATCTCTTCCATTTCCAACCTCCCAATTAAGACAATCTTCAAACTTCTCTCCCCGCTCCTCTAAATTTCAGACCTTCGTCAAATCGCTCCACCACAAAGAGACTTTGCTATTATTAGTCTGTTGTTCCTTTAGGCCTTTCCATCCACCATACTTAGATTCTATGACCTCGCTCCACAACCTCCCTTGTCCGAATTTAGACGCCAAATCCATTTTCCCTGTAAGGCCAGATTGAATCGCCTAACATTAATAATACCGAGCCCTCTCGCTTCCCTAAATTTTCAGACCTTGTCCCAAGCAACCCATGCAATCTTCCTCCCTTCTGACCCCCAATCCCATAAAAAATTCCTCTGTAGGCTCACAATCTTCTTCGACACTATACACTACAAAAAATTGTGTATAAAGTGGCAGTTTTAATACGGCGGTTATTAATAACCGCCACAAATTTTCGTATAATACGACATTTGACTAACCGCCACAATTATCCTTCAAAATATGTCATTTTGAACCGCCATAATTATCATTCAAAATAAAAATCTCACGTTTTCCTTCCGTCCATACACTATTCCTTATTATTTCCAATTATTTTTGAAAACTTGACTCCTAGAACCCCGAAACTCTCTTCCCTCTCTCTTCCTTTTCTCTCTGTTAAACACACAAACCCTAATGAAATCCTCACGAAGCCTCCACCCTCCTCACGAAATCCTCCACACGAAACCCTCTCTGATTCATGAAACCTCTGTACTTTACCTTCACTCACTCGCGCACCCTAAACCCAGTGCTTACTATCGCGCCCTTCATTATTCGCCATCACCGATATGCGCAAGGATTTGAAACTTTTGTCCGCGAACCCTACCTCTCCTCACTCTCACGTTCACGCGTTAACTCTCTGCCACTGTCCGCCACGATAGAGAGAGAAATGGCGACCAACATTGGAATCATGGATGCGGCTTACTTTGTCGGCAGATATGAGATTCTTTCTTGGATCAACTCAACTCTGCAACTCAGTCTCTCCAAAATCGAAGAGGTTTCAA